>NC_050579.1:192762033-193108283 GCF_011100635.1 Trichosurus vulpecula
GGAATTCTCTTGTGCTCAGACTCCCATCTCTCATCCTAATATGTCCTCAACCCAAATCCCTTACTGATTTGATGACCAAGACTGTAGACATACTAACAGTAGCCATTCAATTTGATAAACTTCTTAAAGTATCTATGGGAAACAGAAAACCAAAAATGAATCTGTCACAGTCCTCAAGGAACTTATATATATATATACTATTAAGAGGATGCAACATGGACAGTCATGGAGTAAGGACTGGACCTCTGATGTCAATAGTTCAGGGAACTCCCAAATGAGGGAATTTCCTCCATCACTTCTCTTCAACTTATAGAAAGCTTCCTGAGAGCACTGAGAAATTAATTGACTTGCTCAGGCTGTGCCAGAGTTAAGATTTGAACCCAGGTCTTTCCGAGGCCAGGACTTTGTCTACACACTGCCTCTGCTTTGTACAAAGATAGATAAATTCAATAGATGTACAAAGTCATTTCAAGTGATGTAGAAGAATGGGGGCAGCTAGGTTGCATAGTGAGTAGAGCACTGCCCTGGAGTCAGGAGGACCTGAGTTCAAATTTGGCCTCAGACACCTGACACACTTGCTAACTGTGTGACCCTGGGCAAGTCACTTAACCCCAATTGCCCTACCTTCCCCCCTCCAAATAAAAGATGGAGGAGATTAGCAACTGATGGGAAAGTTTCCATTTTGGAAGTCCCTTTTCTTAAGAACTATCTATTATCTGTGGTACCTGTAGATCCATTTCATAGGTGCAAGATAGCTGGAAATACAAAGAACTAAACAATAATCCTAAATGTCTATCAACTTGCTGACTTTACCTATAGCATAGTTTAGAGTATGGCAGTTAGCTCAGAAGATTAAGAGATAAATAGAAAATTCAGGCCATGAGCATGCTTTGGTTTTGTTTTGCAATAGAGTTCCTTATGAGTGAATGGTCAAATATGTGGAAGAGTGAGGCTCTCGGAAATTTCGGAGTAATGTTTTTCAGTGCCCAACTAAAGTTAGCAGAGCAGGCCCCTATGTTCATTAGAACAGGCCCAATAAACTTGAGTTAGCCATGGGTTGTCAGACCCTCTTTTTACCTTCCTTATTTTCCTCAACAAATTATGATGCTCAAACACCCCAAAATGTAGATATGAAAGTAACAAATAACACTTTTCTTCCCCACCAGTAACTATTCTACCCTGGGAAGCAAGGAAAATTGGTGAAACATCATTGACATGCATCAGAGATGAGACTTTCCCTGCATAAAAGGGGATAGCTGGGAAGTCATTATCATCTGCTGCATTTCCACAAGCTGATATTGCTCTTGGTGCTCATCGGCTTCCATGAGTTCTCTACATAGATAATCCCCAGATCTACATATCCAGCTCCACATGGGTTCTCTACATAGATAATCACCAGATCTATATATCCAGCTATAGAATCTCTCCTGAGCCCCAACTGTCTTTTGGACAACTGGAGCTGGATGTCCTATAGTCATTTCAAATCTTTCTCTTCACTCCCTTGTCTCTTCCCAAATCCCTTACTACTACTGGAAATTATCATCTTCCCTTTGGTCCAGGCTAACAACCTCAAGTCTCATTTTCCATTCTTCACTAAAACTCATCTCACATATCTAATCTATTGTCAAATCTATCTATAAAACATCTATCATATATGCCCCTTTTTTACTCTGAAAACACGCACAACTCTGAGGCCAGCATCACTTCTTGTCTGGACTAATAAAATAGTCTTTAATTGGTCTCCCTCTCCCAAGTCTCCTCTCACTTATCCTTCTTCTACTCAACTATCAAATGTGATTTTTCTAAAGTACAGGCATTATGACATCACCTCCTCCATTCAATAAAATCCGGTGACTTTCTATCAATTTTAGGATTGAATATAAAATCCTCTATTGGCCATTTAAGGCAATTTATAACTTGGATTGGGCCTACCTTTCCAATCTTCTTGTACTTTACTCCTCTCTACTCACTCTATAGTCTAGATACACTGGGCAGAGGATAGAGTGCTGTGCCTGAAGTCAGAAAAACTCATCCTCAAAACTGGCCTCAAGCACTTACCAACTGTGTGACCCTGGGCAAGTCACTTAATCCTGTTTGCCTCAGTTTCCTCATCTGTAAAATGAACTGAAGAAGGAAATGACAAACTATCCCATTTTCTTTGCCAAGAAAATCCCAAATGGTGTCATGAAGAGTCAGAAACAACTGAAATGACTGAACAACAACATTAGCCTATTTGCCATTCCTGACACTCCATTTCCTGACTTCATGGCTTGGTCCTCACTATTCCCCATATTTGGAAAGTTCTGCCTTCTCACCTATGCTTATCATCCTTGGCTTCCTGTAAAAATGAGCCCAAATCCTACTTTCTTGGGAAACCTTTCTGGATCCCTCTAACTACTAATGACTTTCACCTGAGATTACCTTCCAACTATTCCATATATATTTTGTAGGTACATAGTTATTTACATGTTGTCTCCACAACCATATTCTGAGATTTTTGAGGGCAGAAACTATATTTTACTTTTTAAAAAAATCCCAGAATTCTGGCACTTACTAAAAGCCTTAATTTATTAGTAATTAGTAAGATTTAATAAATTTAGTAATTAGTAAGTAAATTTAGTAAATTAGTAAAATTTTAATTAGTAAGTAAATTTAGTGAATTATTAAGATTTAATAAATGCCTTAAAATGTTCAATAACTAACTGATTGACTGACATCATAGGCAGTCACTCAGATAGCCAATGGTGGCCTATCTCTGGGAGACACAGATTTGAAAACTGATTTAATTCTATTTCCGTCCTTCTTGAGGGCTCAGTTGACTGTAAAGAACATCCTTCAATAAATCTTAATAGGATACATAGGTTCTTTTCCTAGTTTAGATGGTGATTTTCAACCCCACTCAAAGAATAATAAACAAATAAAGAAATAGATAGACAGATAAACGAATGAATGAATGAATAAATCATTTAGACGTGTTTTTGTTCCTAAAATAGAAAATAAAATTTGTAGAAGAAACTAATTAACTATTTTCATTTACCATTATAATCCACAAAACTACTAATCTAACTTTGTCTGTGCCTTAAAGAAAGTGAGGGATTTTACAAAGTAGAGGTGAAGGGAGCATGCATTCCAATCATGGGGGACACCTAGGCAAAGGCATAGAAGTAGGAGAGAGAAAGTCATATATGGGGAATAGTTTAATTAGAACAGAATGTGTGTAAAGGGAAAGGATACGAAATGTCTAGAAAGACAAATGGGAGGGAGTTGTGGCGGATTTTAAATGACAAGATGAAGATTTTGTATTTTATCTTAGAGGAAATTGAGATCCATTGAAGATACCTGAATAGGAGATAAACATACTCAGATTCATTGTACAGAAGTATTCATTTGTCAGTAATGTAGCGAATAGGATGGAGAATATAAGAACCTAGAGGAGTATCTTTGGTCTTAATTGGATTAAGTGCCAGATATGACACTTAACAGCTATGGAAGCTTGTGCAAGCCATTTAACTACTTTTCTGTCATCTTGGTTTCCTCATATGTCTGGGGATTATAATCTAACTCTTGCTACAATCTCCAAGTTCTGTCACAGTATCTGTGGTTAGGGTGATTGGGATGGTTGAACCTTAGAGTCAGGGTTTGAGACTGACATTGTAGATCACAAAGGAAGAGTGCAGAGTTACACTTGGGTTTGAAAAAATGTTTTTAATCTAGCAGTTAATACTTCAGGTCCCCACGAATACTTCCTGAGCTAGATGAAGGCTTTCAGCTTGGATATACTGCTCTTACTAGTTGACAGGTAATAGAAAGATAGGTATATAGTTGATATCACCTTCTTCCTACAGATTCACACACCAGTACTAGTTCCTCTGGAAATAACTAGTGAATATCTTTTGAACTAACAAATATCTTTATGGTCCAGTTTATTTTTTAATCTCTTTGCATAATGAAGATATTTTAACCTTTTTACACTATGTATATTTTTGGAGGGGGTTAGAGAAATTCACCTGCATTAAACCCAGAGCTAATAGGTCTCATTTATTCCAGGTCTCTGTTTCACTCTGATAAGATAAAAGAGTAAAATGACGCATGTTGTTTATCTGGTATCCATAAAAAGACTACATGATAGTTGGTGAGACCCAGAGAATATTGTCAACAATTGTAACGCTCGAACTTGGTGCCTCCCACTTTATTTCCTGATAACTTTGTAAATAATTCTCTGCCATCTTACCCTATGACGCATTCCTCTGAGTTTCCTTCCCAAGGAGTTCCATCTGTCTTAATGAGAATTCAACGTGAGTCTCTTGTTTACAGGTGGTGTGCACTTTCTGTATATTTTCAGATTCTTTGTACTTTCACTCCTGTCTTCTGCGTCTGACCAACAGTCTTTATAACCTCTTTGTGAGAGCCAAAGGAGTACAACAAATTAAAGTGGAGCTACACCTAATTAATTGAGCACATCTTGTTTCTTCCTGTTCTCCTTTATTAATCCAATCATAATAGCTTATGATTGTGACTGATATTTATTGAGCACTCTAAGCTTTGCAAAGCATTGTAGATGCTTTATCTTATTTGAGTATCACAACAAACCTGTGAGCTAGGTATTAAAATTTTCATTTATTACCCCAATTTAATGAATTTTTAAAAATGAGGCATGGTCACACAGCTAGGAAGTATCAAAGGTGTGATTAGAACCCTGAATTTGGAATCAAGAAGACAAGCTCAAATCCCGCATCTTACAATTATTGGCTATATGACCATGGGCAAGTTATTTATTCTATCTGAATTATGTAAACATCTTCATCTCCTCTTCCTTCTTCTCCTTCTCCTCCTTCTTCTCCTTCTCCTTCTCCTTCTCCTTCTGCTTCTTCTTCTCCTTCTTCTTCTTCTTCTTCTTCTTCTTCTTCTTCTTCTTCTTCTTCTTCTTCTTCTTCTTCTTCTTCTTCTTCTTCTTCTCCATCTCCTCCTCTTCCTCTTCCTCCTCCTCCTCCTCTTCCTCCTCCTCCTCCTCTTTCCCCTTCTACTCCCCCTCCTTTTTACTCCTTCTCCTACTTGTTACTCTCCTTCTCCTTCCCTTTTCCTCCTCCTCCTCCTTCTTCTTCCTCCTTTTCTTTTAGCTCCTCCTTCTCTTTTTCTTCTCCTCTTCCTTCTCTTCACCCTGTTTCTCTTCCTTATTCTCCTCTTGTTTCTCTTCTTCCTACTTCTTTCTCTTCCCCTCCCTTCTTATTTATGCATATTAGTCCAACATTCTACTACTACATATAGTGTTATGTGCCAGTATTGCCTAACTAGTTGTGGTCATTGTGTTCCTATGAGCAAGTGAGACAAGTTGTAATATTGCCTTTGTCATACTGAAAGAGAAACAGAGGTTGTTTTCTTCTCCCAGGTGAAATTCTGGCATATGTGTGACATAACGGGCAATTAGAAACAGGGTCAAAGGCTTCCTAGAAATCTATGACACTGAGTCTCATGCATTAACCTTTAGACAAGTGGCTTTTCAAATCTTTCCCTGAGAACTCCCAGGATTTGTAAAATACTGTCGGGGCATTTTAAAAAACAAAAATGTGTGTTTTCTTTATTGATATCCTCAAACTCTGCCCTGATGCTCAAGCAGGGTTTGGTGAAGGTCCAGAAGACAGAATCATACTATTTACTACAGATGATACAATATATTACCTCTTAAGTTTGCTTGGGAAACTGTGTAATTCTCATCTGTACTCTGTTTAAGTTTCAGCAGACTTATGGTTTAATTCAAGGAGATATTATCATTATTATTCCAATAGTATTTGAATGTTAAGGCCATTCTAGGTGCCATAGGATACAATGGAAGATATTAAATAGGAAACTGAATTTGTAGTCAGGAAGACCTGAGTTCAAACCTGCCTCATTACTATTGTTCCTACTTAGAATTATTATTATAACTTATTAGCTGTATAACTATGGGAGAGTCATAACCTCCTTGTTTCAGTTTTCTTATCTGTAAAATGAAAGGGTTAGACTAAATAGCCTCTAAAATCCCTTCTAGAGCTAAATCTGTTATCATAGGACTATTGCATTATGGAGTGGTACAAGTTAAATTGTATCATTTCACATACTTACTCTTCCATCTTCTCAAACATCTGTATAAAAATGATCTACATATACACCAAAGGGATCCCTGACGAAGGCAACAAAGTTTTCACAAACTACTTTCTGCATTAGACTGCCTCTCGATTGTCTAAATTCAAGACATATAAATGTGAGGAGATAGTGGGAATATGCTCAGAAAAGTATAGGTGTTGGTTATACATGGTTAAAAATGTGAAATGAGGTTCATTTATCTCCAAGCACTCTCAAAGTTATGAAACTTAAGGAGAAGGAGGAGAGTGAAATGATAATCTTGTATTATAGAAAAACACTTAGATTGCACAGGGCTTTCAACAAATCTCTCCGAAACAGAAACCTATCTTTTTTTATACCGATACTTGTCTAGTGAAACCATCTGTCCACAAATCATGGAATACAATAATCCCTTATTCATAGGATCATGGATCCAGACCTGGAAAGGGCCTCAGAGGGTATCTATTTCAACCCCTTTGTTCTACAAGAAAGGAAATTAAGGGGATTGGGTGACTTGACTAAGGACACATAGAAAGTTAGTGTCAGGTAAGATTTGAACCCAGGTACTCTTTCCATTGTACTGTCTCCAAAAAATAAAAATTTCAGGACACTCAAAGGACAATGAAAGGTAATATGATGGGTATGCATGCATTGCAACTTATCTTTCATGGGTGACAAGGTTTAGATAATTGTCTGAGACTTAAAGAAATTAAGTGACTTGTCCATGACCCCACAGCTAATAAGGCAAAGGAGAGGAAGTTGAACCCAGGTCTTCCTAATGCCAAACATTCTATTCATCATATCTTGCTGCCTCTGTATTACCAATACAATATTGCCAAAGCACCATATCACCAATGACAAATCGTGAGGCAAAATAGCATACAAGCTACCATCAAAGAGATGCAGGACTAGAAAAGGAAGTTGGCCGGTGGTGGAGAAATCAAGCAATCAGTCGATAGGTATTTAGTAAGCATCTACCATGTGCCAGGGATCCTGATAGGTATTTGGGATATAAATTACACACAGAATGATAGGTGCTGTCCTAGTTCTCACATAACATCAAGAAGACTTAGAGAAAGCCATAAAGCAAATTGGACAGATCTCCCCAGCCTCATGGAGGAGGATGTATATACTGGCGTTGCATAGGATGAGAATGAGAATAAACATTTACTAGGCACTTAACTTCGTGCCCAGCACTACTAGGTTTTGGAGATTTGCAGGCAAAACCCAAAACAATCCTTACTTTCAAGGAACATACAATTTAGGCTGATGGCTTCTGACCTGAACCATGCACCCGATAAAAACCCAGATCCGCTAAAGTACACAAGAAAATAAACATAATAGGAAGATTAGGTTGTTTTATTGATTGAGAGAACTCGTACGTGTTTTTTTAATAGGAAAAAATTTCTATTTAGCATAATTACATTTTTTTTTCATTCTTAGTGACAGAACTTTTTATTTGCATACTTTTCTACAGTTTACTTTCTTGAAACACCACCCCACACCCCCTTCCCCTTGTGTTGGTGAATGGCAAGTCTTAATGTTTGTTTTGGTTTACAAGGCTTAGATAAAGGTTAAACCAGGAAACCAAATAACCAGCCCTGTTACTTAGCAAGCCAATAGCCCAGCTAGGAGATGTTCTGAGTATTGCCAGGCTTCTCTAGTTCTGAGTTGATTCAGATCTGCTGCCTTGCCTGGTTGTTCTGTGTGTGGCTGGTTCCCACAGTACTCTGGGGCTCAGGGATCAGGCCCCTAATCAAATCTAAATCAACTCTCTTAGTGAAGGGATTTTATGACTTCCAAAGGTCACATGAATTAAGAGTTTGGCCCAGGCTTTTATGTGGAAAATGGTGATATAATTTGAAAGGTCATATATTTTTCTAACTAGTCCCTGCACATAAAATGGCTTTTTATGGGCTCTATTATGCAGGCAGTGTGACCCAGGGAACTAGGTCCAGGTCTGAGAGTTATATAAGCCTGGAGTTCCAAAGCAAAAAACAAAAACAAAAACAAAATAAAAAAATTCCAACCTGACACCGACTGGCAGGTTTAGTGGGAACAAGAAGGAGCAAAGGCAACTCAGTTTCCTTTCTTCCAGGGAGGGCCATCACAGAGAGTGATTGTGCAGTGTGATCACTGATTAATGGGTGTAAAGCACCTTGAAATATAAAGTGTTATATAAATGCTTACTAATGATAATTATGTATACAGTGTACTTAATTGGAACAAGACCTCGAGAGCACTAAGACACTTTTATAATAGATGGATTATTTTTGACAAAGCTTCCTTACTTCCCCTCAGACAGCTTGGATATCATTTAAGTGCCCCAAAAGATTAAGAGATGCTTTGTACTATATCCTGGGTCTTTTCTTCTTGTTGTTCTGTTTTCTTATTAATTAGTCATTTACGAAATTTTATGCATTTAGAGTTACTTTGAGATACTTTTGGCATGTTGCCCTCACAATGTTGCCTTCTCATGTTCAGATATTAGCATTCCCTTTACACTAAAAAGGCGAAAACATGCCCATTTAAAAAAATTATTATTTTAGAGCCAGCATGATATGGTGGATTAAATGTTGGCATTGGGGTCAGACTTATTTGTAGATCTTACATTTGGAGCTGGAAGGAACCTTAGAAGTTATCCAGTACAACCTCCTCTTTTTACAGTTGAGGAACCTGAAGCCCACAGCGAATAAGTGACTTGAGCAAGGTCGCCCAGGTAGTTAGTATCAGAGGTGAGAGTTGAGCCCAGGTTCTTCTAAGTTCAGAAATAGGATTCTCTCTTTCCTAAACTCACATATGAAATGATCCAATATTCAGACCTAGGTACTCTGACTCCAACCTGAACATCTCAATAAGAAAACATACAGCCTGAGGGCCATGATCTATTTCAGAAAACACAAACCAAAGGCAGGCGAGGCTGACTTAAGTAGATAGGACTAAATTCGTAGAATTGCATACCCCCCCCCAATCAATTGACTAACATTTATTAAATGCCTATGGTGTTCCAGGCACTGTGTTTTGAGTTGGAACAGATCTTATGGGTCCTCTAGTCCAACCTACCTCATTGTGTACATGTGAAAATTGAGACCTGGAGGGGAGAAATGAGAAACCCAGGTTACATGTGGGAGTCATAGACAGAGCTGGGATTTGAACCTAGGTCCTCAAAGTCTAGTTCCACTGTTCTTGAAGACCTGGGTTCAGATTTGCCTCTGACGCTTACTACTTGTGGAATTCCCTAGTTCTAGCCTAGAGCTTATCTATGAAGTCAGATAGGTTGCCATGTGTCCTTTGGAGGAACTTCCCCTTTATGGGAACACTCACAGATACTTCTCCTCTCCCCAAAGTGTGAATATAATCCTCTGCACAAGAGTTCTTTTTCATCTTTCTCATAATCTTTTGTAAAACTGAAAGATATTTAAATGGAGTCCTTTTTTGCCAATGGTGATGACCCATAGTATGTCCTTTTAGTCTGTGCAAAGACCTAGATAAGAAAATTGTGTTGAAAAATACACTGACCTTTCCTGCTCAGACAGGGAATATTAAAGATCACACAAACACTGGTCCACAGCTCTCTTGTGGTTTCCAGGGTTTTTATCATTTGACATGCGACATTTCTCTGCAACATTAGCTTGGCAAACAGTTCTTCAGACTAGTTTATGATTAACAAGAATGTAGAATTTTATTGATTCCCTATTGCAAATGGATCCCACCTCTCTGTCCACGAGAACAGGTACATTTAGGCTAGAAACTAAACAGATGTTTGCATTTGTGAAGTGCTGGGGTGAGGGGGGGGGAGGAAAGAGGAAAGACATTGCAAATAGTCACTTGCCCTGCCCTTTGAGCCACGTGTTTTCTGCTACTTGATGGTGCTTGGTGAACTCTTGATTTTCTTGTTCCTGGAAACAATTTTCGAGCTATGAAGCTCTTCATGTACAGGAGACACTGATTTGGGCAATTTTATTCTATCAACTTTGTGGTTGATTGAATTGAACAAAACAGCTGCCAGACACCAGTCAACTTGTTACCAGATAAGTTTCCCAGGAAAACTAATAGTGTTTTTATGGCCTGAACTCTACGACATACAGGGAAGTTTCTCAGGAAATAGAGTGAACCAAGTTATGGATTTTCATTCCTCATCCCATTTTTATTCTTGCATATTCTAGGACTACATCTAATTATGATGAATGATTATGTTTTTGCTTTCCGTACATTTTGTTTTCAGGTGGAAGGCCCTTGCCCAGCTTAAGGTCTATAAGATGTTCAGCGGTATTCTCACCATGGAGATCAAAGGGACATTCTTCTATGCCCTGTTGTATGGTGAGGTGAAATGATGTCTTGTCCCTCTGCCAGTAATCAGAAGAGCTGTCACTTTTGGATCATAGTCTACCAAACCTACAGACAGCCTTAATGCAAGCAACAAGCATGTGGGCTTTCTCCTTTGCAAATCGACTTGGCTGTTTGATGGGAATATTGTTATTATTGTGTTGCCTTTCCTGACTCCCAGTCCTTCCATGAAGTGCTCGTTTTCAAGACTGCCCAACTTAGCTTTGTGCAGGAAGCTCCTACATTGTACCATTTTCCAGCTACCAATGTCCATGGATAAGAAAGGGTTTTTCACCTACACGATGTAATGCTGAGTGAGCGGAGCAGAACCAGGAGGACATTATACACAACCACAGATATATGGATTCTGTGAGGACCAACCCTGACAGAGTTTGCTCTTCTCAGCAACACAAAGTGCAAAGACAACTCCAAAGGACTCACCATGGAGAATACCATCTACATCCAGAGAAAGAACTGTGAAGTATGAATGCAGATTGAGGCACACTTTATGCTTGCCTTTTTTTCCCTTTTTTTCTCTCTTTTGTTTTTGTTTTTGGGATTTTTTTGGGTTCTGTTCTTCTTTCTCATGATTCATTCCGTTGGTCATAATTCTTCTCCACAACTTGACTAGTGTGTAAATAAGTTCAATGCACCATGCTGTCTTGGGGAGGGGTGGGGGAGGGAGGGAAGAAAATCTGGAACTCAAAACTATATAGAACCGAGTGTTGTAAAATAAAAATAAAAAAAATTTAAAAAGAAAGCATTTTTCTTCTATTATCTAAACAGTAGATAACAAGAGAGCTGTCCAAAAGTGGAATGGGATCCCTCAAGAGGTAGTGGATTCCACCTCACTAGAGGTCTTTAAGCAAAAACAGAAGGGTCGTTTGTGAAGTATGTTGTAAAATGTATTCTTGTTCAAGTCTATTCGGATTGATGAACTTTGAGAGTCTATGTAGTAAAACTTCTTTCTTCCTCTTTACAACAGTTCTCTCTCTCTTTCTTACTCACCTTCCCCAGTGTGGCAGAATAAAATGAATTAATATTTTACTAAAAAAAAGCTCCATTATTTGACTATTAAATTTATTTTTCAAAAAGAAGGAATTTCATAGATAGACTCTTGAACTTTAGTTAATATTAAAGTTTAATGTGATTTTTTTTCAGATTAATCTTGGTGATATGAATGTGGATCTTAGATCTCATTTTATTAAGATCTACTATATTTCAGTAGTCAGAATGTATGATTTCATCAACATAGAGAATGCCCCCTGCTAATGCTGATTCCAACCCAACTATAATTCAGTAGCAACTATATCTTGAAGTAGTTTTGGAACTCCCATCTCAGTCCAAACTGTCAGGATTGGTGAGACTGCTCCTTGAGGGAAGAGACTGTCTTTGTTTTTGTATTTATGTCACCAACCACCCTCAGCACAGCACCTGACACATAGGGAACACTTTATAAATGCTTTTTCATTTATTCATTCATTTATATGTGTGTAATAAAATATCTGTGCCATAAGAAATTATTAATATGAACAATTCATAGAAAGTTGGAAATATTTATATGAACTGTGATAGTACAAATCAAGCAAAACCAGGAGAACAATTTAGATGCTGATTGTGGTAAAAGAAAAGAAAAGAATGTGGAAAGTCATCAGAACTCTGATCAATGAAGTGACTGAATCTTTACTTCAGAGAACTCCCAGAGAAACATACTTCCCTTCTACAAGCAATACTGATGAAATATAGGTGTTAAATGATACATAGGTTTCAGATAGCCAATATGTTGGTATTTTTTAAAAAACAATATTTCATTGTTATAGGGAAAACTTTATTGGGGGATAATTGGGAAGCAATAACTGTAAAAAAAAATCTCAGCATCCAGAAAACATTTTTTAAAAAGAACATATAGAAAGAAAAAGACCAAATCTATAGAGTCCTAAGGAATGCCAGAAAGAAGAATTGGTGAGAAGGGCAGAAAAATGAGACAAGGCAGGAGAAATGTAAGGATAGCAAACTTTTTAAAAAACCAGATGTGATTTTATTGGAATAGTGAGCTCCTGGCAAAGAATTCCTTCCATCAATGAAAATCTATACCAGCTTTGAAGTATAAAGTCTTAGAGAACTGTCTGAGGGCAAGAAGAGGTTATAAGACTTGCCCAGGGTCACAGAATCAGTATTTGGATCTAGGGTTTCCTTAATTTGAAGCCAGCTCTCTACCCACTATGCTATGCTGGTGCTCAGTGGTAAGCATGTGTTTAGGTATTTGACTTTTTAAAAAATAATTTTTCTTTTCTCTGAGACTCAGAGAGATTAAGTGATTTACCCCAAGTAAATGTCAGTATCTGGATCCCAGAAAGTTTAGTGTCACAAAAACCAGGCAATGAAAGTATTCAGAACAGACTGACTGACAGTATCCAAGCCACAGAGATCATAAGGGAAGAAGACTGAGAAAAAGTCATTGGCATTTGGTGGTTAGAGGTCATTGATTAGATTTAAGAGGATTGTTTCAACCTAGTGTCAGGATGAAAGCCAGATTAGAATTACATAGCAGAGTTATTTTGACTAGAAGCTGTGAAAGTGTGGTCTTACTGAACTGATCCTTGTTTTTTGGGGCAAAATGTGGATTGTTACTACTTCCTAGCTCTTTTCTTGATTCAAAAAATGAACTGTACAGGCATTTTAAACATGTGTGCATATTGGGGGTATGGGGTGGGTGTGGGAACTGCAGTATTTCTTCCACGTGCAGAATATCTAATGACTTCTTTAAGAGAACAGAACACAGAAGAGTTCCTCTGACATCTGGAAGGGGCTGGGACTTGTGGGTAACATTTCACTGCTCCCCAGTGCAAAGTGTCTTCACCTTCTCTGTGTAGCTGAGCTGTATGAACACATATGTCTATAGAAGAACTGGAATTTCCTCCTTTTTCTGGATCGATGAGAACCTAATCTTTTGACCTTCCTGGTCTGCTGCAAAACATTATCTTCGTGTTTTATCCCTTCTTTATTCCTGCTTTTCATTTGCTTATGCCTGAGTGTGTGCCCTAATACTTGGGAGGGAAGCCTCCCAAAGTATCTTTTATGAATTAGTGAAGGGGAAAATAATCACTTTTACTGGCTAATATTAACTCACATGTTTTTGGTGCCTTGCAAAACACTTTCTTCATACTAACCTTGTAAAGTAGGGAAGATACTACCAACCTCATTTTATGAATGAGACACCTGAGATTTAGAGAATTACGCAAGGTAAACAGTAAATATTAGCTGGATCCCAAGTCTTTTCATTCCAATTTAATTCAACTCAATTCAATTTAAGCGTTAGATTGTGATCTCCTTTTGGGCAGAGAGCGTTTTTTATGTCTTTTTGTATTCCCAGGACTTAGCATTGTCTCTGGCCCATAGTAGGTGCTTAATAAATATTTATTGGCTGACATTTATTAATCACCTCCTGTGGGCCAGACACTATGCTAGGTAGCAGAGGATACAAAGACAAGAAACAATCTCTGTCCTCAAGGATCTCACCTTCTAGTCCCATGAGCTTTTTCTCTGTTACATTGCCTATCATATGATCAGGTTCTATATAGGCTTTTCTCATGAATCAATTCATAGGTGATTAGAAAAGTTAGAAAATGTTGAGTAGGTGGCACAGTGGATAGAGCACTGGTTCTGGAGTAAGGAGGACCAGAGTTCAAATCCAGCCTCAGTAACTTAATAGCTGTGTCACCCTGGGCAAGTCAGTTAACCCTGATTGCCTCTGAAAAAAGAAAATGTTGGCCTGATTAATGATTTAGGGACTATTTTCTCTTAACTTCAACTTCATGTTTTACATTGATGTTGCTTTTCTGTTCATATATATCATGCTTTGAATGATCTAATAATCTATGTGGGTACCTCTACAATTCAAATAATACCCCTTTACAATTTCTGTTGGGTCACAGAAGTCAAAATTTTACTACCTATCTTTTCCAAATAAGCCTTTACAAATATGCTGGTTCTAGAACACAAAGCAAGTTGCTTTCCAGCTTGATGGGACCTACCTGACTTCTTACTCCATTGCTATAAGTCTTTGAGAAAGGAGCATCACCTCATAGGATCTATAGCTGAAATTCATTATTGTTGGGTTGCTTCAGTCATGCCCAACTTTGTGACCCCATTTGGAATTTTCTTGGCAAAGATACAGGAATGGCTTGCCATTTCTCTCTCCAGATCATTTTATAGGTGAGGAAACTGAGGCAAACAGGGCTAAGTGATTTGCCCAGGTTCACATAGCTAGTTAATGTTTGAGGTCAGATTTGAACTCAGGGAGATGAATCTTCTTGACTCCAGGTTCAGCCCTCTATCCACTACACCACCTAGCTGCCCCGCTATAACTGGAAGGGATATCTATAAAATGACCATATCTCATGGTTGAGAATCCAAAGGCCAGAGAGATTAAGTACTTGGCCTAAGGTCACAAGTAAGTGACAGAGCTGAGATTTAAGTTAAGGTTCTTTGATTCTAAGTCCTATGCTATTTCCTCAGTACTACCTTATCTCTCAGAGTATGACTTTAGCAAAGAGGCTGTTCATATATAGGAAAAGAGGCTTGTCTCTTTTCTTTTTTAAAGGAAATTGAGTGCATTACAAGCAAGAAAGGGATATTTCACCATGCATTAGCATCAATTATCAGTTGTCCTCCAGAAGAAATGGGACCACTTTTTAATGAACCACAGCAGGATAATAACCATTTGAAAAAAGCTTTTCACATAAACCAACTAAAATAGCCATGTGACTTTAGTCCAAACATGTCTAGGAAGAAGAGTACCGAGTTAGGGAGAGAAGGCAATAGAAGCAGGATGCCAGAGCGAGGGTGGGTAACTCCTCCTTCTTCTTTGCTTTGTTACTCACTTCTATCACCAGTTGTCTTGAATTCTGTCTTTCCACTGGACTTCAATGACTCAAAGAGAGAGTGAAGTTGATGACTGGGCACCTCTGCCTCCCTTAAATCCAATTCATGCACAAGGCAAGACATCACCCTGTGATGTCATTGGTCCTCTTCAGAAATGAACAAGAGCAACTTTTCTGGGGGCATTTTCCACCCTTGATGGTTTATTTAGCAAGAGGTATGGAGGCTGACCAAAACATACTTACCTCTAAGAGGATCGATGGAGACAAACTGGTAGCAAAAAGTAGTGTTTACAAACCACCAATTACAATCCTGTTCAATAGTATTTCCCCCTTGGGACTTACAGATTCAGACCCCACAGACACCTGTTTCTGCTTTTAGGAACTAGTTGAGATGAGCATTTTCTCTCTAAAGGCACTTGTTTCTCTACTCTTGAGGGGGTGAGGTTAACAGTGAGAGGTTAGGAGCTCACCCCACCAGTGGCAGAGGAGAATTCATCTTACTAGAGGCTGAAGTATGGGTTACCTGAGAGAGCTGGAGGGTAAATGCATTCTTCCTCCTCCCCCCACTTGCATCAGTTTGAAATGAATTCAATTCCCCAGGGGAGGCAGACTTGGCTGTGTTTTCCCCCTTGCTTTCCCAATAGTTACCAGGCATCCAGTTCTTCCCCAGCCTACATGATTAATTAAACTGGTCCTGGAAAACAGAGCAAGTCACTTTCTGGCTGCCCAATTTCTCACTACATTACTCTGAGAAGAGAGCATGACCTTATAAGATCTGGAAGAGATATCTATAAGAGGCCCTTATTTTATATATGTGGACAAAAGTCTAGAGAGATTAAGTGATATTCTCTGTAGTATCTGGTTTCTGATCTCTCCTCTAATTCATATGCCCATGCTTTACCCAAAGCAGGCAGCACTCCAACCGGACTTTGGAAGACAGACCCTACTCATTGACAGGAACTGGGAATGATAGGATTAACAAAATGGGCATTTATTGACTAAAGTTCAGATATATGTATTTCTTTTCCTGCTTGCTGTCAAAGTATTTACTTGGGGATTAAGCTTTTTAGATCTGTGAGATAGATATTTGCATGTCTTTTTCCAGGAGGGGTTTAGACTATATCATAAATCAAATCTTCTACTATTTCCAAAGGAACCTAATGAAAATCACTAAGGGAAACAGCAGAATGTCAGTCCAGCTGAAAACACCAGAGATTTTCTTCCAAGACTAATAGAAATTTGAATAACTGCAGCTCTGTGGTCTTTCATCAAGCATGGTTGTAATGGTAATTTAAATTTGAAGATCTTTCCCACCCATTAATAGGCCAATGTGACCAGCTTATGTCACAGGAAGCCTAAGTCACATAAGGTGGGAGGAGCTTGCTGAATGAAAGGAACTGGAAAGAGTAGAGCAGGAAATGTTCAGAGGAGTTAGAGCTGAGGGAGAGAGCAGACACAGGTATGCTAGCTGTGCTGTGACTGTGTTTGTGGGAAGGCCCCAGCAGGGGGGTAGGTTAACAGGATGCCGAGGCTCCATGCTGTGATATTGTATCTTAAGTTCCTTGCTGTTATGATCAAGTGGGCTTACTGATTTTGGGATTTGGCCCTCTGGTGTCTGAACAAATGTTTTACTTCTACCTCCTATATGGAGAGTCTCTTATATTTTGCGATATAAAACTACACAGGAATATTTATAATTATCATTGGTGTTGTGATCATTGCCTTGCTAATACAATGGTATAGTAGAAAGGGAGATGGATTGGGAGTCTCCTGGTGGTAGGTTTAGTGCCCACTCTGAAGTTCTGCCATTTCATACGGATATGTGCTTAGGAGAATTATTTAACTTCTCTGGGCCTCAATGAACTCAAAAGGATTGAATTTGATGGCCTGTAAGGTCTCTTCTGGGTCTAAATCTTCATAGATGAAGTTCCTATGAACTTGAAGATATTATATATTCGTAGGACATAGGTTTGGGCAGCTATTGGCACATGGATAGAATTCTGGGCCTGGAGTCAAAAAGACTGATCTCCCTGAGTTCAAATATAGCCTCGGACACTTTCTAGCTGTGTGACTCTGGGCAAAGCACTTAATCCTATTTGCTTCAGTTTCTTCATCTGTAAAATGATCTGTAGAAGGAAATGGCAAACTGCTCCACTATCTTTGCCAAGAAAACCCCAAATGGGGTCACAAAAGGTCAGACATGATTGAAAATGACTGAAGAAGGACATAGGTTTAGAATTAGAATGGACCTTGGAAGCCATGTAGGTCAATGCCTTCATTTTATGCATGGAGAAATTGAGGTACATTGAATTTAAATGACTTACCAAAGGGTCACACAGCTAGTAAGTGTCTGAGGTCTGATTTGAGCCCAGATCTTCCTAACACCAAGTCCAATGCTCTGTCATCTACTCCACACTGACTTTCAAAAGTCAAAGAAGCATTGTAAACTGAAATGAAACACGAGAGAGAGAACCTTACAGCTTAGAAATATTCTAAGACTGTGGAATCAAAGATCTAGAGTTGAAAGGAAACCTAAAGACCATCTAGTCTAATATCCTCACTTTACTGATAAGAAAACTGAGGCCAAGAGAGAATAAGTGACTTGTTCAAAGTCACACAGGTAGTAAGTAGGTAACATTGGAATTGATCTTGGGTCCTTGGACTCCTAAGCCGATGCTCTTTCTCTAGTCCATCAATTTATAGATGAGGAAACTAAGACTTACAAAGATAAAGCAATCAGCCCAAAGTCACATGGCCATTTCATCGCAATATTAAGATCAGAATCCAGGTGACTAAACTAGACTTCTTGATCCTGATGAATAATAATCCTTCAATCATAAAGGAGCTAGGTTTGGTGACAAAACAGATAAACTGAACGAAACATACATCTACTGATCGTGATTCTTCAGGACATCTTCCTGCTTCCTCCTGCCCCCACCTCCTTTTCCCTGCCCTGTCCATAAATAGAGCTGGAAAAAAGTGACTGTTACAATGACCCAGGCTTTACCATTCATGGCAAATCTCCCTAAATTACAGGCTTTTCCTCGTAGAAACCATTTACAGCAGGGCATAATGCAGGGCTGGGTGGAACTATACTATCCTTTCAACTAGTTCTACCATGTTATTACTACACTAGACTGGAGGAGCCCTGTTCAAAGGCTCATCTATAAATAAATCTCCTCCTAGCTGGGCAGAAGAGAATCCTGACCAGCAGCTTTTGCTTTATTGATTTTTCTGGTTTTTAGTTTCTGCACCAGGGAATGATTTTTAGGCTGTTATGAAAAGAGAAGGCCTGTAAACACTTGAATGTTGCCAGACTCTTGAAAAATCCGATTAGCTGGAAATCAATAATATTATTACTGAGCAGGCTTGATGTGATCCATCCATCTGTGCTTTGGGAGAGTAAAGATTGATAGAGGGGGTAGGTGGGAAGGAGGGGCTTCCTTCAGAGAGAATCATCTGTGTGTCTTCCTGAACACAGGTGGGGCCTACTTCTTTCTTTATGATAAGCCTCTAATTGCCTTTGTTCCCAGTAGTGTTAATAAAAACATTCGGTTATTTCTTGGTTCCTGCTCAATAGGGCAGGCAAGAAACCTGTCTCTTCGTTGGACCTGAGTTTGAAATAAAGGTTCAAAGTTGTTATCAGCTCTCCAGTTTGATGTAACCAATTCAATTCATTTCAATCCAATCTGATTCAATTCAGTTTGACAAATATGTATTGAGTGACTGCCATGTGCCACATACTGTTCTAGGTGCTAGGGATACAACACAAAAATTAAAAACAGTCCTTACCTTCTAGCAGCTTTATATTCTCCCATCTCTAGGGAACAGTCCTGGAGCTCATTCAGAATTTAGGTAACTTTAAAAGCTACATTAAAATGTGTTGACACACTCTCAGAAAATATTTTCCTCTCCCAGTTAATAGTTTCCACTACATATTCTATAAGAAGATGTGGACAAAAAGAGGTGGGACTGGTATGTGTTTAAGTGTTGCTGTCTCAGAAAAAAAAAATACCAAAATACTGGTAGCAGCACTTCTGGAGGCAGAAAAAATTGGCAACAAGTTAAAATGCCCATTGACTGGGAAAGAAATACTGAATTTTGGTATATGAATGTAATGGTTTGTTATTATGGACAATTATGAACATTTCAGAGAAGCGTGGTAAGACATATGAATTGATGCTAACTGAAATGAGCAGAACCAGGAAAATTATATGCAACAACTATAACACTGTAAACAGAAAGCATTTAAAAAACCTGAACGCTATGCAATTACAGTGACTAAGCCTGGACTTAAAGAGCTGAGAAAATGTACCTTGTTCTTTTCTTTTTAGACTTGGGAGACTATGGAAATGGACTATTGCATAGACCATCAGATAGTGTTGATGTGCTGGTTAATTTTTCTCTATTGCTTTTCTTTCCCTCTTTCTTTTTAAATTTATTGTTACTATGGGTGGCTTGTTAGGAAGGGGAAAGGGAAAGGGACACTTTTGGAAATGAAGGTTATATAAAAATGAAAAGGTATCAATAAAAATATCAAAGGTTAAAATGATAAAATGAAAAAATTTCAACATAGCCATCTTAGCCTGTATGTCTAGGAAAAAAAATATCCATAAGTGCTGCAACTTAGTAGCAAAGATTTTCTTGGGATAGTGGGTAGAAAATGTGACTTGGAGCCAAGAAAACCTGGGTTTGAATTTTGCTTTGTATGAAAGTAGCTATATGTCCCTGGGTGGGTCACACAGTGTGTCTCTAAGTCTCGGTTTCCCTCTCAACTATAAAATGGGGGTAATTATAGATTAGAATATGAGGTCCTTGAGGTCAGGAATTTTTTTGCTTTTCTTTGCTTTTTCTTTGAATCTCTAGCCCTTGTTTATCATGTCTGTCACATAGTAAAAGCTTAGTAAATTCATGTTGGTTGATTGTCTAGAGCATCTATTTCATTTTGTTTTAAGTCATAGATGTAACATCATGTGCAGAGAGCTTTGCCAACATTAAGGTACTCTAGAAATGAGAGCTACTAGTATTAAATCTGTTATTGAATATATTAATACAAGTCTTACCTTGTACATAACATTTTGCTAGGTTCTACCTTGTATTTAACTTCTTTGTGTATGTGTGCATAGATACATGTATGTTTATATACATATATGCATACATAAATTTCTATGTATTCATATATGTGTGAATGTTAACTTTATGGTATATATATATATTTTTAATATTTTTCTAATTACATGTAAAAATAATTTTTAATATTTTTTTAAATTTTGAGTTCCAAATTTTCTCTCTCCCTTCTTGAGAAGGCAATTTGGTATATGCTATATATGTGCAGTCATGCAAAACATATTTTCATATTAATCATGTTATGAAAGAAAAGACAGACAAAAAATCAAAATAAAGCAAAAAAAATAAAATAAAAAGTTTGCTTTGATCTGCATTCAGACTCTATCAGTTCTTTCTTAGGAGGTGGATAGCATTTTTCATCATAAGTCCTTCAGAACTATTTTGCTTAGAACAGCTGTCATTCACAGTTGATCATTGTACAATATTGCTGTTCTTGTGTACAATGTTCACCTAGTTTTGCTCACTTCACTTTGGATCAGTTAATTAAGTTTTCTCAGATTTTCCTGAAAGCATCCTGCTTGTCATTTCTTATAGCACAATACTATTCCATCACAATCGCGCACCACAATTTGTTCAGCCGTTCCCCAAGTGATGTGCATCTCCTCAATTTCTAATTCTTTGTCTCCACAAAAAGAACAGTTGTAAATATTTTTGTATATATAGGTCCTTCCCCCCACTATTTTTTAATCTTTCTGGAATACAGATCTAATAATGGTATTGCTAGGTCAAAGGGTATGCACAGTTTTATAGCCCTTTGGGCATAGTTCCAAATTACTCTCCAGAATGGTTAGATTAGACCACAATTCCACCAATAGTGCTTTAGTGTTCCAATTTTCCCAGATCCCCTCCAATATTTGTCATTTTCCTTCTCTGTCATATTAGCCAATCTGATAGGTGGTACTCTGAGTAGTTTTAATTTGCATTTCTGTAATCAATAGCAATTGAAAGCTTTTTTCCCACATGACTATAGTAGCTTTGATTTCATCTGAAATTTGCCTGTTTTCATCCTTTGACCATTTATTGACTGGGGAATGACTTGTATTCTTATAAATTTGGCTCAGTTCTCTATATAATTGAGAAATGAGGACTTTATCAGAGATACTTGTTGCAATTTTTTTTTCACGGTTATGATTACTGTGTATTTCCCTCTATCCTCCCTTGTACCTTCTTGTCTCTCTCCTTTCACTCTGTCCCTCCTCAAGAGGTTTGGCTTCTGATTGATTGCCACCTCCCTAAATCTGCTTTTCTTTCTATCAGTACTGCCCCCCCAAACACTTATTTCTTTCCCCTCATATTTTCCTGTAGGGTAAGATAGATTTCTGTACCCAAATGAGTATGTTATTGTAAGGGCAAGCAAAGTGGGACTTTTTACTGTTTTTTCTTTTGGGATTCTTCTCAGCACTAAGGCAATCAAACGCCTTTGATTGAGTCTTGCCTTTGTTTGTAGGAAGACCCACATCCTTTTGCTAATTGGGCCAGAAGAGGTGTGATGCCTTTGGGCCCTTACAAAGGGTATATATTCTCTGAGGTTAGCATTTTGTTTGGGGCTCACTCACTGGAAGAATGTAATGTGATTTGACCAGATGAGATTCTGGGTAGCTGTTCAGGAGCCCTGCGCCCCATCCCACTCCCGCTGGCTTTGAATAACCCAGAGGTTGGTGCTTCTCTCTCTGGCAACTATGTGTGTAATGTCTTGATCAGATAGCTAGAAGACCTGTCTGTTGATTTGTGTTTATTTGCTCTGTTTATATAATTTCTGCTTGTAATTTCTGTTTGTGTTTGCTCAGAAGTTCAGGGTGCTGACTTTTTCCCCTGAACTAAGTGAAGGATATATCTATGCTTAATTAAAGTGAGATTGTAAACCCCTTAAAGTTGCTTTCCTTAGAAAAAGCAGATCAAAGAACCTGTGCTAGCAGCCCTCCTGTGTGCTGGTGTTATTGATCTTACACAGCCACTAGCTGCTACCAGCATTGTTGTTACAGTTATTCCCTCTTCAAGCCAATTCTAATGAGAGTAAGGTTCAGGTGTTGCCTGCCTTTCCCTCCATGGTATAAGCTCTTTTGCACCTCTTTTATGTGAGATAATTTACTCCATTCTACTTCTCCCCCTTCTCCCAGTCCATCCTTCTTTCTCACCCCTTAATTTTATTTTTTTAGATATCATCCCATCATAATCAGTTCACACTCATGCCCTCCCTCTATGTATACTTTTTCTAACTTATTAATGATGACGTTCTTAGGAGTTACAAGTATCATCTTCCCACGTAGGAATGCAAACATTTTAACCTGTTTGAATCCCTTATGTTTTCTCTTTCCAATTTATCTTTTTATGCTTCTCTTGTGACTTGTATTTAAAAATGAAATTTTCTGTTCAGCTCTAATGTTTTCATCAAAAATACTTGAAAGTCCTCTGTTTCATTGAATATCCATTTATCCCTCTGAAGGATTATACTGAGTTTTTCTGGATAGGTGATTCTTGGTTATAGTACTGGCTCCTTTGCCCTTTGCAATATCATATTCCAAGCCCTCTGATCTTATAAAGTAAAAGCTGCTAAATCTTGTGTTATTCTGATGGTGGCTCCACCATACTTGAATTGTTTCTTTCTGGCTGCCTGTAATATTTTCTTTTTGACATGGGAGGTCTGGAATTTGTCTATAATATTCCTGGGAGTTTTTATTTCAGAATCTCTTTCAGAAGGTGATGGATAGATTCTTTTGGTTTCTGTTTTACCTTCTAGTTCTAGGATATTAGAGCAATTTTACATGATAATTTCTTAAAAGATGATGTTAAAGCTCTTTTTTTTGGTCATAGCTTTCAGGTAGTCCAATAGTTCTTAATTTCTTTTCCTTGATCTATTTTCCAGATCAGTTGTTTTTCCAATGAGATATTTTACAATTTCTTCTATTTATTTCATTCTTTTGAATTTGTTTCACTGCTACTTGATGCCTCATGGAGTCATTAGCTTCTACTTGCCTAATTTTACTTTACAATGGATTATTTTCTTCAGTGAACTCTTGTACCTCCTTGTCCTTTTGCTCAATTCTGCCTTTTAAGTAGTTCTTCTCTTTAATGGATTTTGTGCCTCTTTTATCATTTGGCCTATTCTGGTTTTTTTCTTAAGATGATATTTTCTTTGACATATTTTGTGTCTCCTTCACCTAGCTGTTGATTCTTTTTTCATGATTTTCTTGCATCACTTTCATTTCTTTTCCCAGTTTTTCCTTTCTTTTATTTGATTTTCAAAATCCTTTTTGAGCTCTTCCAGGAATTCTTTTTTTTTTGAAAGGGAGGAGCTAAGACCAATTTACATTTTTCTTTGAGGCTTTGAATATAGCTGTTTTGACTTTCTTGTCTTCTTCTGAGTTTGTGTTTTGTCCTGTTTCACCATTCAACCTTCTATGATCAGGTTCTTTTTTGTTGTTTGCTCTTTTCCCTGTCTATTTCTTGACTTTTAACTTTATTCTAAAGTTGGGCTCTACTCCTGTAGTGGAGGGGGCACTGTTCCAAGTTTCAGGTTTTCATGCTGCTGTTTTCTGAACTAGTTCTGAGAGGTTGTAAGTTTTCACATCTTCCGAGGTTGCATGATATAAGGAGAGGTGTGGTCACTGCTCTTCTGGCATTTGAGAAACCACAAGAATTTTTTTCTGCCCCAAAACTGTGACCAGGGTCCCCATCCTCTTGCAGGTAAGTGCTGTGTGCTAGTGCTCCTCCTCACCCTAGCACTATGACCTAGAACCATATATGAGCAACATAACAGTCCTTCACCCAGTGTCAACAAATGGTCCTCTGTAATCTCCTTCTAGTTGTCTGATTCCTTTATTGGGCTTACTTACTCTGGGCTGAGAGCTCTGGAAACAACCTCTGATTTAGTCACCATCAAGGCCTTTGTCTGGCTTGACTGTATTTCATGTTTCTTCAGCGAGTCAGACCTTTCCTGTCAACCTTCTAAATTGTCTTGGGCTGGAAAATTGTTACACCCTGTCCTTTTGTTTGTTTTGCCACTCCAAAATTCATTTTGAGGACTTATTTTAAAATTGTTTGGAGGGGAATTTGGGAGAACTTAGAAAATCCCTTGTATCTTTTCTATGTACCATTGTCTCGCTTATTATAAGCTCCTAGTGAGTAGAAATTATTTAGTGGGTTTTTTTTGTAATTGGACACCCAAGGCCTAGCACAATGACTGGCATTTAAGAGGTGTTTAATAAATGTTTATTGATTGGTTGCTTGCTTGATTGGTGGAAATGGTAGGAAGAAATAAAATAAGTGACCCATGACTTTAAGGGACTTTTAATCTCATTGGAGATTAAACCATTATAACCAGATTATAACCACAGAGAAGATTAACGGAAAGAGTTTTGGACCTGAAGTCAGAAACCTGGGTTCAAAGGATGCCCCAGATACCAGTTGTGTGACCGTGGACAAGTTAGATGACTCTATCATTGGCTAGTTGAATCAACAAAGAATATTGAATAATGGTTTGATGTTACCCTTCAGATGGCATTGTAATGATGTATCACAGATTCGGTTCCAAAGTACATGTCATAGGGTCACTAAAGGTCCCACAGAATCATAGAATCTTATAGTTAGAAAGGATTTTAAATGAATTAATGCGCGCAATGATGCATGGATGCAACACGCAGCTGAGCAAGATATTATGAAATGAAAAAATAAATGTGACATAGAAATAGACTCATCAAAGAGAAGGCCTTTTTCATTGTAGGATTAGTTGAAAGAATGACGGATATTTAGTCTGTGGTGAATGCGTCAGAATTCTTGATTCTTTATAACTAGGTGCCTTATGACTTTAACCTCACTCCATGTAGAAATAAGATTATTGAAGCCCAACCCATTAATTGAAGGCACCATTCAGAAGGACTCTGTCTGTGGAGGGATGTGGAGGTGACTCAATACCAAAATTACTCTGATTTATTCATAATGATATTATAATGTTTCCAGTAATAATCTCTGACCACTTCACAGGGGGAATGCACACTCACTATTTCCTGCAAAACGTGGGTTTCAAAGATCTTATTGCTACACTTAGCTGGAATGTCTGCTTATAGTGTCTCAGAAATGTTGAGTCATTTTACACAAATTTCTCTTTTCCCAGAAATATGTTAACTGGTTTATTGAAGATACAAAAATGTGGACCAAGCATCTAATATTATTTCCATTTATAAAGTCATTTGCTGCCAGGACTCTATCTCAGTTGGGTTGACATTTGTAGTATAAACTCAATATAAAAATCCTTCCTGAGGTCTGGAGGACAGCTTCAAACCTTGCTTCCCCAACCCAAGATCCTAGACTTTATGGTAAAAATAGACTAACTTGACCATTCCTTATTGAGAGTTGATATCTTATTTCCTTTGAACCATCAGATTTCCAGGAGTTATAGCTTCTCTGATGCAAACCTATTCTAGCTTACTGGAACAATACCTTCTTAAGATGTGAGGCCCAGAACTGAACATACTAACCCAAATATGGTCTGACCAGGACAGAATGCAAAAGGACTACCATCTTATTCCTGGAAGGAGTGCCACTTTTACTAAAGCCCAAAGCCACTAATTTTTTTGGCTACCGTATTACACTACTGACTCATTGAATTTGTAGGCCACTAAGACCCCCAGAAATTTTTCAAACATTTAAACTTTTTGAATTCAAGTATAAGACTTTATATTAACAAAGACTGAATTTAATCTAGTTAGATTCAGTCTAATGCTGAACAGTTGTTCTAAATCTATGATTTGACTCAAACCAATCCCTCTTTTCTTCCCTTTCCTTCCTAACACCCTACTACAGACATCAAATAGGGAATGGGGAAAAATGATACTAATGGGAGGTAATCATTTCTGATTTTCCCTTTCCAACCAACATGAATTTTGAGATGTAAGTGTATCAGCAGGTAGCATGAAATGCTTTACCACCATCAGCATAAGAGGCTTGGCATCAATAGCTATAAGCAGCAATAGAAAGGGAAAACCACCACCAACTAGGAAAGATGAGTACTGTTTTTTCAAGGAGTCTGTTTCTGCAAGTTCATATTTTTCATTTCATCTCTCAATTGAATGGTTTGTATATATGTGTGTGTGTGTGTGTGTGTGTGTGTGTGTGTGTGTGTTTGTATGTCCATGTAAGTGTAGACCTACTCATGTGTTCATTACAACTTAAGTACCTCAAAGTTGAAAAAAAGACTCTCAGGCCCTGAAATATAAGAATTCTACTCTATATGTGCAGCTAAACTGATACTTCTATAAGTCCAAACCTCAAATCGCCTATGAAAGCAGCTGCCTTAACAACTTATGCTTTGAGAGGCTGCATGGTGTGCTGGATATGGAATCAGGAAGACATGGGTTCAAATCCTGCTATTGACATTTATCAGTTGTGTGTCCATGGACAAATGATTTATCCTCACTGAACCTCCATTTCCTCATCTGTAAGATGGGCACAATCGTACCTCTGATACATACCTCACAGAGTTGGTATGAGACTTGAATTAGATCATGTATGCTGAGTGTCCTATAAATTCAGGTTATTATGGTTACCTGTACTGGCTATGTAATGCCTATTTCTGAAGCAGTAGTGCTACACATCAAAATACTCAACCCAGTACTCGATAGTGACTTAAACCCTGGGAGGAATCAAAAATAATTAAAGTTATCTTTCCCTAACTTTTGGGAGAAATAACATTGTCCTGGGGATGTATATCTTGAGGTTATGTTAGTTAGATGAACAAGAATCAAGATGGGAGAAGCCTAGTAGAGTACCACTGGAGGCATACCTGTGGTAAGACCACTGGGCTGAGATTCTAAAGACCTGTGCTCTAGTGCTGCTCTGTCATAATAACTTAATTTCATTGTGCCTTAGTTTCCCTAACTGTGAAATAGGGACAGTGATTTTGATTAGAAACTGAGATTTTGTTTAGTGGTATAAGGAACTCCTCACCCAGGTTCCCCACATTCATGTCAACTTATTTTCTTGGACATTTGTCTAAAGGTGCTGAGAGGTTGTGATTTGTCCATGGTCAGACAGCTAAGTCTTTTTCAGAGCCAATGAAAAACGAAGGATAAAGAAGCTCTTTCTGTAATGAATTTCCATCATTGGAAGGAGTTAGTTCTACCAGAGAAGGATTATTTTCCTTGAGTTATTATCATGTTCACACATTCCAGACCAAAAATCAAGGCCACATAGTCTGACAGAAGAAATACCTTTTGTTAAAAAGCTCTGAAAACACGCTTTCTTTTCTTGAAATAAGTGCTGTCCCAGATGAGAGTGTCAATAAAACACGGATAAGGAATTTTGGTCAAAACCCATTATTTCAACCATGGAGTAACTTCCAGTATGGAATCTTCTTTTGTTTAAGCAGATCTACAACTCATCTACATCATATTTTCTTGAGGAGTTATCCAAGTCACTGAGTGGTCAAGTGACTTGCCCATGGTCATACAACTAGTATCTAATAAAGTCAGGACTTGAGCTCAGGTCTTTCTAACTCCAAGGCTAACCCCCTAGCCAGTTTGCTATGCTACTTGTTTTCTTTTTCTCTAATTTTTTTCTAAAATTTATTTAATATATTTAGTTTTCAGCATTGATTTTCACAAAAGTTTGAATTACAAATTTTTTCCCCATTTCTACCCTCCCCCCACTCCAAGATGGCGTATATTCTGGTTGCCCCATTCCCCAGTCAGCCCTCCCATCTGTCTCCCCACTTCCCTCCCATCCCCCTTTCCCTTCTTCTTTTGTAGAGCAAGATAAATTTCTATGCCCCATTGCCTGTGTATCTTATTTCCTAGTTGCATGCAAAAACTTTTTTTGTTGTTGTTTTTGAACTTCTGTTTTTAAAACTGTGAGTTCCAAATTCTCTCCCCTCTTCCCTCCCCACCCACCCTCCCTAAGAAGGCAAGCAATTCAACATAGGCCACATGCATATTGTTATGTAAAACCCTTCCACAATACTCATGTTGTGAAAGATTGACTATGTTTTGCTCCTTCCTAACCTATCCCCCTTTACTGAATTTTCTCCCTTGACCCTGTCCCTTTTCGAAAGTGTTTGTTTTTGATTACCTCCTCCCCCTATCTGCCCTCCCTTCCATCATCCCCCATTTTTTATCTTCTTCCTCCTTCTTTCCTGTGGGGTAAGATACCCGATTGAGTGTGTATGGTATTCCCTGCTCAGGTCAAATCCAATGAGAGCAAGATTTACTCATTCCCCCTCACCTGCCCCCTCTTCCCTTCCCACAGAACCACTTTTTCTTGCCACTTTTATGCGAGATAATTTACCTATCTCTCCCTTTCTCCCTCTCTCAGTATATTCCTCTCTTATCCCTTAAATTGATTTTATTTTTTTAGATATCATCCCTTCATATTCAACTCACCCTGTGCCCTTTGTGTATATATATGTAGGTATATATATATATATATATATATATATATATATATATATATATACCTACATATATACATACATAGACACACACATATGTATATATATATATGTATACACACACACACACACATATATACATATATATATATATATATATGCATATTCCTTTCAGCTACTATGATACTGAGGTCTCATGAATAATACACATCATCTTTCAAGTTTTGAGTTCCAAATTCTGTTCCGCCTTCCACTCTCCCTGAGATGGCAAACAATCAGATATAGGTTATACATGTACAATTATGTAAAACATTTCCATATTAGTCATTCTGCACAAGAAGACTTGAATAAAATGGAAAAAAAGAAAATTAAAAATAGCATGCTTCAGTCTATATTCAATCAATAACATCTTTTTCTCTGGAGGCAGGTAGTATGCTTCATCATTAGGCCTTTGGGATTGTCTTGGGTCATTGTATTGCTGAGAATAGCTAACTCATTCACAGATCTTCATCAAACAATATTGTTGTTATTCTGTACAATGTTCTTCTGGTTCTGTTCACTTCACAATGCATCAGTTCATAGAAGTCTTTCCAAGTTTTTCTGAAATCCACCTGCTCATCATTTCTTTATAGTACAATAGTATTCTGTTACAATCATATTCTGCAGCTTGTTTAGCCATTCCCCAATTGATGGGCATCCTTTTTGATTTCCAATTCTTAGCCAACACAAAAAGAGCTGCTATAAATATTTTTGTACCAATATGTCCTTTTCTCTTTTTTGTATGTCTAGCAGTGGTATTGTGGGATCAAAGTGTATGCACAGTTTATTGCCCTTTGGGCATAGTTCCAAATTGTTCTCCAGAATGTTTGGATTAGTTTACAACTCCACCAACAATGCATTAGTGTCCCAGTTTTCCCACATCCCCTCCAACATCCAACATTTTCCTTTTTTGTCATATTAGCCACTCTGATAGGTGTGCGGTGGTACCTCAGAGTTGTTTTAATTTGTATTTCTCTGATCAATAGTGATTTAGAGCATTTTTATATGACTATAGATAAATTTGATTTCTTTGTATGAAAAATGCCTGTTCCCATCCCTTGACTATTTATCGATTGAGAAATGTCTTGTATTTTTACAAATTTGACTCAGTTCTCTATATACTTGAAAACTGAGACCTTTATCAGAGATACTTGTCACAAAACTTTCCCCCAGTTTTCTGCTTTCCTTATAGTTCTGGTCACATTGGTTTTGTATGTGAAAAAAGTTTTTAACTTTATGTAATTAAAATGGTCTTTTTTAATGGTCTATAAAATTTAAAATGGTCTATAAAATTCATATTTTATAATGCTCTCTAGCTCTTCTTTGGTCCTAAATTCTTCCCTTATCTATAAATCTAACAGATAAACTATTCCATGCTCTCTTAATTTGCTTATGGTATCATTCTTTTTGTGTAAATCAGGTGCCCATTTTGATCTTATCTTGATATATGGTGTGAGGTGCTGATCTATGCCTAGTTTCTGCCATAGTGTTTTCCAATTTTTCCAGCAGTTTTTGTGAAATAATTTTTGTCCCAAAAGATTTGATATTTGATTTTATCATGTGCTTGATTACTATGGTCATTTACTATAATGTAATTTGTACCTAATCTATTCCACTGATCCACTACTCCATTTCTTTTAGCCAGTACCAGATTGTTTTCATAATTACCACTTTATATTACAGTTTGAGATCTGGTATGGCTAGAACCACCTTTTGCACTTTTTTTTCATTGATTCCCTTAATATCCTTGAGTTTTTGTTCTACCAGATGAATTTTGTTATTTTCTTGTTAGCTCTACAAAATAATTGTTTGATAGTTTAATTGTTGTGACACTGAATAAATAGATTAATTTAGATAGAATTGTCATTTTCATTATATTAGTTCAGACTACTTTTGAGCAATTGATATTTTTCCAATTATTTAGATCTGATTTTATTTGTGTGAAAAGTGTTTTGTAATTGTGTTCATATAATTCCTGGGTTTGTCTTGCCAGGTAAACACCCAATTATTTTGTATAGTCTCGAGTTATTTTAAATGGAATTTCTCTTTCTATCTCTTGCTGTTGGGCTTTGTTAGTGTTATATAGAAATGCCAATGATTTATTATGGGTTTATTTTGTATTTCTCAACCTTGCTAAAGTTGTTAATAATTTCAAGTAGTTTTTTTTTTAGTTTATTCTCTAGGATTTTCTAAAAAGAACATTTTGTTTCCTTGTTGCCTATTTTCATTTCTTAAATTTCTTTTTCTTCTCTTATTGCTATAGCTAACATTTCTAGTACAATATTTCATGATAGAGGTGATAACAGGCATCCTTGCTTCACCTGATTATATTGGGAAGGCTTTCAGTTTATCTGCATTACAGAGAATGCTTGCTGATGGTTTTAGCTAATTACTACTTATCATTGTAAGGTAAGCTCCATTTATTCCTATGTATGAGTATTTTTAATAGGAATGGGTTCTGTATTTTGTCAAAGGCTTTTTCTGCATCTATTGAGATAATCATATGATTTCTGTTGGTTTTGTCATTGATATGGTCAATCCCACGTGGTCATAGTGTATGATCATTGTGATACATTGCTGTAATCTCTTTGCTAGTATTTTATTTAAAACTTTTGAATCGATGTTCATTAGGGAGATTGATCTATAATTTTATTTCTCTGGGCTCTCCCTGGTTTGAGTATCAGCACCATATTTGAGTCATAAAATGAATTTAGTGGGATTCCTTCTCTGCTTTAAATGTGTTTCTTGTAAACAACATATTATAGGATTCTGTTTTTTTTTTAATCCATTTTGGTCTCTGCTTCCATTTTATGGGTGAGTTCATCCCATGCACATTTATAGTTATGATAACTAACTATTTCCCTTCATGCTATTTTTTACTTGTTTATACCCCCTCTCTCTTACCCCCCTTTCCCTCTTCACAAGTGTTTTACTTCTGATCACCATCCAATATACCCTCCCTTTTAATGTCCCTCCTCCTATTTATCTCTATCCATTTTTACTTCCTTATAGGGTAAGATAGATCTCTATATCCAATTGAGTACATATGTTATTCTCTCTTTAAGCCAATTTTGATGAGAGTAAGGTTTAAGCTTTCCTTGCCCCCCAATCTTTTCCTCCATTATAATAAGTCTTTCATTCTTCTTTTATGTAGAATAATTTACTCCATTCAATCTTCTCCTTCCTTCTTCAAATGCAATTTTCTTTGTCATCTTTTTATTTTGCTTTTTGGGGTATCATCCCATCACCTTATATCCACACCCTCTGTCTACATATACTTCTTCTAACTGCTCTTATAGTAATAAAGTTGTTAAGCATTACAAATATTATCTTTCCATATAGAAACATAAACACTTTAACTTTATTGAATTTCTTATGCTTTCTCTTGTTTCTTTTTTTACATTTTTATGTTTCCCTTGAGTCTTGCATTTGGGGTCATATTTTTATTCTATTTAAGCTCTGGTCTTTTAATTAGAAATACTTGAAAGTCCTCTATTTTATTAAATATCCACTTTTTCCCAGAAAGATTATATTCCATTTTGTCAAGTAGGTAATTTGGGGTTCTAATCCTAACTCTTTTGCCTTCTGGTGTATTATTTTCCAAGTCTGCCAATTCCTTAATGTGGAAGCTGCCAAATCCTGTGTAATCCTGATTGTAGCTCTACAATATTTGAATTTTTTTTTACTTCTTGAAATACTTTCTTGTTGATCTGTGAGCTCTGGAATTTGGCTACGATGTTCCTGGGAGTGTTCATTTTGGGATCTCTTTCAGGTGGTGATCAGTGGATTCTTTCAATTTCTATTTTGCTCACTGGTTCTAATATATCAGGGCAGTTTTCTTTGACAATTTCTTGAAAGATGTTGTCCAGACTCTTTTTCTTTTTTTGATCATGGCTTTCAAGTAGTCCAATAATTCTTACATTATCTTTCCTGGATCTATTTTCTAGGTCAGTTATTTTTCCAATGAGAAATTTCACAATTTTTTTTATATTTTTACTTTTGTGATTTTGGTTTCTTTTTATCTTGATGTCTTATAAAGTCTTTTGCTTCCTCTTGTTCAATTCTAATTTTTAAGGAATTAGTTCCTTTGGTGAGCTTTTGTACTTCCTTTTCCATTTGACCAATTCTATTTTTTAGGGAGTTATTTTCCTTGATAAGTTTTTGTGTATCTTTTCCTGTTCTAATAACTCTTTTTTCATGATTCTCTTGCATTACTCTCATTTCTTTTCCTAATTTTTCTTCTACTTCTCTAATATGCTTTTTACGCTCTTCCAGAAATTCTTTTTGGACCTGAGACCAAGTTATATTTTTCTTTGAGGCTTCATATGTAGCCATTTTGACATGATTGTCCTCTTCTAAGTTTATGCCTTGATCCTCCCTATCACCATAGTAAGCTTCTATAGTCAAACTCTTTTTTTGTTTTTGCTCATTATTCCTGCTTTTTTTGTGACCTGGTATTTTTATGTGCAAGTTGAATCTTATCCCACACTGTCCCAAGCTTTCTGTGCTGGGGCTCTGGGTCTTACTGATATCTTTCACTGGGCTTCAGGGTTTAGCTTCTTGCTTCTCTGGAGGATAGGCTTCCCTTCTGGCTTGTACTGGGAGGTGGGGCCCCCCTACTGGCCTCCCCTGGGTGTGGGGTTTAGCTGCTGGCCTGCTCCAGGGATGGGCCCTTGCTCCTGAGTTGCTATGGTAACAGAGTCTTTTTGGTGGTTGACCCTGGAGGAGGGATCTTGTTGCTGGTTTGATCCAGGGGTGGAGCCCTGCTGCTGGGCTACTGTGGAAACAGGGTCTCTCTTCTGGTAGGCCCCAGGGGTGAGTTCTCACTGTTGGCCAGCCCCAGGGAGGGACTTCATGAGTGGTCTGCAATAGGGTCAAAGCCTCGCTGGTGGCTCGTGCTTGGGGTGGGACCTTGCTGTACTTCACAGACTGCTCACTTGCCTAGAGTACTGCTGGTTTGCAGGAGGGTGGGGCATCACTAGTGGATTGCACCAGGCTTAGAATCTTGCTGTGCCACTGGCTGCTGCTGCTGCTTACTTAGACCTCACTCCCCTCTGACCCCAGTGAGACAGACCTTTCCTGCTGGTCTGGTAAGTTGCTTCCCTGATCCTTGATCAGTTCTGAGGTGGTTTTCTAGCTTTTTGGAAGGATTTGGGAGGGCTTCAGAGGGTTCCTTCCTCATTCTGCCATCTTGGCACTGGAAATCCTGCTATGCTGCTTCTAATACATAATAATATTACCTTTCCTTAAATACCTCATTGGTTATAAAGAAGATTAAATATTATCTATAAAAATACATTAAAGTCTTTAGAAGAAAGCTGAGGTATTAAATACTGGGGATTATAATAAATTCCACATTATTTTAATCTGATAATTCAGTATTCTTACTCTCCCTTCCAAACTGGGAGAATTAAAGACTGAGAGCTCCCTGTAAAGTGGCATCTAATCCTTTCTCAACTTACGATATATACATACATAGCTTCTCATGGCTTTTGTTACTACAGAATATAGAGATCCCCTGCTGCTTGTCAAACAGTATGCTCTAATGTTATTTTTACTTATTTTGACTAGTTATCCATGCAGTTGGATTTATGTGATGTGTGCACACCCCATACGAAATGAAGGTCGCTTATTTTTTTTGCCACCTCATGAGTTCATCCATAAAAACAAAATGAGTGTTGGCAGATACTTGACAGCAGTAACCTAGATAAATATTTTCATTTACATAAATGTACCCTTAGCATTTTATGAACTTACTAGCCTCAAATCCCAAAAGCCATGAAGGGAACAGCAAGCATCACAGACTTCTGAAACCAGACCAAGACAAGATTCCAGTGGTTGCAGGCCAAGACATGGAGTTGTTTGGTGGAAGGCCCAGTGAAAGAGGGAAGCTTCTACTTCTTTTTCTGTGGGAGTAGACAATCCAACTTCCCTTTCTCCCAGTCCCCCTCCTCCCCATCCCTCCCTTAAAATTGTGTATCCTTATTCAATGAAGAGAATTTCATCTGGAACAGATCATGAAAACTAGTTAAGGGACCAAAGAGATTCTAAAATGAATTGTAATGCCTCATGTTTGCTTCCAAAGGGTGAAATTATAATGACTTCTAGGAGATATTTCCTCATCTCTGTGTTCAGATCTATGCCTGTTTGCTTCTGCCTTCACTGTATGTCTGTTCATATTATACAGGGTACCTAACATGACATGGTAATAATATATTTTTCAGCTTCTGGTAGTTTGAAAACATGGAAACTTTCCTATGGGGATAATTATCTTATCCTTAATCCTATGAAGACTTCTCTCTATATGACTTCACTGGTTCACTTTGATGATTCGCTTCTCTTAGTAGGCACCCCCTGGGTAGTAGCAGGCAAATTGTGAAGTCAATGAATGTTTTTTCTTCGCAATGCCCCATTTCTGGGAGTGGAGCCATGGACCAAAGCCAATCAGAACTGACCAAAGCCAATCAGAACTGAATGTCCAATACTAGGGGAACCCATTCCTGGGCAATTCTCTTCAGAGAAGGGGATGGCAGGATGGCTACAATTGTCTTCTACCCTGATGATGTAGAATAGTGCTATAAAATAACTGAGTGAGCTGAGAATAACATTTCCTTGGCTGAGAATATTTTCTCAGAGCTCAGTCGGAGTAGAGAGAGGAAGAAAAAAGACTTTGGGGAAGATAATTTCTACTACTATATTGCCATAAATAAAAAAGTGACATCTACCCAACTGAAATAAAAGTGGAAAAGGGGATCTCAACTTAGTAACAGCAACCAATACAAATAGTATTGTTTCAGTTGGTGTTCATATAGTGGGCCCAGGGGTATGGGAGGTAGTTTTATGCAAAATGATTACTGACCAAAGTCAAGACACCAGAGACAAAGTTCTTGCTAGAAGGCCTAGTTATAGGGATGTTCTAGCTATCGATTATGGTGTAATTGACTGATATGAACTTAACTGATGAAAATACCACAGAACAAACATGAGTGTTATGCATCCAAATTGTTCTACTGTGAAAAATGAGTATATGTAGCTCACTGGTTTGATTACAAGTCAAGGCTGGAAGGGTTCTAGATTAACTCTGCTGGCCAGCTAGCTTTAGCCAGCATTATTTGTCTCCCTATAACGTATAGCGTTATCTATAATGTAGAAGTAAAGCTACCCCCACATGGTCTAATTCACCCTATTTTGTCAAAGGTGGGGAAAATCACACAAAAAATGAATCCAAAAAATGAATCTGAAAAGGGGACTGCTACCTCGTTCATTTAATCTACTTCTACTTCCATCTCTTTTTTGTCTACGGATGTAATTTTCATTTTATTATGGCATTAGTCTTCCTATTTTATCACCCTGAAATTTAAATGCTTTCTATTGGACAAGAATTGCTAGAAAATGGAAAACAGACTGGTGGAAATTAGATTTAGACCAACCTCTTGCCTCACATACCACAATAAACTAAATGGGTGCATAATCTGAAAATTAAAGGCTATATCATTTTAAAATATTTTAGAAGAGCTCCAGATCAGGTCCCTTTCAGAATTATGGAAGAAGGAGGAGGAAGAAGAGGAAGAAGAACAGGTGGAGAAGGAAGAGAAGGAGGAGGAGGAGGAGGAGGAGGAAAATAACAACAATGCTATGTGCCAGACACTGTGCTAAGTACTTTACCAATATTACATGATTCCATGCACACACACATACATACACACACACACACACATACACACACACACACATATATATATATATATATATACATACATACATATATATAATTTGCCTTGAGATTTGACTTCATAGTCATCAAATTGTCAAAAATGATAAAAAATGAGAATAGGCAATGTTGGAGGGGTTATGGAAAAATAAGGCACACTAATGCATTGTTCATGGGGATATGATTTGATCCATCCACTCTTCAAAGCAATGTAGAATTACTAAGAAAATGACTGACATGTCAATATACTCTGACCAACTGCTGCTAGGCATATTCCTCAAGGAAGTGAGTAGAAAAAACAGAAATAAAGACCTCTTACACAACAAAATATTTTTACCAGGACTATTGTAATAACAAACAACAATAATGAAAACCACCAACTCTAGAGCACAGATGCTCATTCAGTTGTGGTCCGTGAATGTAACAATATAACAAAATAAATGTAGCAAAACTTTACTGTGCTTTAAGAAATTATGAATATGACTAGTAATTGAGAAGCATGGGACACATACAAACTGATGTAGAGGAAGTAAGTAGAACCAGGAAAGCAATAAATACCATGACTACAATAATGTAAACAGAACAACAACAAAATAATAAGAACCGAGTGCTATACGAAGGCACTTCTCACCTTCTTTTCAGAGGTGGGAGATTATATGTGAGAAGCATTGCACTTAAGATCAGACATTTCAATTTGTTAACTAATTTCACTGAACTTTTGTAAAAAAACCTTTTATTTGTTACAAGTAATTATACTCTGGGAGAAGAGCAAGAAAGAATATATTGGAAAATTTAGATGGTGTGAAAACAAAAGATATCAATAAAATGTATTTTTTTTAAATCTCAATTTATTAGTCTTCTAGATTTTTAGTTGTCTTATCCATTTTGGCTTCTTAGAGTTAATTCAAGAAACATTTACTAAATCTCTCTCATTTGAAAGCTACTGTGCTATGGGCTACAGAGATGATAACAATGATTTTTTTAATGGTACTACTTATGTGACTTTACTTGGTCAATTCATCTAACCTCTCTAGTCCTCAGTTTCTTCATATGTTAAATGAGGGTAAAACAATAAATGTTAGATTGCCTTGTAGGTATCTTCTCTTGTTTGTGTAATATAGTTAGAACACAAAGTCCCAGCTCCATAGAAGCTCATACTCTAGTTGGGTAGGATAACATATATAAGAGTTCAGTTGCATATCAGATGGAAATGCCGAGATGCCCTAAAATTGCAATGGTAGTATTACAGATAGCAAGGTCCAAGGGTGTTTCGGGCACACCAGCAGGTCAGGTGGCAGTGCCTGGAAGTTTTGAGAATGTAGTAGATGCTAAGGCCTTAGGATGCAGTGGCAGGATAAATGATAAGGCCTGTAAGTCATTCATATTCCCTATTCATATCAATTACCAATAGCATTCACATTTCATAGAGTTGAAGCTAAAGAATCATAGCTCATCTAAGTTGTATAAGCAGCCTTGTTCACTCTGCAGAGTAAAGGGTTGTGAACCTACCTTCATTGGTAATTGGGGGGTGGAGGGACAGGGGGAGGGGGCCTAAGAGTTTTAATGGAAAGGAGATTCTGTGTTCTCTACCAAAAAGGTGGAGATCAATCCATCAATCAGCATTTATTAAACACCTACTATGTGCCAGAAGATGGGAGAGGTCATCCTTAAACCCAGTTCATTCTGAAGCTCGTAGATTGGACCACAATAGGTCCCTGCCCAAGCTCCACTTAATGGCTGTATTTTGGGCCCTCCTGGCTTAGAGTGAATGTCAATGGGAACTGTTTCTCTTTGGAAAAGGAACCCTGAGGGTCTTCCTTTCCCAGCTTGATTTTTTTTCCTTTTTTTCTAATTAAAGGGGTCATCCCTTGGCTCTCTTCTTAAAGAGGACTGAATGGGAGTTACCTCACTCTCAGTGAGTCCCTGAAAAGGCCTCAGCCTAAAAGGGCCAAGGTCTCCCATTGCATCCTAGGTCATCTCTAGTCATCCTGGTGAATATCAGACCACTGGACCCAGATGGCTCTGGGGGAGAAAGTGAGACTGGTGACCTTGCACAGCCCTCCCTCACTCAAATAGAAGTCAACTGCAAGTCATGTCATCATTTTCCCAATGCCATGGTCCCCTTCAAAAAAGGATAAACACACAACCATGACAACAACAGGGGAGGATATAAGGGAAGGAGACATTGGCTGAAATGTATCCCCTAGGCCTTTTTTCATTAGCCTCTTTGGATAGGTTATGGGCATCTTAGATGAGGGCTAATTCATGGCTAAACAAGAGAAGATAAAATATAAAATTTTTACTGATGACTGAACAATAAAATCTAGCACTTCAAGGTTTGCAAAGCACTTTAGATATTATCTCACTTGGTCATTACAACAACCACATGAAGGGCTATTCTTCTTCTTCTTTCACAGATGATGAAACAGAAGCCCGTACAAGTTAAGTTCCTTGATCAGGATCACATGGCTAATAGGTATCTGGGGTAGGGTTCAAACTCATGCCTTCCTGACTCTTCTAGTCAAGGGTTCTATCTACTATAACACGCAGGTGCTTGTTACAGCACTATATAAATGTCAGTTATCATAACCATCCTCCTTCTTGTCACTTGTCATCCTCATTTGTTGTTGTTGTCATTGTCAGCCTAACTCTAGAGACATCTTAGTGGTTCCACAAGGCTGTTATCTTTGATCAGAAAATTTGTCAGTAATGGTTTCCAGCTAAGGCAAAAGGCATCTGCTCCCAAATACTTCTTTTTCCCTCTTCTGAGGGAAGTATCAATGTACAGTATCAATGCAAGATACTTATACTAGGCTGGCTATGCCTGGAAGTGTAAGCAGGAACTTCCACCCTAATTTGAAGTTTGTGCCAAAAGGATGTAGAACCAGAAAAGAAGCCTAGAGCAGGTGATGACCATTAATGTGCAGATAATACAGAGACTAGTACAATCTTAGTTTTCTATGATTTTATCTCTCATTAATTCTTGAAATTAAGAAGCATCTATAATGTCTAAAGCTAATCGAGGTCAGGCCATATCAAGGACAAACTCTCTCCACTTTAGCATCACTAAATTTAGCCATTTTGCTGTTTTCATCTGCACATAACAGCCTTGTTGGCCTTTTTACCTTCTGTTTTAGTTTCCAGCTCTCAATGCATCACTGCAGATTTAAATAGTAGCAAGAGAAAAATTAAGTGACCCAGACATTCTTGAAACTACAGAGTACCTTTGTACTGTGACTCAGTCCCTAATACTATGCTGGTGAGTGGCGCAGAAGGCCAGCTATAGCAAGAGATAGCATTTACTATTGAACTATCAGCCGGTCCATGAAAATCACCAAAAGGCTTCATTTGAAATATGTGACTAATATTCTCCAGGCTTAGGGCACTGAATCAACCAATCAATAACAAAAATGCCATTTTATAAAGATTTTTCGGAATACCCCAGCAATAAGCAATATGAATTTCTGTAATGATACACAGCAGGCTGCTCAATACTCCAATAGACGTATAACATTGTTATATTCATGTCTTCCCATTTTGTGTTTCTCTTATTCATGTCTTCTTGTAAATTTTCCATATAGGGTTGACCCAAAGTTCTGGGTCTTCTATATCCCTTAACATTAGATACATAACAATTAAGCACCCTCTTACTACATGAGTGATTTACTTCCTTTTCTATTCATACATATCTTAGTGACAATGTTGATTCACCTGCATAATTTTTGTTAGTAATATATGGAAGACTATTCACATACCCTGCATCTTTGCCCTTCGGACAATCTGCAGTATTCATAGCTTTAGAGTTGGATGGTGACTCAGAGGTCAAATGAGTCCAATGTTTTCATTTTATGCATGAAGCAACTGAAGCCCAAAGGATTGAAGAGACTTGACCAAGCTCACATAGGTGGTAAGTGACATATTTTAATGGGATTCTAGAATTCTTTCGGACACTATGGAATTCTATGGCATACAGTCACATAGTGCCACCAAAAGAACATTAGTGTTCATAAAATAAGCCATTGTTTTAAGGAGAATTTTGGAGTTACTAAAAGCACTGCATGATTTCCCAAAGGCAATACAGCTCATTCTTCTCCTCCTGCGTAATTCACAGCCCAATTCATTGTCTAGCCAAAGTGTCAATGCAAGATATATGTCCTAATAAATCAGTTCTTTAGACACTATCTTTCCTACTACATACCACATTCTCAATAAGAGACATTCTCTACCCACTTGATTTTTCCTCCATGGGTAGTTACAGTGGCCTCTTTTGAGAGATTGTTGATCTCATTTGGGAGGCTCAAGTGTTCTGTGGCTTGAAGAAATAGTGGAAAAGGTCAGCTGCAAAAGTGAGCATAAGGAGGACATCAGCACTTATAAGATATCTTTCTTTGCTTTGGAATCTGTTCTGCACATACTCAATGACAATGATAAACACATTGTCAACATTTGCTATTCTCTGTAAGTTTCTTGAGAGCCAGGATTTTTTTTTACCTTTAGTATCCCCAGTGCCTAGCACAGTGTCTGACACATAGTAGATGCTTAATAAATGCTTGTTAATTGAGGAATCAATTATCTTATGACTTACATAATTATTTAACTTGTTTTTTAAAGTTCCACTTTTATTTTCTTTCTCCTCCTCTTTTCTCTCCCTAAACAAAACCCTTGTAACAAATAGGCATAGTCAAACAAAACACATTGTCACCTTGGTCATGTTCAAAAATGTATGTCTCATTCTGCATCTTGAGTCCCTCTTCTCTGTCAGGAGTATCATCATGTATTATTGGTCCTTTTAAATCATGATTGGTCACTACATTGAGCAGAGTTCTTAAGTCTTTGAAAGTTGTTTTGTTTACATCTTTTTTATTATATAAATAATTCTCCTGATTCTTCTCATTTTACTCTTCATTAGGTCTTGCAAATATTCACAGGTTTCTCTGAAACTGTTCCTTTAATCATGTTTTAATCAACAATACTGTTCCATTCTATTCATATACTGTGCTTCATTCAGTCATTCCCCAATTGATGGAAACTTTCTTAGTTTCTAGTTCTTTGGCAAAATAATTGTTATATTTTTATACATATGGATTTTTTCTTTTGCTTTGATCTCCTTGGGATACAGGCCTCATAGTACAATTTCTAAGTCAAAGGATATGCACAGTTTAGAGAGTTTTTGGACATATTTACAAATTGTTATCCAAAATAGCCAGACCAGTTTACAACTTGGCCAACAATCTATTAATGCGTCTATTTTCCCACAGCCCCATCAACAATGATCATTTTCCTTTTTTAAATCAACTTAGTCAATCGGGTAGGATGAGGTTAAACTCCAAAGTTACTATAATTTGCATTTTTCTAATTACTAGTGATTTGGAGTATTTTGTTTTCAAAGAGCTATTGATATCTTGAATTTCTTGCCTTGAAAACTGTCTGTTTATATCCTTTGTTCATTTAGCAATTGGGATATGTTATGCTTTATTTGACCAAAGGGTCACTGGGCAATTTTTTCTGCTGTTATATCTTTTAGAGCATATTACCATCATCAGGTCATAGGTCCAGAGCTGGAAGGGACCCCAGAGGCCCGGCTCCTCCTTATACAGATGAGGAAACTTATGATTTTAACATTTGCATGAGAGACATCTTGCTGCTTAGAGAGCCTTTATGGTAGCCTTTTGCTCTACTGAATCCATTTTTTATACAGCTGACAAACAATAAGCACAGAACTATGTTGTTATGTTTCAATTGAATGGAACCGTTACATACTATCGTCATATAAAAATGGGTCTGGAAAACTTGGGCTCTTCTAGGGAAAAGAAATAAAAGATGGATTTCATTATAAGGTAAAGAACGTAAATGCTAATCCAGATTTTAATTTTTTTCAGATTTTATAACCTTACATAATAGTTGATGTTACAAAAATATGTGTGCAACTATTTCATGAAAAGCCAACCACCATGACTGATGATTCAAGGGTGTTGTCTCAAGATAGGTGTCTTATCTAGTTCAATGGACAAGTGAGAAATAGGGGCCTCAGGCAAGCAATTACTTTACTAAGCAGAAGTACAAATAAGCATAGCTTTCCTTTGTCTTACACAAGAACGTTCTCAGTGACTGCCCCTAGTGAAAGCCAACTAGATATGGTATGCCCGTCAGTGAAGGGGCCACAACAGAATTTTGGGTTAATCTACCCTGGAGGAGTTAACTCAAACTTCAGTGTATTCTGACCTAAAAATGTTTTTTAAAAGGATCTGAATGATTTAATAGCATGGGCCATTGTTCAATAGCAAGAAAAACTCCATTCATGGATGTGGCTGGTGTTGGTCAAACGGACAACAGAGTTCTTAGGGTCTGTTCTTGGGATCTACAGATTTAGAGTATAACTAGAGAGGATGTTGGGGATTGGGTTTCCTCAATGACCATCTAGGCACCCCAGCTGAAGGTAGCTGGTTTGGTTGGTTCATGATGTTATCTATAAGAGTAAATGGTTCATTAATGAGCTATTTCTGGGTCATCTAAACTCCCAGGGGATAGGGGAAAAGCAGCTGTTCAAATTCTTTCTCATTTTCATAGAGTTTCTTTAGTTAAAGTTACTTCCAAATAACACTCTGCATTATGATGGGTGAGGTTGGAGGCCAACATTCTTAGGACTTACCCACCATGAAGGAAAGGTCTTACTTTTTTTTACCCATATTTACTTTCCATTAATTCATGAAGACAGATGAAATTGCGTTTTATGTTAATGATGCTGAATTCAAGTTTATAGCATTTGGTCTGAGAATGAATGTCAAACCCAGTACCTCAGCACAGTGGATGGTCAGGTGGCTTAGTAGATAGAACACTGGACCTTGAGTCAGAACAGATCTGAGTTTAAATGTGACCTGAAATGTTTATTAGTTTTGTGACCCTGGGCAAGTCACTTAACCTCTGTTTGCTCTTCCGTGAAATAAGAATAACAATAGCATTTATTTCCCAGGATTATTGAGAGGATAAAATGAGAGAACATTTGTAAAGACCTTGGCAAACCTTAAAGCACTATATAAATGCTAGTTATTATTACCGTTGTTAGATTACTTCTATGACACCTATCAAACAGTGATTAGGCTAATAAATGTCATTCACATTATGCCCAGTTTAATGCACTAGGGAAATTGAGCCAAACGGCTTGAGCATCAAAGTCAGGCCAATCCCAGGAGATGTGGGATTTAATATTTTAGGACCCAAAGTTTTGTAGATCTGATAGTGATGCCAGGCAGAGTGGGAAAATCTGGGCAGCTTGGCTATCCCAGGTGAGGGTACAGGAATCATGTCTGAAGAAGGGAGTGGAAAAAAGCAAAAGGAAATGAGAAGTCATGCTTTACCATTTCCCCTGCTCCTACGTAGCAGAAATAGTGATATTATTGTGTGTGGATAAAGAAGTTAGAGGGGAATGTGTTATGCACAGTCAAATAAAGCTTTTGTATAGATTAACTTTGTGTAAATATTTGTTTTCCCCAGGAAGGGTTCAGTGGTGAGTAGAGGTTTAAGGACAATGGCCATGGAGTAAAAATAAAAGACAAAAATTTAGCTTCAACAAATACTCAGATTTGGCAAAGCAATTTACATGAGTGCTTCTGTTTTCTTCATGACAAATGACTATGGCAGTGGCATTTAGGGTGGCCCATTGAACCTCCTAAGGGGGGAAAAATAGCTACATTGTTTCTATCTCATCTCTTAATGTTCTTTTAAAATTTTTTTTGGAGGCAATCAGGGTTAAGTGACTTGCCCAGGATCACACAGCTAGTAAGTATGTGAGGCTGGATTTGAACCCAGGTCAATAGGCAGTGACCAGAAATTTTCAAGCAGGGGATTGACTTGGTCAGACCTGTGCTTTGGGAATATCAATTTGGCAGGCATAGGTTGTACAGACAGCTAGGTGGTGCAGTTGATAGGGCACTGGGCCTGGAGTCAGAAAGACTCATCTTCTTGAGTTCAAATCTGGTCTCAGACATTAGCTGTGTGACTCTGGGCAAATCATTAAATCCTGTTTGCCTCAGTTTCCTCATCTGTAAATGAGCTGGAGAAAGAAATTATAAACCACTTCCGTATCTTTGCCAAGAAAACTCCAAATGGGGTCATGACTGAACAACAACAATATGTAATACGCACTGGGGTGGCAAGAGACCAGGTGAGGAACTTCTTTTGTTGAGTTCCTCTTGAAGTCTCCATTTTGTGAAGGGTCCAGGCCAGCCTGCCTTCATTCTTCTCCCTGCCCAGTTGTTCCTGACTTTCTTTGGAATTCAAAACCATGCCTCCATGCTGGATACCTTTATTCTCTTCCCTCCCCATCTCAGTTTTTCAGCTTCCCTTTGCGTATTGTCTTCCCTCATCAGAATGTAAGATTTTTTGAAAGCACGAACTGTTTTTCTTTTTGCTTGTATTTTTATCCTGTAGTACATAGTAAGCACTTAATAAATGCTTATTTCCTTCCTTCAGGGAGATCAGTTAGGAGACTCGCCATAGTCCACGTGAGAAATGATTGGGACTTGAACAAGGGTCCTGGCTGCATCCAGGAAGAGAAGAGGAGGGATTCAAGAGATGTAGAAACAGAAATGACAAGGCCTTACATCTCATTGGATCCATTGGGTTAACGAGGAATTGAGGATGACTTCTAAGTTATGAACCTGAATGGCTGGTTAAAAAGGTGATTTTCCCTACAGAGGTAGGGAAATTAAGAAGAGGAGTAGGTTTTTGCTTTGGACATGTTGAGTTTGAAATGCCAATGGGTAAATAAATGTATCAGCCCAATAAATGTTAGTTGAATGAATGCAACTTTTTTAATGAATCCTTCATGTACTTAATGGTATCTTTTGACACAGCTAATGATTATTAACTGTAGTTATTATGCTCAGAAATTCTATCATTGCTGCCATCGTTTTGAGTAGCAGCCACTCTGAAAACTGCAGCTGGTAATTTTCTTCAGACTTTGACTTTTATGGCTTCAAAGCAGCTTTTTAAAGACTCTAACAACTTTCATTATGGCTGTCCCAGCTTGACATCTTTCTTGATTAATATGTTGTGTTTTCCAGATGAGGAAGTATAATTTCCCTTATATAATCTATATATGTAAAAGCAAAGAAGGGGCTACATTATGGTTACGTGAGGCAGGATGTCAAGACACAGTAAATGCTTAGAGAAACAAAACCAAATGAAAGGCCTCTGCTGAGGGAAAAGGGGTATTTGGATGAAAATAAAGCACTCTGACATAAGGTCTCTATTGGTTCAAGCAAAAATATTCCATCTGAAAACCCCATACTCAGTTCACATTTAGGGGGAAAAAATCACCCAGGGAAAATAAGAAATAAATGACTTGAATTTATAGCATCGAATATGTAACAAGAGTGACATCAATTGTGGCATTATTAACCATTTCTAATGAAAATTCATTAAAAACAAATTTTAATCCATCAATTTTAAGCACATGAGAGAACCATAAATGTAGGTCTTCCCCAGATCTTGTGAGATAGAAGAAAAAAGAACACAATTTTCAGTTTTTACTTCAAGCAAGAGAAGGATGTTCCCAAGGGGATCTTGAGATTGTCTCTCCCTTGACTCCCCCTAGAAGGGTTGTTTCTTTGTCAAAAAATGGAGAGGACCCAATGAGGACCAATTGAAGCAGGTCCCATAGAGTTTTCTCACTCAGTCCAAAATCATGATCATGTTTGTGAAAAGTCTCTTGGGGACTGTTAGGGGAAATATATATTTTTAAATTTCCTCTAGTAGAATAAATTGCAAAGAGGAGAATATTTTTAACTGAATTGCATTGGACATTGCCCCTTTCAAGAAAAAAAATAAAACGGTGAAAAATATGAGGTTAGTTGATTTGTTTTAAATATAATCATTGGACCTGGTGCAATTCTGATGATTTACCACTTATCACCACAACTCCATCCGTATAATAAACTTCACGAATCTGATGTCTAGGACTTCAAAATTTCAGTAATATTTTGTGTGAATTTAAAATGACCCACCTTACTTCTGATTCATGAAACTGATCCCTAGAAAGGGCCTGAAAGATCATCTAGTACACTGTCATAATTTTGTTGACGAGAAAACTGAAGCCCCAAATGGTAAGTTGGTGAACATTGTTCAGGATGCCTGGAATCAAAAGTGAAGTAGTCTGCTAATAAATCCAGTAGTCTTTTCCCATTACCCTACCATATCCCTTGGTGTGTGACATCAACAATGAAATCCCCAAAATTTCCAAGATTTTCCATGATAGATAAACTTGAGGAGCCAGGCTTTACATTGCAATTTAGAATCTAGATTATGCAGATTAGATCCATTTATCTTCGAAAGTACCAGGGAAACAAAAGCACAAATTACATTTTATGTTCTTTGCAGTGGATAGGACACTGGACACATAGCTAGGGCATTCTAATCTCACCACAGGCTCTTACTGTGAGACCCTAGACGAGTCACTTAATTTGTTTTCTTATTTTCTTCAAGTGTAAAATGAGAAGTTTGAATGCTAAGGACTCTTCTAACTCTAATTCTATGAGCCTATGAAAATTAAATTATAGATTTCCTTATTTTCGCATATTTCCTTAATTTCCCACCTAGGCGGGTAGATCTCACTCATCTCTTCCATCCTGTTCTCTTGCCTAATTTCGCCTCCTCACTTCTTGTAGACATCTGATTTGCTGCTTTTCCAAGCCTTTGCTTTACTGACTTTTTCCTCTTTTCCTTTCCTGAAAAACAGTTAGGACTTAAAGTGTGTCTCTATATTTTCCAAGTGTTCAACTTTACGTATTACCAAAAACTTGACTGGATGAATTATTTTTACTATGATTCTGTAAGGAAATTGAGAATTGGTAAGTGCTTGACTATTGTACAGGATGACCTGATACTAACTTTAAAAAAAAAATTGCAGATTTTGGTTTTATGTTACCTTAATTTTCAAACATGCTGGCTTATTTATTTATTTTTAAAAATCTGGGACACTTTAGTCTTTGTCCTACACAGTTTTCATTTATGATTTCTTGAAATATAACTGAAAAAAGCAGGTTTTTTTAAAAGTCCATTGTGATTCAAATGGAGCTACAGGACTATACCTTTAGATCCAAATCACTCTGTCTTTCACTGAATGGCCAATAATAAGCTCCAGTCCAAACCTCAGTTGCTCATTGTTTCATTTTTGATGATTTCGAGTGAGTGTGTTCTGTTCTCACCTGAAACTCTGAGGATCTTTCTCTCCCAAGTTGATCCTTTTGTGATGGTAAACTAAATCATCTCTTGTCTCAATTGTTACCTAGCCCTTAGACATTAAATGGATGTTGCTTCAGACAAACTGAGACCTTCTGAAAGACCTTAATTTAAAGAAGCCAAGGTCGTCCACTGTGTCCTGGGCCATCACCAGTCATCTTGTCTTTTGTCTTGCCACTAAACTTTGATGACTCTGGAGGAGACAGTGAGGCTGTTGACTTTGCACAGCTCTGCCTCAATTAATTTAAATTCAGGAGCATGTCAAGAGGGTCTTCTTCGAAACAAAGAACAAACAACAACAACAATCCATTCCACACAGATTCACCCATATGGTGCTCAGCTTGTCAATGATTTGGGCATAGAAGATGAGAAGCTTTATTATGGCTGGGAAGTAGGTTGAGGCATTACCTCCTGTTATAAGGGGAAAATAATACAAACATTTATTAAATGCCTAGTGTGTACCAGTCATGAGGAATACAAAAACAGCATTAAATGATCATTGATTTCATTACGAAATAAATATAAGGTAATTATGTGAGAAAGGGAACTATGGCTTGGGTGATCAAGAAAGACTTCATGAAGAAGAAAGCACTCAAACTAAGTTTGGAAGGAAATGGATCTTCCGAAAAGCAGAAGAAAGGAGGGTGTCCTTGCATTCAAGTCATAGGAGATAACCAATGTAAAGATCAGAAGATAAGAGATGTGTGAAGAAAGGCAAGAAGCCTAGTTTGTCTGATCTGTAGTGCATAGGAAGGAAAATGATATGTAATAAAGCTGGAAATCTAGGCTTCCTCATTTTCTACCCAACAACCTAGTATCGATCTCCTGTCTGGACATGTATGCTCCCTCTACAGCAGCCTAGAAATCTCAAGCAATCCCAGGCTCTACTTCCTCCCTGATGGTGGGTGCTGATTGTGCTTTCCCCACCCCCAAGCAGTGGGCAAACCTTCAGGGTCTTGGGAATCTCAAGGTGATACCTCAGGTGAACTTCACAGTGTACCCTTGCCCTTCCTACAAAAATTGCTAGTTATGGCTCTGCCAAAAAGGTAAATTTTGACTACTTAGGAAGACTGAAATTTATATAGAACTTCAAGTTTACAAAGTGCTTTACATACATGGTGTCACTTGATCCTCCCTGAGGAGAGGGTAGAAATCAGCAAGCATTAGTTTAGCAAGTACCTACTATGTGCCAAGCATTGTGCTAGGCACTGGTGATACAATTTCATAGAATCAAGCAATCCTCATTCATAAGAGGGTTACATTCTAATGGGGAAGATAACAAGCACATGTATAAATATATACAGAATAAATATAAAGAGAATAAATAAAATAATATGGAGTAATTAAATATAAGTGCTGCTGGGCTTATCTGGGCATGGTCAGTTCCCCTAACATACAGACATCTTTGAGGGGCCTTTAAAACAAGTCCAGATTGTCTAACAAAGAGGCCACTGCATCTCTTACCATGTGGATGGGAATAGTCTCTTTGATTGGCTGCCTGAATCTTTAAAATTGGAGAGACTGAGTCATTCACTATTTTCTGTTGCTCTCCTTTTGGTCACTCTTCATCCAGAGGGTGAATATCACAGTTCCTCAACAGCATGGGTACAATGAAATGGACTGACGAGATGGGAAGGATTCCCTTCCCCTACTCTCTCTCTCTTTTTACCCTGGCTCTGAGGAATGGGTCTTAGGGTGTTTGTTTCTATTTTGTATCATTTGTCCTTCCCAGTTTCGGGTGCCAGAGGTAATTTCCACTGGACTCCAGAGTTGGAGCTATGGTAACCTTGGAGCCAGGATTCCAGAAGGGATAATACAGCTAGCCAGCCTGGTATGGAAGCCCTGGGCAACCAGGGTGCCTGATATTTGAACCCTAGAGGGGTTTTGGGTATTTGAAACTGAGACTGTGCTTTATAGAAAATGAGCTAAGCTATGAAATCAATCCCTTTCCCTTCCCTAGAGACTGAGGTGGTACACAGGAGTGGTCCATGTTGTACAAGGTAACTGAGGAAGTTGGAGAGGCATCAGGAAAGACTCTCTGTAGAAACTGGCTCTTGAACTGAGTCTTAAAGAAAGAGAGGAATTCTCTGAGGCAGAGGTGAAAACGAATTACATAAAAAGGCATGGGAGATGGAGAGTGAAAAGGCAAAGAGTTGAATGATGGAGTATCATGAATGAGAAACAGAGAAAGGCTAATTTGTTTGGATCACAAACTGTCCAACAGGGCTGGAAAGATAGGTTGGGATTAGGGTTTTAAAAGAATTTGCATTTTGTCCTAAAGGAAAGCATGAGGTACTATAACTATGATTATTCTCATTTTAAAGGTAAAGAAATTAAGGCTCATTCAGTTGACCTGCACTTATTAAGTACCTACATGTGAGGTACTTTCTATTCTGAGAACTGAGGAGACAAAGAAAGGACAAAATTCAATGCCTGACCTCAAAAAGTCCATATTTGAATGGAATATCTTAACTTGTCCACAGCTAGATATCTAAAAAGTATGAGTTGGGATTAAAGCCAGATTTGTCCTGAACTCTAGGACCAGCCTTCTTTCTACTACAGCTTGCTTTATTTTTCATATATTTTACAGTTTTTCTTGTACCCAACCAGGACTACTCATAAATTAAATAAATAGCTACACGCAAAATCTAAACACCTCCCATGTTAGTTCATTAAACTAACAGGGAAAAAAGGGTGGCTGTTAAGCAATAGGAACTGGGCTAGCCTGTGGAAGATGATCTCCCTGTGAAACATGTTCTTTAGCCTTCTGGATGAGCTGGGAGCTCATGAATGTATTGTGCTGAATCCATCAATCAGCAGGCATTTACAGAGTGTCTCCTACATACATAGAGCTGTATAACTGATGAAAGAGTTTACAATTTAATTGTTTAATCAGAAAATTGGGGAATGAGCACAGTCTCGGGCTTATGCTCTGAAACCCTACCTCATTAGGACCGAAGAGCAGAAATTGCATAGTTTGGGATTGCTCTTGCCGCTGGTGACTTGTCCAAAGTATTGGAGAAGATAATGTGAGAAATAAGATATCCATTTTGGAATCACACAACATTGAAAAGAAAGATAGAGTTCAGCCACAAAAGGACATTTAAAGAATCTTAGAATGACTTAGAGAAAAAAACCCTCTCCCTCCCATACCATTCCCTCCTCCCCTTTAACGAGTAGGACTTTAAACTATGCTGGGGCACGTCTTCTTGTATTATAATTGCATCTATGTGAAGAGGGGAATGGGATTGTGGCCTAATAGCCAGAATCCTGGTGTGGTTCTTATTCTATTAAAAATGACCTTAAGACTCCTATTACAAAGAGACACTCTGGTGCATTCGCTTCATAGTTTTCTCACCACAAGTAGGCTTCCTTCTCTTCTGCCATGATTCACTGAATAATGAGGCACAGGGGTCAGTGAAATTAATAAGCTATCTGGGAAATAATTCATCATTTGATATTAGCCTATTAAGTTGCACCTGCTGTGAACTGAATGAATCCATGTGAAATAAACAGCCCCAAGCTCCAGAGCAGAATATTAAATAAATATTATTTTTAGGGTTGCCAATGATAATAACAATAATTTCTCACCCACAACTTAGAGACATCAGAGTTCTAGGGAAAGAGGGTTGATAAGTTTAGTTAAAGACAAAGAAATGACTCTGCTGCCCATACTGGGAGGAAAACATTTTTTAACTATTCCTTTAAATTAGATTTATTTGTTGATCTCATAATAGCTGTCATTTTTGAGGGATTTTAAAATTTACAAAACACTATATAGGCTGTCATTTGTTCCTCATAACTCCCCTACGAGGTAGGTGCTATTAATATCCCCTCTTTTATAAATGAGGAAACCGAGGATGGAACAGGTTAAGTGACTTGCTAATGTCTGAGACAGGGTTCAAATTCAGGTCTTTTTGTTCCCCACTCCAATGCTTTCTGTGATTCTTTTGAACCCACAAAACCAAATCCACCTTATTCCATATGACATAGCTCTTTGTGGAAGCTGTTCCATTCTCTTCAGAAGTCATAGAGCTTTACAGCTAGAGGGTACCTTAGAAATCATCAAATTCAACCTCTTTCTTTTGCAGATGAATAAGTAGAGGCCCAGGAAATTTTATGACCTACCCAATGTCCTCCAGCTAGTGAGTGGCAGATCCAAATCTAGAATTCTGTGCCTCCCCCTCCCAGTTTAGGGTTCTTTACCTTATACTACACTGAAAAGAGAAAGAGGGGAGAGAGAGAGAGAGAGAGAGAGAGAGAGAGAGAGAGAGAGAGAGAGAGAGACAGAGAGACAGAGAGAGAGAGAGACAGAGAGAGAGAGAGACAGAGAGGGAGGGACAGGGAGAGAGAGAGAGCGAGAGTGAGAGCGAGAGAGAGAGAGAGAGACAGAGAGAGAGAGAGACAGAGAGAGAGAGAGACAGAGAGAGAGAGAGAAAGAGAGGGAGGGACAGGGAGGGAGAGAGAGCGAGAGTGAGAGTGAGAGAGAGAGAGAGAGAGAGAGAGAGAGAGAGAGAGAGAAAGAGAATCTGAATTACTGCCAACGTCCCTGGAGATAACAGGAATAACTAGAGGTACTGCTTCCTTCTGATGCAGAATATGTTCTAACTTCAGGGATTGGCCATCTTCCCTGATCTAGACATGAAGGTCAAATGGTTCATTGTAAATCCCAAGCCAGAAAATTTCCACTGCAACGAAATGCCTAATTAACTTGGTTGTCCTCAGGCACAAAACAGCAAGCAGTGATGCACAGTTTACGTCATTATAGTGACGAACAACTGACTCAGGTTAGAAATGTGTTTTCTTGTTTCTGTAAAGAAGAAAAAGCACAATGGTCCCTACAATTAAAAAGGAATTGAGACAGCTGCAGAAGTGATGTACCTGGTGTTATGCTGTCAGTAGTGCGCATGTTGAATTCACCAGAACATGTCGTTTATTAATAGAAATATCATTCTGGTGTTCAAAGAGCAGAGAGGAGGTGGATATTGCTGGGACATGAGTGTGACACACTAAATAATTCAATACAGAGGAACAGAGGGGCCATTTATCTCCTCAGTGTAGGATGTCTGATTATGATCGGCTTGCTTAGGGTGGGAGATTGAAGGAGAAAGGCAGGACAGGATGAGACATCAAGTGGCAAAGAATGGTGGCCTATCTTCCCTAACATATACATTAGCCTGGTTTGATGTGAGCCACTTACCCATAACCCAGAGGTTTTTAACAAGGTTTCCTGTTTGGGGGACCAGGTACCATTCTTCATCCTTTGCTCCCTTCCACCTACCATTCTCAACTCACGATTTGAGACCTCACTTTTCTACCTTGGAGACCATATTTGTTAATATCGTGAATACAGGTGACTAAGCATTTTCAAAATAGATCAGTCAGGATTTAGGTCTGTCAGATCATCTAATCCAACCCCCGCATGTACAGAGGGAAAAAAAATTGAGGCACAGAGGGGTTAAGTTACTCGATCAAGGCAGCATAGGCAGCAGGTGGAAGAGCTGAGATTGGCTTACTGGTCTTCTAATTTCAGAGCCAGTCCTCCTTTATAGTCCTGTGCCACCACACTGCCTTTACATGGAATTTAAACTGTTGAGTTTCATATTGTTTTGTTATGTAGAAATACACAGACACTTTCTCAAATCTTTGCCTACGAAGCACCATCTTGCTTCTCTCCAGTTAGTATAATCTGAACTTCAGTATCTCTGCCAACTCTGTTGACTCCCTTGAAAATGCAGCACAGGAATTAATAAATCCAATGTGGTCTCTTTTGTTACACCCATTGCCTCTTCTATTCCCAGATCCAAGCATGAGAATAGTTTCTAGATAAGAATAAACACCACTTAGGACTGTCTTGAGTAGTGTCAATATGAACTGAAAAAACGCCAACCTAATTAACATCATCACTAACAGCTTTCTTCTTAAGCTGCCAATAATACACTTCACTGTTGTTTTAGTGTTACATAAATACTTGCCCCTCCCCCCTCCTTTTCCCTCTAGAGCACTAAACAGTCACACTTTTGGAGGTAAAATGAAGACCTGGGAAAAAAGAACTTTGGAATGGTAAGGAATGGAGAAGCATGATAAGAGATAAGAGGGTGGCAAGAGAGCTGGGAAAAGTCTGAAATCCAAAGATATTGCCTTTTTTACTTTAGGAATTGAATGAACATTTGAATTTTTTAAAGTAATTAATTCAATAAATATCTGATAAATTTCTAGAAGAATGTATTAGAAAAATCATATAATTGTAAAGCTCAGTATCTGGTAGATGGTAGGCACTATATAAATGTTAGTAGTTATTGTGTCTGTTATTATTATCATCATAATAATAATGAGAGGCGGTGGTTGGCTAGCTGGGACACAGAATGGGTAAGTCAGTTAACCATGTAAAACTGCAAAAAAGCCTTGTACACAGAAACATTTGCAGTGGAAAAGTGTGTTATTCCTTTTTCTGCTCTTTTCATTACTAAATAGGCAGCTAGGTGGCACAGCGAATAGAGCTCTGGATCGGGAGTCAGGAAGACCTTAGTTCAAATCTGACCTTAGACACTAACTGGGCAAATCACTTAAGCTTTGTCTGCCTGTTTCCTTAACTGTAAAATGAGGATAATAATAACTATCCCTCAGGGTTGTTGTGAGCATCAAAGGAGATAATATTTGGGTTTTTTGGTGCTTTTTTTTGAGGGGGGAAGGCAAGGCAATTGGGGTTAAGTGACTTGCCCAAGGTCACATAGCTAGTAAGTGTGTCAAGTGTTTGAGGCTGGATTTGAACTCAGGTCCTCCTGACTCCAGGGCCGGTACTCTACTCACTGCACCACCTAGCTGCCCCTGGGATAATATTTGTAAAGAGCTTAGCACAATGTCTGATATATAGAAAGTATTACATAAATGTTTGATATTATTATTAATAATAATTTAGCAGCATGTTAAATCTAAGTTCATTAGATATTAATTATATAATATTATATATTATAATTGATAGGTATATTACATATGTAGATAATAGAATGATATACACATAAAAAATGTCTTAAAGGGACAGTATATCTTACAAATGTGAAAACTTTGGAAGATTCAAGGGGGATAACTTTTTATGGTTAAGTAATGATCCTGTTCTGAGAAACAGAGGAAGAAAGATCTAGAAGCAACAGGAAAAGCTTTAAAAGTAGAAATGTGAAGGCAAGATTTATAAATCATTATGAAAAGTTTAGAAGTACATCGAAAAACCAATCCCTTATCTGCTGTGAGATAAAAGTGTACTTGTTTGCACATATCACTCATCTTCCTCAGAGAATTCAAAGGTCAAATTCATTCTAAAGTTATATTTAAACTAGTGTTTCTAGACACTGTTCTAGATACTAGAAATTTGGGATATTATAGAAATATAGGATGAAAACAGACCCTTTGAGTTCTGCAAATCCCTTGACTGTGGGGTAGAAGTAGTTATTTTTTTAAGCACTTTGGTTCTAAGTAGGTTTCCCCATTTCAGAATGAAGACATTGGAATAAGTGAGTTGAAGAGTCCTTTTCCGGTTTGATGGTTATTGACATGGGATAGATGTATGAGAAATTACCTTATGTTCAAAGGTTTCCAGGTCAGAAAATCCTCAAAAGCCGCTCAATTACCTGGCTAAGTGTTTTAAAACTTCGGTAAAATGTCAGGAAGTCATCTCCTCTATCCCCTTTAACTTAAACTACGCTCTTTTTATTTTCTAGATGTCCTGGGAGGCTGCAATTGCTGGGTGGGTTCTTCCTCCCATGTACAATTCCCCAAGGTAAAATCTTTCACTGAGGCATGCATTACTCTTCCAGTTCTGACAGTATAATCTAAGTACATAGCCTCCTCCCATTCTTCAGTCATTTAAGGATTTCTAATTTTCCCAGTGTGAGTACTGCCCTTCACTAGTACAGGCAGCAACCATTCTATGCCTCAGTAGCTAACACTTACATAGTGGTAGAGTGGATAGAACAGTTGAACCATAGTCAAGCAGACCTAAATTGAAATCTGGCCTCTGATATTTATGTATGTGTGACCCTGGGCATGTCACTCTACCTTTACCTACCTCTGTTTCCCTATCTGTAAAAAATGGGATAATAACAGCACCTACCTCAAAGAGTTGTTATGAGAATCAAATGAGATAACAAATCTAAAGTACTTTGTAAACCTCAAAGTGTTATATAAATGCCAGCTATTATCACTGTTATGTAACACTTTAAGGTCTGCAAAGCACTTTACATATATCATATGATTTTATCCTCACAGCCTTGTAAATTAAGTGCCTTTATTATCTCCATTTTACAGATGAAGAAACTGAGGCTGAGAAAGGTTAAATGACTTATCCAGGGTCGCACAACCTGTAAGTATGGTGGTATTCTAACTCAGATCTTCCTGACTCCAAGTCAAGTTTTCTAGCCACTGTGCCACCTAGCTGCCTTATCAGGATGGTCTTCATGAGGGGCTGTGGCTGAGAAATTCATCACCCTGTGGTCAACCTTTTTGGAATGAACCTCCCTTTAGCTGCTCTTCCTTAGACACATAGTCCCTTACTGGCCCAAACTTGTCTCCAGTTTGGCAGAGCCTGTTGGAGCTTATGCTCTGCAATAGCCTTCAAGAAAGCACTATCATCTCCCCACCACAATAAGACATCAGAAACTTGAGTAGAGGAGGAGGACGTTAGTCTCCTGAAAAATTAAAAAAAAAGCTCTTGCTCTCTTCTTATGCACTCTGGATCGTATGAGCCAATGTCCTAACAGATTCAGTGTTTGTTTAGAAGATGGGGCACCATCTGTGCGTGAAGGCCCTTGACTTTGGAATCCCTTCCAACAAAGTTCAAGTTTATTGACCTACACCCAGAATAATTTCCCTCAAACATTATTTTCATTATGTCATCCCTCCCCCTAAGGAGCTTGCAATCATTTTCTGTTGCCTGATATATAGAATTTAAATTAACCTGGTATTCATAACATTCCTTCAGTGACATCCCCTTAATCTCTCAGCTTCCCAAAGGCCTGTGTACTGGCCCTCTCCTCCAAAGAAACAAATCCATTTGTCGTCTATCACACAGCCCTTGCTTGTCTTCGCCCAGATACTGGCTCCACTTTTATTATCTGCATTCATCTAAGTCTCTCTCCTAACTTCTGCAAAAATCGGCTTACGACACCTCATCTGGGAAGCTCCCAGGGACTGACCTTCATTTCACTCTCTTCTTTCCTCTTATTTGCTGCTCTCAACAACCATGAACTTAAAGAACACACACATGTTGAAATGTAGCATTGTAAAAGTGCCCCTTGGTATTTCACAAGTGTGTATATTCCGCCTTCCCAACTGAATTGGAAAAGGATCATGTTGTCTATTTCCTACCCCTTCACAGTTTACAGACTGGTACTTTGCACACACTTGATAGCTTTCCCTCTCTAGAGGCTGATTAACCTTTAGTATAGGGAATAAAACACAGGCTGAGGTCATGGGACAGTAGCAAATCCATTAAATAAATATCCAGCTCTGCTCTGGTATTCTTAATTCTTGGGCACCTGCAGAACTAGTGCATCTGATTTTCATTGGCATTGATTTGTTACAAAAGAGAATTTTCAGTGAACCAGGGAAAACATAACATAGGGCTTTGAATGATTTTTACTAGGTCTTGGATAGGACAGCGTCAGTCATTTAACCTAATTATTCTTGCAGTCCACTAAAGAAAGCAGTGGACTAGAGATTAGGAGACATAGGCACTAAGTCTGTCCCTGCCGCTAAGCAGCTATATGACTTTGGGCTTCAGTTTCCTCATCTTGAAAAGAAGGCGGCCTTCTAGGTCCTTCAGTCCAAAGTCTAGATTCAGTCAAAGGGCTGCACTTGAGCACCTTGAGGGCTACATGTGACCTCAAGGCCACAGGTTCCCCACCCCAGAGAATCCCAAAGGTCTCTGCCAGCTCTGAAATTTTGATTCCACATGTTTCTGACACAAAAGAAAAGTATAATACCATCTGTAGGAGGTGCTTTCTGCAAGGTATTTAATTTAGAATATTTTAGAAATCAGAGAATTAGATACAGAACCTGGTAAAGAAATCATTACATTCTCTTAGATTCAAATCATAGCATTAGAATTTCGGAAACCAATTGGCTAGGCTTTTCAGCTTTGCCAAATCCAGAGATTTCAGAAATTTCATTACTGTGCGCAGAAAGATTAAGGAACTAAGTTGGGAAGGCCTATTTTAAGCTTGTTTTCTTTCAACAGAGGTGTGCAGCAAGAACTAAATACAGGAGGTCCCAATTTTTATGGCCTTACCAGGTCGGAGATTATCTCTCAAGAAAAGTTTCTCTCCTAAGTAAGTCTAGGCCCCTACAAACCAGGTTGTCACTCAGAGTAAAGGCTTCCTTTGTGCTTTTATTTTGTTTTTAGATTTTTATTGCTATCTTTGGTGTTTATCTCCCCTTCATCCCCTAACGCATTCAAACCTTCACCCTTCCCCCACCCAGAGAAATAGTTCTTACAACAGACTATTAAAAAAAAAAGACAGAGGCAAAGAATTTCAGCAAAACTAACCAACACATCAAAGGAGGCCCTCAGCAGACACAGTGTTACATATGCCTGGTTCTCAGCTTCTATGGAGAAGGGAGGATGATACGTTCTGATAACCTTCCTTCAAATTTCCTAAGACCTACCTTTTCTCAATTCTTATTTTGCTTGACCTCTCTGATACCTTTGATACTATTGATAACATTCTCCTCCTGGATACTTTCTCCTCTCTAGGTTTTCATGATACCACTTTCCCCTGATTTTCCTCCTATCTGTCTGACTACTCTTTCTCAATCTCCTTTGCTGGATATTCATCCACATCATGCTGACAGTGGGTGTACCCCAGGGTTTTATCCTAGGCTTTCTTCTCTTTTCCTTTTCTACTGTTCTGGGGCTGATCTCATGAGCTCCTATAAATTCAATTATAATTTATATAGAAGTAGTTTCTAGATCTCTATACCTAGCCCTGATCTTTCTTTTGAGCTCCAGTATCTGCCTATTGGATATCTCAAATTAAATATCACGTAGACATCTGAAACTCAACATCTTTTCTGGAACTCATCATCTTTTCCCCTAAACTTTCCTATTATTATTGAAGAAACCACCATCCTCCCAAGTCACCTAAACTTGGAAAGTTGGCATGATCCTCAAATCCTCACTCTCATCCCACGCATGAAATCCATTGACAAATCTTATCATTTCTACCTTCATACTATCTCATATATGTCCCCTCCTCTTCACTCAAACAGCAACCACTCTACTACAAGCCCTCATCATCTTTTACTTGGATGATTATAATAGCTTTTCCAGCCAGTCAGTCTCTGCCTCACGTTTCTTCCAAACCAACCCATCCTTTATTCAGGTGCCAGTGATTTTCATAAAATTCATGTCTGACCACATCACTTTCTATTCAGTAAACTCCACTGTCTCCCTATTACTTCCAAGATTAAATATAAAATCTCCTATCTGGCACTTAAAACCCTTCACAACCTTGTACCTTCATCTTTCAAGTCTTCTTAAATTTTATTCCTGGCCGTGCACAGTATGATCCCCACAAACAACACCCCATCTCTTGACTCCTGACACCTTTGCACAAGCTGTCTGCCATGCCTGGAATGGTCTCCCTCCTCATCTCTGTCTTCTGATTTCCTTCCAGATTCAGCTAAAACCCCACCTTCTACTGAAGACCTTTCATGGTCTTGATCACTGCCTTCCCCTCCGCCCCATGCCTTCCCTATGAGATTGCCTTCCATTTACACTTTATATATGTTATATGTACATAGTTATTAGCATGTTGTCTCCTTCATTAGAATGTCAACTCCATGAGGACAGGGACTGGGTATTTGCATTTCTTTGTATCCCCAGCTCTTAATACAGTGCCTAACACATGGAAAGCACTGACTGACACAAAGTGCCCTTGAATTTAGGCCTAGGCCTAGCCCTTCTGGTTTGGGTCAGCTAGTGTTTCAGATGCCTTGCTCTCATTTAGTGGCAAATATCTCTGTTAGCCTGTCAAATTCTTCCTTTGAGCACCTTACCTCTCTATTAGACCTATGAAAAAAATGCTGCCAACTAAGCAATGGAATCTCACAGTCCCAACACCAAAACTGGAGGCCAGGGATAGCTTTTCCTAAAGCTGACCAGGAAAATGGGCTGATAAAAGCTTTATGTCAACAGTTGCAATTTCTTTTGACCTTTTGTAGGATAATTATACATTACTTTCCCACATGCACCTTATATTCCAGTCAGTTTAACATTCCTGACATTCTCTGTATGTGATGTCCTGTCTCCCATTTGTGGGCCGTAACATGGACAGTCCTTTGTGCCTATGATGTTCTCAGGTTTCACTTCTGCCTCTGGGTGTCTGGCTGCCTTCAAGGCTCATCTTAAGGACCACCTCCTTCACGAAGTTTTTCTTGATTCCCCCAGTTATTTAGTGTCCCTCCTCCAAGACTTTCTATTTATTTTGCATCTACCCAGCTTATCTCTGAACATATAGTATTCCTTTATAAGATGTAAGCTCCTTAAGGGTGGGTAGGGCCTGTTTCATTTTCCTATTTGTATTCCCAGTACCTACAACAATGCTTGACACATAGCAGGCCCTAAACAAATGCTTGATTAATATTAGAAGGACCAAGTATATTGATTGATGCAGCTTTTTTTAGATATTTGAAACTGGAAAAAACAGTTATTTCTACCACATATTCAAAGTTTTTTTCTATGTCTTTGTTATCAATATTCCTTAGCATTCCAATGATTTTTCAAAAAGTGAAAGAAATAAAACATGTGACTGTATCCATAAGAATCAGTTGCTTCAAATGATACACCTTGGTCTCTCAAGATATCCTTTGTGTTTTCTACTCGTTGCACGTTACCCGTAGGATCACAGAAACAAAATATAGTCCAGCCCACTCATTTTATAGACAAGGAAACTAAGGCTCAGAGAGGTTAAATGATGTATCTGATGTAACATAGGTAGTAACTAACAAAAAAAAAGTTTCAAACTCAGGTTTTCTGACTGCAAATCCAGTATTCTTTCTGCTATGCTGAGAGTCCCATGTTAGGATTTTTGAAATTTGACAACTTTTTAAAGCTATAGTTACTGCTCCATAAAACATCAAATGACAGAATGGGGATTCAAAAAGATATCTCCACGCTATAATTATGAAACAAAACTATTAAAATAATGATATAAAATCAACAGGAAGAAATTTAATTGGGATTGATGTAAAGTTCCATCATCAGGTTAAAAAAAACAAACAAAAAACCCTTTGCAATCCTAAGATAAAGTCATCTTGTAAAAACAACCCCATTGGTTTTAGTTGACTAATCCATAAACCAATTGGGTAATGTTTCTGCCAAAATTAAAAACAACCTCTAATGAACATCAATAGAAACATAGTGTCCAGAAAGAGATGAGGATTAATAGTACTACTATATCCTAATCTGGTTGGACCACAAATAAAGCATTCTATTCTGAGTGACAATCTTTAAGAGGAATATAAAAAAATGTAGCATTTCTTAAAGAGGGTGGTCAGTGTGATAGGAGAACTGGCATCCATGACATATGGAAAAGACTTTAGACTGATTCTTTATAGCTCTAGCAAGTGGAGATGAGTGGGAGAATGAGAAAACTAAGATAGATGGAAGTTATAGAGAGACAGGTTTTAATTTAATGTAAGAAGATCCTCCTAATTATTACAGCTCCTCACGAATAGAAGAATTTGCTTTTGTTATAGGTATTCCATCGTGACTCTGGACCTGGAATATACAGTCTAAACTCCTGATCTTATACATGAGGAAAACCAAGGACTAGGGAGGTAAAGTGATTTGCCCAGAGTCACCCACATACCAAGCTTCAAAGTGACTCTGTGGTTTGGGGTATTTGTAAGTTGAATAACCTTCCCATATAGTCTGTGCGGGAAGTTTAACCCCTAGGTCCATCCCAAATTAAAGATTCTATGATACATCTTTCAAAAGCTTGAAGGGTGGAGTGGGGGGGATTCCAGTGTGTAAATTCCCTCTGGTCAAGCAAATGGTCAACTGCTTTGTAACAACTACCTGAGGCACTGGGAAGTACCTATTAAATGACTTGCCCATGTTTATATAGCCCTTATGCATCAGAGGTTGGACTTCAACATAGGTCTTTCTGATGCTTAAGCTGATCCTATCCACTAGGCTTCAGAGAAGAATTGGCTGCTGAGTAGACTATACCTCTCCCTGAGATTCCTTCCAGTCTTAAGCTGCTTCCTGGCTGGATTCCCTGGCTTTCTTCAAATCCCAGCTAAAATCCTACTTTCCACCAGTAGACTTTCCCAATCCCACTTAAGTCTAATGTCTCTCCTCTCTTGATTATTGCCAATTTATCCTGTATCTAGCTTGTTTGTATATAGTTGTTTACATGTTGCCTTGCCTATTAGATCATGAGCTCCTTAAGATCAAGGACTGTCTTTCACCTTTCTTTGTATCCCTAGCTGTTAGCACAGTGCCTGGGAAAGAATAGATGCTTAATACTGACTAATACTATATTGAAGTGGTTCAATGTTAACTTCTCCTTGGAACCTCTCCCCACCCATGTAACTCTCTAAATCAGAGAGCAGTTGTTGATTTCCATCGACAGAGGGAGTTTTTATACTAGAATTTCCCATATAGATGAAATCACAAATCCATAGCATCCTTCCCCCTTTTCCCCCAAGCCCAATTAACTAGTGTTAGAAGAGAATTACATTTAAAATTGAAACCTTTGTTTAAGTATTGAAAGAGCTGCAAACAAAACAGGACAGATAGCATGCTGGGCATTTTGCTGCCTCCTACGCATACTAAGGAAATTGGTTAATCATCAATTGGGCCAGGTAGCTTCAGTGTTGGACCACAAAATCTGGAATACTTCCAATTTCTTTGAACAACTTGCTGGGCTAAATGTTAGAAACCAGGGCAAAAATATGCACAAACTGATAAGAGTTGTAGATGTAGGGCTGATGCTTGAAAATCTGTCCTTTTTCAAAAATAACTCCAATCAAAAATTATCCTGGTCTACATTGGCCTCTTTGATCAGCGATTACTGGATTGCACTGTGTGGGTGTGTAAGTTGTGTATGTTGGCTGTGGAAAATGGACCATTTGTACTTAATGGAAAATCTTTTACTAACAGTAATTCATCTAATAAACTCACTTTCTATTTACTTTTCCCTTGCTGAAACAAAATCCTGAACACCCCCCATGAAATGGTCCCAAGGTTAAATCAATAATTCTTAGTCAAATAGGTAGGAGTTAAACCATGAGGCTGGTTTTATAATTTTTTAAAAATTATATCCAGCAAAAATTACATTCAGCAAACATTTAATGAGTATTCATTTTATGTGAAGTACTAGGTAGACACTTTTGGAATGTGGATTCATATGATTTTCATCTCTTATATTCCAAGACATGCCAAAAGCCAACAGTGAGGTAGAAAAAGAAGTGGATTGCTACATTTTAGGTGAGATGAGCAGATTGGATGAACATCTCTTACATTCACATAATCTGACTTCTTCAAAAAATTTTCTCTTGCTTGATCTTTCAAATTGTTCTACTGAGGCAGGAAGCTTATTTCATCATCAGTCCTTAGGAAGATGCTGCATTGATTAGAATTGTGGGATCTTTCAATATTGTCTTACTTTACTTTGTGGCAAATAGCTTTAACTCGGCCCATTTAAAAGAATAAAAATAACAAGAAATAGAAAACAGAGAAAGATGTTGACATCGCCACCCTTTTCTGAAAAAGTCAACGGAGGAGGTAAATGGTAAAGGAAAAGAAAAGGGAAAAGGAAAAAGACCAAAAGCCACCATCACCAGCAAATACACTCAATCTTCTTGACAAGTAGAGAGACATGGCAGCCAAGAGCAGCACCATTTTAGACTATGAAGTCAATTGTCAATTATTAATGAGGGAGGTAATAGCAGATTACAAGAAGTATTACTTCATAAAACATTAAAAGGCACTGAAAGTGAAAATAAATCTATGAAAAGGCCTGAAAGAGTAAAAGATATCATCGAGGGAAGTTATGCAGTGGATAGAGTGCCTGGAGTCAAAAAGAATCCTCTTTCTGAGTTCAAATCTGGCCTCAGTCATTTACTAGCTGGGTGACCCTGGCCAAGCCACTAACCCTGTTTGTCCCAGTTTCCTCATCTGTATAATGAGCTGGAGAAGGAAATGACAAACCATTCCAACATCTCTGCCAAGAAAATCCCAAATGGGATCACAAAAGTTGGACATGACTGAAAAACAACTGACTGAAAGAGAAGATGGGTGTTCTTGTTAAAAGGATGATAGATGACATTTGGACAGCCATCATGCCCCTTTTATATCCTCATGATATCAGAAGAAAATAAAGAAGGCTCTCAGAGTGTTGGGTGCCGCTCGTGTAAGAATATATGCACAAGAATCATGGACTTAGGACAGTCCCTGGCACATAGTAGGTGCTATATAAATGCTTATTCATTCCATATCTACCTATCTGTCTATCTACATAGATGTGTACATAAGAATATGAATACATACATATATACATGTATAGGTGGCATTGCATTATATATGACATTACACATGTTAGGCATGCTATAGTGCGAATTCCTTTCACATACAAGTTGGAACATAGGGCTACTGAGATGCCTTCCATCGCTGTCTCTGTCTCTGTCTCTCTCTCTCTCTCCCCCTCCCTCCCTCCTTCCCCCACTCAGCTTCACCTCTTTCAATACATACATATGTATGTATATATACATACATATATTTAGAAAGAACCACATATGGAGAATGACTTTGTCCTAGAATCAAATGACAAGAGAGCAAGCTCTATGATAAGTTGGTATGTTATTCAGTACTTTCAATAATCCCAAATGCTGCTCCATGATGCAAATCTCAACTTTTAAAAAAATCATATAACTAGGTCTCTGGGCATACCATATGGCCATAAATCTTGGAAAGCCAAAATCTCCGAAATGTCAAAGTTGCAGTGGCCCCAAGAGATTATATATGGAGAGATACAGCACGAGCAATTATGTTGCAGCATAGTCCCAACAACAACCTACATAGCATAAAACAATATGTAAGACTGTCGTTGAGAATTAGTTAATCAGAAAGGGATATAAGGTGCTCATGGGGTGAGAATGAGGCGTAATAGATAGGAATTCTTAGGGCTGTACTGATTGGCTTTATTATATTGCATCATTATGGCAATAGAGCATTGATCTCACTGAGGTATTTTCTCCATCAGTGAAGTTCACAGTTCACATATGAACTAGCATCCCATGCCATGTGCATGTGCATACACACACACATACACACACACAAAAGAAAAAAACAGTTTCTTTCCTCAAGAAGCTCACAATCTAATGGCAGTGACAACATACGTATGTATAAACAAGATGTGTACATGGTCAGTAGAAAATAATCAAGAAGACACTAATTAAGAGAGCTTGAGATAATTGGAAGTAGGCATGGCAATGGAAAAAGCCCAAATCATAAACCTACATGAATTTGTATTTGAGACCAAGGGGATTTTTTTTAACGAGTGAACCAAAATACAGCAACAAAGAAATTAGGCTTTGTTGAGACTAAGTATGACAAAGAAAGGAATGTAGAGCTTAAAGGAAAATGACCCTTTCTCCAAAGTTTAACTTTGTTCCTGCTCAGTTTCTAGTCCTCTAAACTAAAGAGAATTTTGGAAATAACTAACCCTAAGGTAGATAGTTGTCTATAATGATAGACTTTGATCTCTACCAACTAAGCATAGAAAAGATCCTTATCTTAAACTTAAAACTTAATTTTAGCCTAGAGACAGCCTGCTAAGGTTTTGCTAGTTGGGTGTGGTAGATATGAGTAAAGAGATGTTATTCTTCTTTTATCAAGGAAAGAATCTAGCTACCACTATACCCTAGTAGATTGGAATTAATATAACTTGAGTGACCCTGAAGAGATGAGACTAAAAGCTAGTAACTGGGAGCAATGTTCATCAGAGAGTATTGTTAGAAATACACTTGACACTGAAATTCAGGTATCACAGGCAATTTGTTATTATTGAGGAATCCAAGGGAGTTGGGCTTATCTTCCTGGCCAGGAGCAGACTCTGCCCTTCTTTAGGAAGAGGGAGTACTGCTTACAAAAATGGGATCAGCTTTATATGTTAGACCGATGCAGATGGATGCACCATCAGCTCAGTACCTCCCCTCAGAGAGCAGATTGGTCCGCTCCACTCTTCCTTGTACACCTTTTTATGTGTTCTCTCCTTGATATGTGTAAGCATGTCAACCTCCTCTCATCATATGTCCCATGTTCAAACATGGTGGAAAACTCCTCCCTGTGGGTGTATAAGGTAATATTCAATTAGCCGATTAAGCATTTGTGGTAGCCATTTGACCCAGTTCTCTCTTCAACCCTGACCATTATCTGGCTGGTTTAGGCCAGTTTTGCCTATATCCAGAATCTGTGGTTTTCAAAAAGCCACTAGCTATTCTCTCATTGGCAGGTCCATCTACCTTAGTTAATTTTTATTCCCTTCTTTGTTCAAGCTGACACTTCATTAATTATTCTGTGAAAACTTAACTTTCCCTAACTTTTACCATATTTCACACGTCATGAACTGAGCAGACACCTGGAGAATACTCAGCACATATCAACTACATGCCCTGCTATCACCAGACAACCAGTGAGGTCCCCCAGAACAACACACCCAATGGAAACATTATCAGACCTACCACTGGCGACTATGTGAGACCACCACTGGACAAGTACAGAGCAGAGGCGCATACCCAGTAGTGATACCACATGGAGAGGCAAGAGAGAAACAGAATGACTTTACAGAAAAACACTGGGGTTCTCATAGCTTCTGAGGTATGAGTTATCCCTCCATGCATGTGCTCTGGCCACACATTCATACACGTTGCCTGTCATGCATGATCCCCATGCATGCTCACTTTCCCCATTAATGGCATTTGCATTTGTTGGACAATGTGCCCTAGGTTTATGAGGGGGTAATGTTTTATTACACATTTTCTTACCATGCCATTTCATTAAATCCCTTTGTCTGGAACTAATTATGTTCTCTGGCTTATTAGGGAGCAAAATAAACAGATTGACAGAGGCTTGTGAGCTAAGATTTTGGCTGGATCTGGAGGCACAGAATCCCTAGGATCTGGGAAAGCTATTCTCAGAGTCCCCACACACATGAGAAGGTGGTACCCTAGGTGCAACAAAAATGTTAAGTCTGTTTCTACTTTGGCTTTAAAAATGGAGACCGGTATTTTATTACTACTACTGATTATAACTTGAATGTGGGAAACAAGTGACTATGAGCAAGGTTGAGGGAGTTTTCCAGTTTCCCAGTTTCCATGAGAGCCCCAGGAGAACTTCACCCAGCATGAGGTGGGTGAGACTCACCAAGATTACTCATATTCACCTATCTCCTCCACTAAGGAACAATCCTTTTCCATCCTATCTGCAAAGGACAGTACTATGAAAGATCACAGGAACAATAAGAAAAAATACATTTAAGTAGAACTCCACTCCAGTTTGCACTTTCAGAATTTACCTCATTCAATTTCCATTCTCTATCTCCTAAAAATAGTCCTTTCACTTCCCACCAAGAACAGGGGAAAAAATTGCATTTTGCAGTCATTCTAGGATTCCCTCTCTATTGCAAACAACAATAAGAATAACCCTAGGTTCCACTTACCAAGTAAATAAAGTTCTATAGAATGGGTGGAAGTTATGGGGAAGGGGAGCTTTTAATGACCAAAGGCTAGGATAGGAGGGAGCTGGGTACTACACTACAGCTCACATCCAGAATTTTAACTAGCTTCTACTTCTTTCCCCAAATGAGACATGACTCTAGCATTTTTGTTTTGCTGGAAATCAGCCTCATGTCTACCCCATCCAGCCAAAGGACCTCCTGGGCTTCTTTTGCAAAGCAACCAAACTACATAGGCAGAGCTGCACATGGAGCTTCCTAGTTCATTACTCTTAATTTTGGCTTCCTCATCTGTAAAATGAGGGAGTAGGAGTCTGAAATTTATGACCTCTCTTTAAGTTCTAAAAATCTATGATTCCTCAAAATAATAATGGATGGGAGGGACTGGGTAGAGGATTTAAAAAGCCATATCTTGGGAAAAAAAAATCACAATAGCTAAAAATCCTTTCCTAAGGAAAGATAGATAAATAAGGCTGACAAGTGCCAAGTAGAGAGGAAAACCCAGGAGAGCTGTCTATGTCCCCTGCAGTACCTGGGGGCAAAGGCAGGGGAAAAGGTTTGCTGTGAACTGAATTATCTCCTAAGCTCAGGATATTTTTTGCTGTTTTTTTAGAAGGTCTGAGGTATCTCTCACTATTTCTAGGATCTAACCAATCTCTGCACTGCTGTCAATTATAGAAAGGAAGGAGAGATGTTACAGGACAGTGACAGGAGTCAGAATAATGGGGGGAGGTCTTCTCACAAAAGGATTTTGGCTCCTCTCTTATTATTTAATAAGCCATTGGTGTGTGGGGTATTCAAGGAAGGCTAGCACCTCCGGCGTGATGGCTTGCTGAGCCCTTTTCAGGGCTGGTCATCCACCTTTGGTATCTATCTGTCACCCAATTCTTACCCATGGCTCCCAAAAGCTCTAGCATCTGCAGAGGCCATACCCCAGTAAACTGTCTCAGCAGATGGCCAAACCCTTTAAGGTTAACTGACAGACCAAGAGCTTACCAATAAAGTAGGGGAATGTCTGCCCGAAGTATGTGAAGACATCCTCGTTTGGAATAAGCACATGAGAACAATTTATCCCAATGGTCATGAAGGTGGCTGAAGCAGGATCTATGGAGTGCTTAGATCTTGCTCAGACATCAAAGATATCAAGGTCATCCGCTGCATCCCAGGCCATTGCAAGTCATCTTAACTGTCTTGCCACTGGATTTTGATGACTCTGGAACAGAAGGAGGCTGATGAATTTTTGCAACTCTGCCTCACTTAAATCCAATTCATTCACAAGCCAAGACAAGGCATCACCAGTGATGTCATGGATCCTCTACAAAAAGGAAGTATGAACAACAATATGCCATTACACATTGAAGTTTATTTTGACAAATTATAGAAAGTTGCTGTAAGAGTAAAGGGTAGCCAGGCACTGGAAAGTGTGCGTCTATATAAATATACAAATAAAATGTGTCTATATAAATAAGACCACTTCAGTTTCATGTATATTTTTTATGTTCTCTACCAGAAGAAGAAAGACCAGGTTTATGGTTATGATTTCTAGTTGTATTTCCTATTCAGAACAGATGAAGTGTAATTTCTCATCACCTTATAAACAGGTTAAGTTCAGGAGGGGAATCTAAAGCAGACAAAGACTTTTAGGCCCGTTGAACTTTAAGAGGCCTTAGATAACACTTTTCAATTGTTTTTCAACCCAAACCAATACTATGGAACAATAAAATATTTAAATTCTATCCCATGAGTCACTAAAATTATACCAGTATATATCTACCCTTTATACAGGGTGTTCCTAAAGTCTGGACACAGGCAAAAATGCATATTTTCAAGAAATGAAATGAATGAAATATTCATCAACAACATTTTATTTAATTGGAATATTAACAAATAAAATCTTTAATATGATTTCCATTATTTGTGATGCAAAGGTTGATGCACTTTGCAAGATTCATGTGAACTCTATATAGTAACTCCACATTGTTGTCAACTTTAGCATTCACTCTTTATGCTTTCAGTCAAGTGTGTTGCATCTGTGATTTCATTGAGTACACCTTCTCCTTTACCATACTCCAGAAAAAGAAGTCAAGGAGGCTAAGGTCTGTTAATATTCCAAATATTTCAAAATATGCATTTTTACCTGTTTCCAGACTTTAGGGATGCCCTGTAGCCTGGGGATCCTTATCCCAACTCCTACTCACACAGATCATATGGGTACATGAGCAAGGCAACATCTCCCCAAGGTTTTAGGGATTAGGGGTATATTCTCTAATGCTATGAGATCTCACCTGGCTCTGCCCCTGACTTTCTGGACTTCAAAACCATGCTTCTGCTTTTATCTCATTTTTGAACTTCTCTCATTCCCTAGGATCTCCTCACCCTAGAACTGGAATCCAGTCATCCCTGTGGCCTTCTTACCCTGGAATAGCCCACTACAAGTCCTGCCCCTTTCTCCCAGTGATGAATGCCTCCTGGCGCCTCCATTTTGTGGAAGGATTCAGGCCACCTAGCTTCAAAACCATGTCCCTGTGCTGGCTATCTTCACCTCCCCCTCCCTCCAGCTTCTCAATTACCCTTTGCATGTTGCTTTTCCCTATTAGAATGTAAGCTCTTTGAGGGCAGGGACTATTTTTCTTTTTGCCTGTATTTGTATCTCTAGCCCTTCACACAGTGCCTACTACCTCCCACAAAGGAATATATATATATATACACACACATATACACCCACACGGAAACAGAAGCTACAAATCATTTTCCTCTAATGGGAGAGAGGGAATGTGGAGGGTAAAACTTTCTTATCTATATACCTCAATCCCTGGTAAGAGTGGGCTCCTATTTAAAATAATTTCAACCAAGGATTTGTCCTACTAAGTTCACTTGGAGGGATAACTTGCTTGCTCCCTACTGGATGCCTTCAATCCTCTTATTTTCTGAATCAATCAAGTAACTAGAGACTTTACTCCTCCAGCATTGACCATATTCAAAACCTGGTATGGACTCTACCTCTCAGACATCTGGCAGCTTGCTCCCCCAGGTTTTTTGAAGCTCTCAAGATTGCACTTTAATCTAATACTCCTTTACAAGAGAAAAGAATAGACAGAAGAAAGACAGAAAGAATGGCAGGGCCATGCACTCACAGGTCACAAGGTAGGAGCCTCAGTGGGGAGATAAAGGCTCAAGAATTTTCTCTCCCCACCCCTAATCCCCAGAGGTTTCTAACACTTCTAGCTTAGATATATCCAGGCAGTAAAAAGAGCTGAATCATACAGTTAGTGGTTTTTATGAGCATTCTCAGTTCTGGCTCAGCAATTAATCCAAAAGCTTTTTGTCTTTTCAAGATAGACCAGAAACAATACCTACATATGTTGCAGTCTATGTGGGTATTGCATCCTCAGATCCTGTTACTCAAACATGTAAGAACTTGCCTCTCATTAGCCAATCCACAGCCTCTATTACACACATAAACAAGCAAACAAACAATGATGATTCTGTAAGTAATGATTTTTAAAATATTTTTCATATTTCCTTAATTATTCAAATACAATGCTAATCTATACTAAAAACTAGAATTTAAAGACAGATTAAAGATTAAAGAGGCCTGGGGGAATAATGGATAAAAGACATCTCCACTCTGACACATTACCTGAGGACCACTGGGTAAATCCTTTTGTCTCTCAATGTCCCAGGTAACTCCCTAAGATTTTAAGTTACAAAATAGTTTGCTTACCTGACTAGAGGGAATTTCCACACCTGAGAACTCCTTATACCAAACGAAATCGTAGGACTAGACACCTCCTAATTTGAAGACAGAAACATTAATGCATGTAAAATATTTCTAATCATTTAAAAAATATAGACATTTCATGAAGACAGCATGAAATTATTATTGCTCTTTCTCACTCACTAAGCTTTCTATCCTTGGTGTGAAATATGTGCATGAAAGCCGTGTTGTACGACTAGATGTCAAATGTTGCTTTCCTTTGGTTTAATTTTTGTTAAAGCTGAAAAGACAATTAAATGTCAAGAGAACTAAATGAAGGCCTATAGCTTATTGGTTGGTCTCTGCTGATAGAAAACTTATGAGAGGACGTGATCAATAGTCACTTGGAATGAGAAGACATGGTTGGGTTAAGATTTGCTTAACCTACATAGATAGTTGGAAATATCTTTTTCTTTTTATGGAGACCTGGCAATTTTGTCTTAGTCTTTACTTTTGAATCATATGTATCAAGTGAAACATTAATTGTAACTCTAAATCTGAGGACAATTTTTTTTCTTTAATATCTATAAAGTCATCTTGGTGACCAAAAAAAGGATTAGGAGACCACACATTTACCAAACTTAGGATTGTTGTCATTATGTATTCAAAGAAATGCTTCCAGCTTTTGATCTGGAAGTCTTCTGAATTGGAAATTTTAGAAAACAAAGAGAACCTTTTGTAATTATTCTCCTTTGTGTCTTCCAATAATTTTTTTTAACTTTTTCTTAAATCCATCAATTTTTGCTATGCAAAGGGAAAATAGCAATTATGGGGATTTGGTGAATTCCACTATCAATTTGCAAATTAAAATATATCTAGTAAAAAATGCAACAACTTTGTAACCAATTCTTCCTAATGAACATATTATTATTTTTATTTAAAATACTTCAAATTAGTTTAGTAATTTGTCCTTGATGGGTTACTCACTACAATAAGGTAAATCTTAACCTAACCACATCCTCTCATTCCATGTGACTATTGATCCTTTGTTGTTCAGTCATTTCAGTCATGCGTAATTTTTTTGTAAACCCAATTTGGAGTTTTCTTGGCAAAGATACTGGAGTAATTTACCATCTCCTTCTTAAGCTCATTTGACAGATAAAGAAACTGAAGTAGAGTTAAGTGACTTGCCCAGAGTCACAAAGCTAGTAAGTGACTGAGGTTGGATTTGAACACAGGTTTTCCTGACTGCGGGCCAGGCAGTCTATTGGCTAAGCCACATAACTGCCTGTATATCACTAGTGATCATGCCCTCCAATAAATTTTCCACTGGGAGAGATCCACCAACATGCTGTGGGCCTTCATTTAGTTCTGTTGACATTGTATAAATACTGATAGAGCAAGTCATTAGGCTTTTTTCAAATTCACCAAGGCAGACAGGATGTGCAAATGAGGAAATAAATACACATTTTTGGACATGGTCAATCTAGGCACTTTTTTTCTTGACTAAGTATAGTTATTTTAAGATTCTGTTTCTCTTTTTTTCAGTAGTGGGGAGAATTGAGATGATAAAAATAGTAATAGGAGAAGATTGACAGAGAGAGAAGAGACAGACAGACAGGGACAGAGACAGAGAGAGAAAAGGAGACAGAGAGGGAGAGGGAGAGGAAAAGGAAGAGAGACAGAAAGACAGAGAGAGAGAGACAGAGAGACAGCGACAGAGAGAGGAAAGGAGACAGAGAGGGAGAGGGAGAGGAAGAGGAAGAGAGACAGAAAGACAGAGAGAGACAGAGAGAAATCAGACTCTATTAGTGATAGCCCCAATGCTATGTGATTTCAATGTTTCCATTGTTCCTTTAATTCTGCTGTAGTTAAAAAAAAATCCATCAAAAATATTAAGGTTCCTCAACAGGAAGAAATTAATGTTTATTTAGATCCGACTTCTTCACCAAGCAGTGTCAATCTTTGGAATTATTGGATAAGAACTTCATTTAAATATAGAGACACTTTTTGCTGATAAATGTTCACAATCAATTTTTTTAAATTGTAATTGTCATCCCATCTGTGTCAATTCTTTTAGTTTTTTTTCCCTCATGCCATGCCCAAGTATAGCAAGAAACCTCTCTTCCTCTGATCTATTATCATGTCAACTTTTTATTAAATATCTTAATTGATCACCAGGGCCTATTCTCATTGATTTATTTGAGTAAGGATCTAATTAATCTTTCCTATTAGTAGGAATTTTTAAAACATTGTTGTATAGTTGACAAAGAGTGAGGATTTTTCATAGCAAAAGTTATGTAAAAGAGGACATGTTCTGTGAAGTCAATTCTAGTGTTATGTGACTCTAATTTTGTGTATAAAGCAGAAGCAATACCTGAAGATCAAAAGATTTTAAAACTGAAAAAGACACTCATGCCTTTGCTCAGGCTGACCCTGGAATGTCTGGCATGCAGTCATTCTGCCTTTCTCTTTTCTCTCCCTCTTAGAATGCCCATTTTCCTCTAAATCACAATTCAGATGCCACCTCCCATGGCTTTCCCTGATTGCCTTTGCAATTAGTGCTTTTTAACTCTTGAAATTCCTTCGTACAGTTTGTACAATGAATCTGAAGTTCAAGCCTAGTGTATCATTTTAAGATTCTTCTCATTGGTGAGAGAACTGTTACTTAACACTGTGTGCTGAATGAACCTGAGAGAGGAAAGATAATCTTCTTGCTTTTGGCTTCTAGAGAAGACACAGGCAATATCAGGCTCTCTTCAGAGAGAACCCCTGGAAGAAGAAAAATACTTTGGCAAGAAGTATGAATGCAGAGGAATTTGCACCTCAACAAATCCTTGTCTTTCAGCTTGCTGTGGGAGATTCTTTGAGGAATTTCCCTTTGGTGAGATCGAGGACTCTCACTCTCTTGGTTAAGCTAAGATATCTTGCTCCCATTGGGAGAGCTCATTCATTCTGTGTATTGTTTGGCATATTCTAATTTGTACATTTCTCTGATTTCTTATTTTTATCAGTTTGGAGAAATGGATTTATTCATAAAAAGACACTTTCTCCATTAAGGGATAGTGACCAGGAAAATGGCATGAACCTAAAAATGATACCCCCTAGCCTAGAAATTTTTAAGGGGGCAGGCACATAGACTGATACCCCTCATTGAGAAGAGCAGAATAGAATAGCCTTGTGGTCACAAGCTTCTGATTCCCTCCAGAGGGTATCAAAATTTCTAAGGGTTGGATGAGATTCCAGAAATATTTAGTCATACCTCCCTTTTAAGGTAGATTTTGACAAACCATTGTGGAAATATACACACATACACACACACGCAAACCAACATGAGCAATATATCCACCCCACATTTGTATTTCCTTATGTGTATACATGTTACTCCCTTCCCCAAAGCAGGGATGATTTTGTTTTTGTCTTTGTATCTTCAACATTAAGCAACATATCTTACATGTAGCTGTTATTGTCGTTTAGACGTTTCAGTTATGTTCAACTCTTTGTGATCCCATTTGGGGTTTTCTTGGCAAAGATGCTGTAGTGGCTTGCCATTCTCTTCTCTAGCTCATTTTACAGATGAAGAAACTGAGGCAAAACAGGGTTAAATGACTTGCCCGTGGTTACATAGCTAGTAATTTTCCAAGGCCAGATTTGAACTCAGTAAGATGAATCTTCCTAACTTCAGGCCCAGTACTCTATCCACTAACCCACCTAGCTGCCCCTTGCGTGCGGTAGTTAATAAATATTTGGTTGGGGAAAAATCTGGAACCCAAAATTTAGAAAGTAAAGAATGTTTAAAATGCATAAGCAATTAAAATAATCAATAAATGGTCAAGGAATGCCCATCAATTGGGGAATGGCTAAACAAGATGTTGTATGTGATTGTGATGGAATATTATTGTGCTATGAGAAATGACAAGCAGGATGATTTCAGAAAAACCTGGAAAGACTTATATGAACTGATGCAAAGTGAAGTGAACAGAACCAGGAGAACATTATACACTAATAGTAATATTGTATGACGAAGAACTGTGAATGACTAAGCTATTCTCAGCAATATGATGATCCACGACAATAGTAATGAAACATACTATCTGCTTCCAAAGAAAGAATTGATATTGTTTGAATACAGACTGAAGCATGCTATTTGTCACTTTCTTTCTTTTATTCTTTTTCTTTTATTAGTTTTCTTGTACAAAATGACTAATATCAAATTGTTTTACATGATAATTGATATCTGATGCTTATTGTCTCAGGGAGGGAGGGAGGAACAGAGGGAGGGAATTTGAAACGCAAAACTTAAAAAAAAACCAAATGTTAAAAATTATTTAACATGTAATTGGGGAAAATATATTAAATTGGAATACAGTGTAATGTCTAGTGGGTAAGTTTCCTTTCCTTCCTTCTTTCCCTCCCTCTTCTCCCCTCTTCCTTTCCCCTGCCCCAACTCATTCCATTTTTGATGAGGCTCTAATTAAGAAGTTGTTAGTGTATATTTTGATCGTGATTAGTCTGCTGGTGCTTATCCATAGCACAAGCTTAAATCAAGTACTGAAACTGTCTTGCAAACTACGTATCTGCATGATGTTACATCTGTTGTACCTATTGAGAATTTCGTATGTGAACGTACAGAAATAAAAACAAAAAAAAGTTGCCCCACTAAAAAAAAGAAAATACATTAAATTTAAAATTAAACATTTGGTCAATTGAACGGAACCTTAGTGATCAACTCATATTTGCCATAGGTAAAAGTAAGGCCTAGAGAGTTTACATGCTTTATTTAAGATCACACAGCTACTTAGTATTACAGCCCAGACTAGAACCCAGGTCTCTTAGCTCTCAGTCCACAGCTGTTTCTATTGTATCATGCTTCCAGAACCTACTTGTAAATGGCACTTCTAGGGCAGCTCATCCTTACAGAACATGCCAACACATATCCTGCCAACCACTGTTAATCCTTCCCCCTTTCTACCAAACCTTGATTTGTTCTATATCGGAAGTTAATGTACAGGGCAAATGCCATGAGTTTGCTACCAGAAGTTGCCATCTCCACACCAACTTGTATGCCTCATAAGAAAAGAGGAAACAACTGCACATGATGCAGAGAAATGGTTGTCCTGCTGCTGAACGTTGGTTTTCTAGAAGGATCCCAAACTCCTGATGGGGAATAGTCTAATATGTGGCCATGCGAGTCTCAGAACCACCACTGTCACGTAGTTTCTGTCTTCTGCTTAAGCTTGTGAACATGGAAGATCAGATCTCTCCTGCCATTCACACAATGGCTGCCTTTTCAGGTAATGATAATCCACAGTAGATACACCTCTCCTTCCCTCATGAAGCAATAGGCAAGCAGACAGTTACTAGGTACCTACTACTTTGTATCTAGCATCGTTCTTGACTTTGTGAGGGACAATGGTTTTTTGATATTTAGTTGCCACATGGTGCTTTCAGTTTTACAAAGTGCTGAACATAAACTTGATCTTCAGAGCACCATCCCCATAGCCACCATAGGCATCATTCCTATTATACAGATAAGGAAACTGAGGCTCAATGAGATTAAGTAACTTGAACATATTTATACAGTCGTCATTTGTTCTCTGGGACCAAGACTGGTCATTAGGATAACTTATAGTCTGGCTGTTCTTTTTTAATGTCCATTATTGTTTTCCAGGTTCTGCTTACTTCTTTCTGCTTCATTTCATACAAGTTGTGTATTCTCTTTCTTTTTTTTATTCTGAACTTTAACAAATATCAAATAAGATGAAATTTTCAGATACAAATTAGAACAAAAATAAGGGATTATACATGAAACTGCAAATATGTATATGTGTGTGTGTATGAGTGTATATATGTATAGCTTGCTTTTCTTTTAAGTACTCTTCACACTCTTGAAAAAAAGAAGAAGCAATAGGCAGCATAACTTCATATAGCTAGCACTTGATCTCCTCAAAAGGAAAACAGGCAAACAAAAGACCATTAAGATCAACGTAGCTTATGTGCCAATACCTCTTGCAGAGCACAGAGTGGAAAAATTCTAACTTAAGTAAAAATAAATTTTGATTCCTGGTTATTTTATGTGAAAATGGGCACTAGGGAAGAAGGAAACAACTATTTTTGATCAAGGGGGAGAAAAGTGACTATGAGCTTGAAGAAGCTTACTCAGAAGAGATCATAAGCTTCTTCAGAAGTCTCCAGCTTTTACCTTAGAGCAAGGACATGTTATATCCAGTGGTCTCAAAGCCAGAAAGACAAGGGTTCAAGACTTACCTCTGATACATGCTGGCTGTGTGAACCTGAGCAAATCAATTAACTTTTCAGTGCCTTGCCAATTCTCTAAAACTATACATTGCAGGAAAGGTAAGTCCCTGTATTGGTACGAGAGAATTTCCTCACTTGGGAGAATAGAGTTCAAAAGTACTAGAAATGTCGAGCATCAAATAACATTGTAAACATAAAAAAACAGGAAATGCCTGGTTTCGGGTGTAGTAATTACTTCAGAATCAGTTGTGTATAGTAAGATTATTGACTAGTTACAACAAAGGTCAAAGTAAATACAAATTAGGAGAAAGGATAAAGAGAAGACATTGCAAGCACCTACAGAAGTTCTAACCTGACCTGTCTAAATAAACTAGTTAGTAACTCTGAAAATGGGAAATGGGCTAAAGATGTTGGCTCAGATTATGACCATTTCTTACAGAAGTTTCACAGACATAAAACATTCAGAAGAAACAGGCCAAACGAGCTCAGAAATTGCTATAGCCAGCACAAAGAGTTTCCATTATTTATGCACCCAGGTTTTCTCATCTTTAAAACAAAAGTGGTGATTTAGATACTTTCGAAAGTCCTTTCCAGATTTTGATCTTTTCCAAGACAAATGACACTGTAGTCAAGATAAACCCTGTTTTAGAGTACAAGCTCTTTTGCAAAACATTAAGGTAAAAGAAAAATCCTATATGACATCACTTTGCAAAAGAGTAGGAACAGGGAAAAAGAGAACCTTTGAAGAGCTTGGCTTCAGTGGACAGAGTATTTGATTTCAGCGAATGGAGCATTGGGAAATAGGAAACATCAGGAAGTTGGGATAATGAGTTCAAATTCCCCCTCAAATCCTAGATATGTGACCCTGAAGAAGTCACTTAATCTGTCTACCTTGGTTTTCTCAACTATAAAATTGGGAAAATAATAGCACCTACCTGGCAAGGTTGTTGAAAGGATCAAGGGAGACAATATTTATAAATCACTTAGTACAATGTCTGGCACATAGTAGGCACTTATTAAATGCTTCTTCACTTCCATTTTGGAAATCCAGTTTGGATAATCTGGATTGATCCTCCCAAGAGCATTTGTAGATGAAAATAGGGAAGAGCTGCTGGTACTTTGGTAGGTCTCAAGTTTCATTGATGAAAATAGTGCAACAGCTGAATTCACCCTCTACCATATCAGTTTACAATGGGATGAAATAGAAATAATATTTTCAAAGTCTAAACTCAGGAAGAAGAACTGGTTCTGACCAATACATAAAGGAAACTCTTATGCTAAAGGAGATACAATTTCAAGGGAAATTAAAGATAAATTGTCAAAATATCTCTAAGATTGATAGGTCCCAAAAGAACAAAAAAGATAATTGTTAGTGCTTCTGCCTAAAACCAAACCAAACAGCAAGAGAAAAACAAAAAAAAAGGAAATTCAAAAGACGGAAAGTACTCATCTACATGCAGTAAGTTCTTGTCTTTAAAATTTTTGATACTCAGCTGTATAAAAACAACAGCAGCTAGGTGGCCCATGGATAGAGCACTAGACCCAGAGTCAGGATGATTCATCTTCATGAGTTCGAATCCAACTTCAGATATTTACTAGCTATGTGACCCTGGGCAAGTCACTTAATCCTGTTTGCCTCAGTTTCCTCATGTGTCAAATGAGCTGGAAAATGAAATAGCAAACCACTCCAGTATCTTTGCCAAGAAAACCCCAACAGGATTATGAAGAGTCCAACATAACTGAAATGACTAATCAACAATAACAAATATAAAAGCAAGAATATCCTCAATGAAAATATGAGAGGGGAATAAACAGGCTTTTGTAGATAATTTTCTACAGCTGACTATATCTTTACTGTTGACCAGCTGACTACAAGGTATAGGGGAAGGAATATAAAATCCCAGTGAATTAAAGAATAAGAGGCTTAGATCTTGAAAGAGCCTTAGAGGTCACATTGTCTAATCTCATTTTACACCTGAGGAAATTGAAGCCCAGAGAGGTTTAATGACTTGCCCAATGTCACCTAGGTAGGTCCAGAATTTAATAGATTCCCTTATTAGAATGTAAGTGCCTTGAGATCAAGGATTGTCTTGGTTTTTATATATGTATATATGTATGTATGTATGTATGTATTATGTGTATGTATATATATGTATATATGTATAATTTGTATATAAATCCAACGATTAGCTTAGTACTTGACATACAGTATTTAAATTTTTTTCATTTATTTATTCATTATGCATGTCTTTTTTTTTAAAGGCTTTTATTCAGAAGATTGAAATGCAACCTTGAAAAGCACATACAGGTTTAAAATTAAATAAGAATTGATTACATATGTGACTACAAACAACTTTGTTTAAGGTTGTACTGAGTATTGATACTTACTTAACCATGGTGTTTGCCTGTGTCTTTGAAGGTGCCTGGTAAAAGTCAAGAGTGGATTATTTAATTCAATTTTCTTTCTTTTTTTCTTCTCTTGAATAGTACAAATTTAGTGTTCTCAATCATGGATGCAGAACATTTATGAGTGATAGTGAGATCTGCAAGAATGGCCTTCATGTGTGTGTTTGAGTTAGGGTGAAGGTCATGGAAGTTTAAGAAGTTGAGGTGGAGCAGCTAGGTTGTATATAGATCTAGTGGATAGAGCACTGGCCCTGTAGTCAGGAGGATTTGAGTTCAAATATGACCAGGCACTTGACACTTAGTAGCTGTGTGATCCAATTGACTCAAAAAAAAAAAAAAAAGAAAAGAAGTTGAGGCACTGGGAGGGCAGGGTGCTTGAGGGGATATAATAGCAAACTTAATAGCAAACTTGTCAAAAGTTATACAACTAGAAGTATAGGTCTGTGTGACTCCCCAGAAGAGACAAGGCATGGAGCAGAGCACCTGACACTGAAGGAGTGCTAGATGGGACAGTGGCTTGAAGGGGGAAGGTGCTAGAATACGGATGAGCTGAGCATCATGGTGGGATTTGGGGATGGGGTTACTAAACATTTTTTCTTTAAAGTACAGTACTTGAGGGCATGTTTTTTAGGGTTTTAAAATGCACTGGAGTAGAAAATGTGTGGCCAGGATAAATGGTTAGAGATGAGCTTGATTCTCCTCTAACACCTCAAATAAGCAAAACATTATTTTTGTTTTGTTTTATTTTAGTTTAGTTTTTTAATTTAAATTTCTTTATTTTTAGTTTACAGCATTAAGTTCCACAAGTTTTTGAGTTCCAAATTTTTCCCCCTCCCTTTCCTCCTCTTTCCCCACCCAAGATGGCATGTAATCCTATATAGGTTCTACATATACTTTCACATTAAATATATTTTCACAATAGTCAAATTGTAAAGAAGATTTATAACCAATGGAGTGAACCACCAGGAAGAAGAAACAAAACAAAAACAGAAGCAAAAAGAAAAAAAGAGAGAGAGAGCAAATAGTTTGCTTCACTCTGCATTCAGAATCCATAGTTCTTTCTCTGGATATGTATAGCTTTTTCCATCATGAGTCTTTCGGAGTTGTCTTAGAACCTTAGCAAAACATATTCTAAACATAAAGAACAACTACATAAACTTTTTTAAAAAAACACTTCACAACATTGTTACATTGCTGGTGGAGTCATGAACTGATCCAGCCATTTTGGAGAGCAATTTGGAACTATGCCCAAAGGGCTATAAAAATGTTCATACCCTTTGAACATACCACTTCGTACCACTTCTACGGTTGTATCCCAAAGAGATCACACAAGTGGGAAAAGGACCCATATGTACAAAAATATTTATAGCAGCTCTTTTTGTGGTACCTAAGAATTGGAAATCAAAGGGATGCCCATCAATTGGGGAATGGCTGAACAAGCTGTGGCATATGAAGGTAATGGAATACTATTGTGTTATAAGAAATGGGAATCATACGGACTTCATAACAACCTGGAAAAACCTACACGACATAATGCTGAGTGAGCGGAGCAGAGCCAGGAGAACATTATACACAACCACAGATACATGGATTCTGTGAGGACTAACCCTGACAGACTTTGCTCCTCTCAGCAACACAAGGTACAAAGACAACTCCAAAGGACTCACGATGGAGAATACTATCTACATCCAGAGAAAGAACTATGAAGTATGAATGCAGATTGAGGAACACTTCATGCTCGCCCTACCCCACCCCTTTGTTTTTCTCTCTTTTGTTTTTGTTTTTGGGTTAGGTTTTTTTTTTTTTGGTTCTGTTTCTTCTTTCTCATGATTCATTCCATTGATCGTAATTCTTCTCCACAACTTGACTAGTGTGTAAATTAATTCAATGCAAAGTTATACGTGGAAGTTTTATATGGGATTCCATGCCTTCTTGGGGAGGGATGGGGGGAGGGAGAGAAGAAAATATGGAACTCAAAATTATGTAGAACCAAATGCTGTAAACTAAAAATAAAAAAAATTATAATAATAAAAAAAGAAAAAACACTTCACAGAAAAGGAAAAAAAGAAATTAAAGGAAGAAATAATATCCATTTCTAAGAGGGCTTAGAAATTTTAGCCACCTCTTTGTTTCTCACCAGCTGCTTGGTTTTGACTCTGTCGACATCATGATTCCCCCAAGATAAGCTCATCATCAGGAAACTAACCATGTTAGAGATGGCTTTAGATTTGGTCCTCATACCTCATCAGTACCTTCAGTTGCTCTACCCCTCTGAAAGGAAGGATTGTGAGGAGGGCAAAAAACTCTTCCCATAGCCTCCCTTTATAGAGGACTCAAAAGTTCTAGATACTCTTCTCACCCGCTGTTCTACTTGGTTTCCAACTCCACCAGAGTCATGACTATACCCCTTCTCCCCCACTTTTCAGCTTCCTTTTGTGTATTGTCTCTCCCCGTTAGAGTGTAAGCTACCCAAGAGCAAAGACTGAAATATGGGGCCTGAAACATAGTAAGCACTTCATAAATGCATTATATAAATACATTTTTTAAAAAATATTTTTCCCAATTACATGTAAAAAACAATTTTTAACATTCATTTTTAAAATTTTTGAGTCCAGATTCTTTCTTCTTTTCTCCCCCTGTCATTGAGAAGGCAAGCAATTTGATATAGATTATATATGTGCTGTCATGCAAAACATATTTTCGTATTAGTCATGTTGCAAAAGAAAACACAGACCCCTCTGGAAAAAACAATATGAAGAAAAATAAAGTAAAAAATAGTATTCTTCTATCTGAACTCAGACTCCATCAAGTTATTTCTCAGGAGTGTGATAGCATTTTTCATTTAAGAACTGTCCTAGATCATTGTATTGCTGGGAATAGCTAAGTCGTTGATGGTTAATCATTGTACAGTGTTACTGTGTACAATATTCTTCTGGTTCTGCTCACTTTGATTTCCATCTGTTCATGTAAGTCTTTCCAGATTTTTCTGAACCATCGTACTCATCATTTCTTACAGTATAAATAACATTCTATTACAATCATATGCCACAACTTGTTCAGTCATTTCCCAGATGATAAACATCCCTTCATTTTTCAGTTCTTTGCCACCACAAAAAAAGCTGCTATAAATATTTTTGCACATATAGGTCTTTTTTTCTTTCTTTTTTTAAGTTAATCCCTTTGGAATACAGACCTAGTAATGGTGCTTCAGGGTCAAAGATCAAATAGCCCTTTGGGCATACTTCCAACTTGGTCTCCAGAATGGTTGATAAATGCATTTTAAAAGAACTTAACACAATAAATAAATATTATGAACTTAAAAAAGAAACAAAACAAAATAAAAACAAAGAACATGTGCCAAAAGGGGGGGAAGACAAGAAAGAAATCTGTACTTTTTTCCACAAGATGCCTCGATGTGTCTAATAAGCTCAAAAGGAGAAAAGAAGGAAGATTTGTGAATCTATAAAGATGAAAATAAAATCAATGAAAGAGAAAAAAAATAAAATAGTTTGTAAAACTCCATGGAGATTCAAAAGAAAGCTAGAAGTTATGAAGAAGAGAGTGATCCTGACAGAAGGAAAGAATGAATGAAGTGGAAAACTTATTTACTAAGCCAAATAACTAGAAGAAGACTTGAGAACATGACAAATGAAAGTAAGTGGGGCTGAGGCTAGCACTCTTTAGGACAACCTGACAATTATTTTTCTCCCAGAAAAAAGACAGAAAGAATCAAAGAGGCTTGAAATTATATTTCAGGAAATCAAGTAAGAATGCTTCTCTGAGGTATTGAAAGCAGAGGACCAAGTAAAATTATATAGATTATATAGGATTACAAGAGAGAAGAATCAACAATTTGGCTTAACCAAAATTGTACTTATCAAATTGCATTGTCTCAGGGACAAAGAAAGGATGCATTCAGGAAGGAAAAATTCACATATACTAAAACACTAATTCATCTAGCACAGGATTTCTCTTCCGGACCAAGAAATGAAAGAATGAGATGGAATATTATGTATCTGAGAACCAAGAAAATTGACCTGTTTCCCCAAATTACCTGTCCAGAAAAATTGAGCATATATTTTTATGAGAAAGATATATGTCTTTTAAAAGTCCTCAGAGAATCTAAAGAGTTAGAATGAAGAGGATTTTGTTATTCAGCAAGAGTCCCAGCAGAATAGGAATACAGAGGAGAATGTGGATAGAGGTAGAATCAAGTTGTGTTGACTACAGATGAGAGTGCAGGGGGAGACATTAAGTGAAAGAAGCAGTTGCCTCAGTATATGAGAGCCATGGATCACAATGATATTTGAAATGAGAGTTGCAAATTTTTCAACCATAGAGTGGAGGAAACAACCAGTTGACAATCCCTATTCTCCATTATCCTGGGATGACGAAACTCTAGTCTCAGTGCCACTGTGGGGCCAGGAGTCAGATTGCATGGATTTTTATTTTGAACAAAAACTAGGGACTGAAGTGGCTACGAATTCTGACTGGCTATTTGGGTCAATAAATAGCTAGTATTTGCATCCTGAAGTGTAGACTGAACTCACTCTCTTTACCAATGCTCCATCCCAAGATGGTGCGAACAAAGTATCCCCAGAAATGGTATGCACAATCAGATCCTCCTCTCTGGTAAAAAGAAAGGCCATAGACATACCAAAACATGAACAACTCTCAACAGTGATTTGGATACTGCCTCAAAAATGTACATTGCAATCCTTCTTTGAAACTCTTGCTCATCTTCTCTGTGAGGAATCCAACCAAGATGCTAAGAGCCCATTTAGCTTTCTCTTGACAACATGAGAGTATCAGTGGAGTACTTGGGCTTTGTACTTCTTATTCTAGGTCCTTGCATGTTGCACAACTCAGGCAACTAGGTGGCACAGTGGATAGCGTTAAACTTGGAATCTGACAGATCTGAGATTACATCCTACCTCAGATACTTAGTAGCTGTGGGACCCTAGGCAAGTCACTTAACCTCCATTTCCTGTAAAGTGAAATAATAATAACACCTACCTTCAAGGATTGTTATGAGGGTGAAATAACATAATATTTGCAAAATACCTTGTAAATCTCAAAATACTATAGAAAATGCTACTTTTGTGTTACTTTTTTTGAGAAGATATTTCTCCGATGTCATCCTTAGCTACAATTCTTTGAAGTTCCTTATTTGTTATATGTTGCAGGCTACTCATATCCACAATGTACTTCTCCATTTCCTTCTTTGTGATAATTATTTCCACTATTTGGAGATTTTGTGTTTCATGTTGTACAACCATGTAACAATATCAGTAGAATAGTATATTTAATTTGTTTCTGGTAGAAGTCTGAGATCATTAAAGAGATTTCAGAATTCCTGAATTCTGGTATTTTTTTCAGGTATGTTTTTCCCATCATGTTTAATTCTGCATGCAATTCATTCATTTACTTTTACTTTCTGTAATTTGTCCATACGACTGCATATCATAGTCTGGGCAATAGACATTCTTTGCCTGTTTTCTTTTTACTCCTTAAATAGTTAGATCAAATTATAATAAATGTTTATTGTTATCTTCCAGGAAATTCTTGAATGTTGCTCTGTTTGATAAAACCAGTGCGTCATCTTCAAATAAAGCATCTGAAGGACTTCATTTTCCATAGAAAATCTCTCTTCAATTTGGATTCTCTACTGGATCTCCACCATCAAAGTGGTGAACAGCTTTGGTAACCATTTATCTCTTTGATTTTCTATTCTTAGAGTGTTATTAAGCAAGATTATCTCTGTTATATTTTTCAAGAAATCGTTATTTTATGTATGTATGGGAGTCATTTTGTTTATAACAGTATTTTTTATGATAGAAAAAACCCTTTAGGAACAAGTGCTTGTCACTTAATTGGGAAACAGTAGAACAAACTGTGGTATATTATTATAATAGAATATTATTGCGCCATAAGCAAAAACTAATATAAGGAATTTAGAGAAACATCAGAAGAGTTCTATAAACTGATGAAGAGTGATGTGAACAAGCCAAGATAATGTGCACAACTATAATAAAATAATTGAAAGGAACATTGAAACAAATCTGAGCTTTAAATAACAGTAATGGGTCAATCTTGATCCATAGGAATGGATGAATAAATGTATCTCTGTTTGTAGATGTTAAATGTAAATAAATTGTCATCCCCAATAGATAAATGGTCAAAGAATATGAATAGGTAGTCCCTAAAAGAAGAAAGTCAAGATCATTATACACACACCCCTGGAAAAACCTCCAGATTTTAACTCCCAAGGCTTTCTGGGAGGTATGGACTAAGGGAAAAGCAAGACCCAAGCACAGGCCTTTTATAGATAAAAACTGGGGGGAAAAGGATCCCTTCAGACAAAAGATAGGTAGTACTAAGAAACAAGTACTGGACTGAGAATCTCTCTGGGAACTAGAATCTGTGACAGCCCAAATCTTCCCCAAGCTAGAATTTAGGTAATCTTTATTTAGTATCCAGTCAAATTTAGAAATTTATAGTTCCCACATGTGTAAAATGAGAGGGTTGGACTAGACAAATCTCTGAGGTCCTTTGCAGTTCTACAAGGCAGAAATTTTGTGCTTTGTAATTCCTCTCTTTTTTCCTATTATTATTTCTTTTGTTTTACTTTAGTTTCCTAATGAAATTTATTCTTAAAAAAAGAAATGCAAGGTATTAATGAAAAAATGAAATAAAAAATTAAATGAAATAAAAAATGAATAAATGAAAAAATGCTCCAAATCATTAATAATAAGAGAAATAGAAATCAAAGCAATGCTGGGCTCCCATTCATACCTATCACATTGTCAAAGATAAAAAAAAGATGGAAGCAATAGTTTTTGGAGAGTCTGTGGGAGGACAATCATAATAGTACACTGTTGGAGGATCTGTGAACTGGTCCAATCATTCTGGAAAACAATTTGGAATTATACCTTCAAAGCACTAAATTGTGCTTACCCTTTGACCCATAGATATTATATTAGGCATATACTCCCAAAGAGATAAAAGAAAAAGTGAAAAATCTCATATTGCAAAAATTTTTATAGCAGCACTTTTTGTTATAGCAAAGAACTAGGAAAAAAAGTGGGGGCCCGCTAGTTGGAGAAATGGCTGAACAAATCCTAGATTATGAATGTAATGAAATGTTATTGTGCTCTAAGAAATGATAAAAGGAACATATTCAGAGAAGCTTGGGAAGAACAGACTGCTGCAAAATAAAGTGAACAGAACTAGGAAAACAATTTATATACATTAATTAAAACATTGTAAAAGAGAAATACATTGAAAGACAAGAATACTAATCCATGCAATGACTGATCATGATTCCAGAAGGCTGATAATGAAGCATGTACAACAACATCTCTTCACAGAAAATGGTTGCAACAAGTACTGAGTGAAATGTACATTTTCAGACTGAACCAATTAGTGAGTTTAATTTGAGCATACTTCTTTTTTACGGGGGAAGGATATTTTTGGAGAAAAGAGAAGAATCATCAGGGAAGTGGGAAGAGTGATAGTGATTCAAAAACAGACAAAGAATGTCAATGAAATATTTAAAAATATATACAGAAAAGGGCAGAGGGACATATACAAGCAAGGCATTAAATTTAACTTTTTGAAAAAAGCTTTTCAAAAATCTGTACATTGTAGAGATTAACAGTTTCATATACAAAAAAAGTGAAAGGGCAAAAATGAAAGTTAAAGAAGTCAGAACATTGAAAATATTGAGAACTGACAATTCCTTTGTCCTGTGCCTCCCCCAACTAAACTTTGTATGCTTCACCACAAAAATGCCTTTTTCTCTACTCCTTTTATTTCTTTTTTGGAGACTTCTTTTCTCTACATTCTAATGTAACTTTGGATTTACATCTATTATTCCTTGAATTAATCTTCATTACTTCCTTTGTAATGCATATTAGTTCAATGTCTGTTCAGAAAGATAAATGAAATAATAATAACAATAACTGACATTAGTCTATTACTTTAAAGTTTACAAAGTACATACATACATGTACAACTGGCAATCCAGTCTCCATTCAAAGTTCCTAGGGTCAGAAAACTAACTGGACTTAGGGTAGTCCATTCCACTTTTCAACAACTCTATGAACCTGTTTTGAATAGTGGTGGGGTTTTTTTAAAAAAAAAACAGCCTTTTCTGTGTGTTTATATTAAAAATATTCCATATGCCTGTATTGGTTGAACCTCATTGCCACCATTTTGTTTTTTTCATGACATCTACCCTGGCTCTTTTATACAGATAGAGCCAGATGTGCTGCTACCTCAAGTGTAAATTGCTGAAGTTTTATTATATCCCATTGAGATAGGCTGAAATGGGATCCACATACTCAAATTCATACTCACCTCCATAGCTATACATACTAAAGCTACATTTCTACATATTTGAGGGAATTTGAGGTTCTTCTGCCTGGGGCCAGTGTCATAATAATCTTCATCTTTCCCAACACCTAACATAGTGTTTTGCATAAACTAGGTGCTTACTAAATGGTTGTTCAATTTTTAAAAAATAATTATATATACTGTCAGACATAGTTGTAGTGCCCATCAATTTAGCATAAAGATTTTTCTCTGTTATAATTGGGCTATTAATTTGTATGGGTAAGTGGAGAGATGTACATTCAATGATATCTTCCTTCCTTCCTTCCTTTTTTCCATCCTTCCTTTCTTCCTTCCTTCCATCCTTCCTTCCGTCTGTCCTTCCTTCCTTCTTTCCTTCCTTCCTTCTGTCCTTCCTTCTGTCTGGCCTTCCTTCCTCCTTTCCATCCTTCCTTCCTTCCTTCCTTTCTTCTTTCCCTCCTTTCATCCTTCCTTCCTTCCATCCTTCTTTCCTTCCTTCCATCCGTCCTTCCTTCCTTCCTTCCATCTGTCCTTCTTTCCTTCCTTCCTTCTTTTTTTCCTTCTTTCCTTCTTCCCATCCTTCTTTCCTTCCTTTCTTCCTTCCTTCCTTCCTTCCTTCCTTCCGTCTTCCCTCTCTTTTTGCCCCGTAGATCAGGAGAGTGCTGCAGTGCACTTGATGATATCATTCACAAAAATACCTGTGGACAAGATGGGGAGGGAGTCAGTGTGGCACAATAAAAAGAGATCTGAAGGACCTGATTTCAATTCTTAGTTCTGCTATCTAGTATTTGTGTGACTTTTGGAAAGCCACTTAACCGAAATGGGCCTTAGTTTCCAAATTTGTAATTCCGCCGCTTCCAAGTCCCCTTCTAGCTCTGGATCTAGGATAATACAGGATTATAACAGGATAATACATCTCTTAGATAGGTGTAGAATTCACAGTCAAAGAATGACACCATCTCAGAGTTAGAAAACAACTGGTCCAACGTTTGCCTGAACAGAATCCCATCTACAATACCATCTTCATCCCCAAAGGAGTCATCCAGACTCTGCTTAAAGACCTTCAGTGTGAGGGGACTTACTGATGATTGATATAAGCTACTCTGGATTATTCTAGTCAGTTGTTAAGAAGCTCTCCCTTACATTGAGCCAAACATATTCATATACAATTTCCAAACATTATTTATAATTTTGTCCTTAAGGGCCAAATTGAACAAGAATTATTAATTAATAGATTAATATCAACCTTTTATAGAAGGTCTAAAGCATACCACAGAGCTCTGCTTCTGTCCCTGTTCTGTTTAATATTTTTATCAAAGGACTTGGAAGAAGATAATGATGGAATATTTATTAAATTAAGAATATCTGGAGAAATAGTTAATAAATGGGATGAGAGACTTGGGATCCAAAAAAATTTCAGCACATTGTGAAATGAAAGGTAATATGAATTAATATAAAACCCCAAATTTGAATTTTTAAAAACCAGCTGCACAGCTAGAAGAAGGACAGAAGGAATATGTTTATATAGCAGCACACATGACAAAGACTTCAGAATCTGAGTTGACTGCAGGGTCAATGTGAATCAAAGTTCTTAACCTCTATGAGCTTCAGTCAACTTATCTATAAAACAGGATGACAGGAGCAGACCTAAAGCTGGCAAGGACTTCAAAAGCCATCTAGGCGAATCCCTTCATTTCACAAATGAGGGAACCAAGGCCGAGGGAGGTTAAATAACTTGCCCAGGGTCATAAAGGTCATAAATACCAGAGATAGGATTTGAACCCTGATCTTCTGGTTCCTGAGCCAGCATGCCTCTCAGAATTTCAGTGAGAATCAAGTGAGGTGAGGTATATAGAATTAATCATAACTAGAAGATGCTATTACTGTTATATCACCAAAAAAAAATCATTCAAACTTAGGCTACATTAAGGGAAGTACAGGATCCAGAGCAAGGGAAGTAATAATCCAACTGAATGCTTTCATAGTCAAATCACATCTGGACTATTTAATGCAATTTTGGATGCCATAATTTTAAGAGGGACATTGAGCAGAAATGTCTTCATAGTAGCATTATCAAGATGTTGAGAGACTCATTCATATCTTTTAAGAAAAAGAATTAAATGTATTTAACCCAGAGTAAAAAAAAATTAGAAACTATTCCATTGGCCATAATTCTTCTTTACAACTTGACTATTGTGTAAATAAGTTCAATGTGAAATTATATGTAGAGGATATATTGGATTCCATGCCATCTTGGGGAGGTAGAGGGGGAAGAGGGGAAGAAAATCTGGAATTCAAAATCATGTGGAACTAAATGTTGTAAACTAAAAATAAAAAATCTTAATTAAAAAAATTAAGAACTGAAAAGATGATTGTCATGGTATATAGGGGTGGGGAACCTGAGGCCTTGAAGCCACATGTGGCCCTCTAGGTCCTCAATATGGCCGTTTGACTGAATGGGCCACACTTGAGGACCTAGAGGTCCATATGTGACCTCAAGGCCTCAGGCTCCCCACCCCTGAAGTAGATAGGTTACAAGCCTTAGAGTCAAAAAGACCTGGGTTAAAATCTTACCCCAGACACTTACTAACCATTTGATCCTGTATAAGTCACTTAAAAAATCTCTGTGCCTCAGTTTCTTCACCTATGAAATGATAGGGTTGGACTCAATGGCCTCTAAGGTTACTCCCAGCTTTATGATTCTGTGAAGAGGACAGAAGAAGGATCAAAGGAGTGGAAGACATAGAGAAGTAGATTTTGATTCAATGTTAGGAAGGGAAGCAGCACAGAAAGAACAGTGGCTCTGGAGTCTAACAATCTTGATTTAAATTTCCCCTCCGAATTTTTCTATTTGTGTCACCTTGGGCAAGCAACCTCCATGAGTCTTGGTTTTTATAACAGTAAAATGAGTACATTGAACTTGGCCTCTGAGGTCCCTACTAGCTCTACACCCCTGAGTTTATAAACATCCTAAATATTAGAAGTGCCCCGCCCAAAAAAAAAAAGAAAGAATGACACAGCTACATAACCACATCATGGCAATGTTATCAAAAGGTCTCATACTCTAAGAGCTTGTTGAACTACGCAACTTTGGTGGTACCTTCCATCTCTAGGATTCCGTGAATTTAAATGGCCTCCATAGCTATGACATATGTTTCAAAACCATGTGGAACTATCTTGTCCTGGTATTTGACTAATGAATGTACATCAGCTTGGCCAGGCTTATGAGGAGGGAATTTTCCAACAGGGTATGGTCTTTCCAACTCATCCTAAACATCTCCTTTGCTGCCAGTCAGGGTGCCAGGAATTCTGTAATTAGACATATCCATGTAGCCAGGGACTGTGAGAGCTAGATGAGGTTTTCTACCTTAGCTACTTTGGTTATTTCAGTCTCCTCTTTGACAAAGTAGATAATGGAGGCACGGAGGGTTTGTGGTGGCAAGAAATCACACAGCAGTTTTGAAGGCTTTTCTGGATTTCAGAACCTACTATTAGAATCTTTGAGAAGAATTCCTTAGGCCACTGTCCATTAGCTGAGAGGTAGTTTGGAGTAAGTGTAGAGAGAACCAGCCATAGAACCAGGAAGAACTTAGGTTCTAGTTCTTTGTCTGATACACACTAGCTATGTGACCTTGAGCAAGTCACTTAACATCTCAATGCTCCAGGCAGCTCTAAAAGACAATAAGTTGCAGAAAAGTTGCCAACCTTTATTTTTAGAGGAAGTTTTCTCATCTAGGTTCTCTCTATACTAATGAAATGACAGATCTAATCTTTAATTCTATGTTGTTGTTCATCTTTGTTCTTGAGGAGGACCAATGACATCATCAGGATGATGTCTTGACTTGCATGTGAATGGATTTAAGTGAAGCAAAGTTGTACAAAATCACTAGTCTCACTCTCTTCTCCAGTCATTAGAGTCCAATGGCAAGACAAAAGTCAAGATGATTGATGATGGCCCAGCTTAACTCTAGGAGGGCTTGGGGGAAGTAAGACAGATTCTAGGGCAGACAACAGTGTCCATTATAGCCAAATAACAGCTTAAACATAATAATTTTAGGTACAGCAGGGTGTAGTGGCTAGGGAGCTAGCCTCCAAGTCAGGAAGATTCAAGTGCTTTCTCTATTACATATTGTTTTTCTAAACCCAGGTAAGTCACTTAATTTCTCAGTGCACTAGTCAGTTCATCAAGGCTGTAAGCTGCAGGAGCAGTTGCCGGTCTGTATTTGTAGAGAAACTTTTCTTGCTGAGAGTTCCCTTTACCAATTAAATCACAGATCCAAACATCACCATCATCATCACCTTCATCATCATCACCATCATCATCATCACCTCAATACCGTACATTTAGGGCACATCTTTATAGTTTACAAAGCACTTCAGACACATTAGCTGACTTTTAAAAATAAGGCCTTTAGTTGCCTTTTGTTTTCATGTCGGTCGTTTCCATATTTATCTCTCTCCTGCCCTAATCTCACCCCATGCCTTGGTCCATAGGCCTAATTTATAACAAAGAAAATCAAGTCAGTAGAACCATCCAATACAATGACTGAATCTCATTACATATGCATCATTACACATCTGTAGCTCTCTGTCTTTCTATTCTCTATTCTCCATTCTACAGTAATAAAATAGAATGGTCAATACAATTCCAGTAGGTTTTTTTTCATTTACACTGGGGACAGGTGTTTTCTCCCTGGCTCTTGCTTCATTTTGTATCAGTTCATAAAGCCTTTCCCTATTTCTCTGAAATCCTCGTATTGACATTTCCTTTGTTGTTCAGGCATTTCAGTTGTATCTGACTCTTTGGGACCCCATGTGGGGTTTTCTTGGCAAAGACACTGGAGTGGTTTGCCTTTTTCTTCTCCAGATCATTTTACAGATGAGGAAACTGAGGTAAACAGGGTTAAGTGACTTGCCCAGGATCACACAGCTAGTTAAGTATCTGAGGCCAGATTTAGCTTCATGAAATGAATCTTCCTGACTCCAGGACCTCTATCCACTGGGCCGCCTTAGCTGCCATTTCCTACTGAATAAAAATATTCCTTTGTAATCATATGACATTCTATGCAGCCATTTTCCAACTAACGGGCACCTGTTTTGTTTTCAGTTTTTTGCTACCACAAAAAAGTGCTACTATGAATATATATGTGCGTGTATGTTATTAACATGTGTTATTTTAACATATGTTTGTTGTTTTTTACCTTTTGGGGGCATATGCCCACTAATGAGATTGAGGGGTGTAAACACAAGCACCCTGGCACATCCAGTATGGCCTGCCAGCACAGTTTCTTTGATCTGCTTTTCTTAAAGGAAAGCAACTTTTAAAGGGATCAACAATCTTTAATTACATCCACTAGTTCAGAGGAAAGGCCAGCACCCTGAACGTGGAGAAAATACAAGCGGAAAAATTAGTACAAAGACCAAAAGACAGGGCTCCACTTGCCTGATCAAATACAACCACCTACATATATCACTGGATGGGGGGGAGACAGATACATCTGAGTAGTCAGGGGCTCTTAACAAAACAACTACTCAGAGTCCTGTCCAGGGAATCAAAAGGTCCTTCTCATAAGCGAACCCCTAAAGCAAAATCTCACCTCAGAGTATATAAGTACTTTTGGCCAATAGGTTCAGAGCCAGAAGGCATCACAACCCTCTCAGTGCCTAATTGGCTTAGTACCAACAGGTGTGAAAGCCTTGTGCAAGCAAGCCTCCCCCTAAGCAAGCTCCCCCTTTAAGCAAGTTCCTCCTTAGGCCAGTTCTTCCCCCAATGGGCTCTACGAGACTCAGGATGTATCACAGCTGTGATTGAATATGTGGTCACATAGGCCTGTTAATGGGCAGGGAAGATCTTCCTATTCCATTAACATTACAATGGGTTAAAGGAAATGAGCTATGAGCAGTTTTTCTCTGTAAACCTGAATAGCTTTCTAAAATAATCACATTAATTCATAGCCCCACTGAAGGGACTTTCCATAGTCCCTTGAATATTGATTCTGATTTTTAAAACTAATTTTTGTCAATTTGATGGACGAGCAGTAAACTGTCAGTTATTTTAATTTGCCTTTCTTTTAACAATAGTGATTTGAAACATTTGGAAAATAGGATTGTTGAAAACCATTTGTATCCTTTCACCACTCATATATTACATAATGATTCTTGGTATATTGTATTTGCATCAGTCAGTTCTCTATATATGATACATTACATGTTTGACTTCACAACGAGCTTGTGAAGCAGGTTATGTTGTATTTTTATCCTTATTTGTAGATGAGTAAACTGAGGTTTTAAGAACTTTTATGTCTTGCCCACAATTCCTGGGCAGATATAGCAAAGCCAGAGCTTTTTGCTCAGTCAAACATTTTCTCTCATCCATTATGAAAAAAAAATTTCCTCTACTTCACAAACTTGCCAAATGCCAGCTCTTGAAGTAGGACTGTCCCTGTCTCTAGTCACCCTCAATCTCTACTCCTAACTTTCATGGTGGGGTAGAATTGTCACTGATACAGATCATACATGGTATCAAACAGCTGCTAAACAATCCAGGTATGTTGAGGACACAGAAGCAGCACACTCTGAGCACCTTGGACATGACAGGATTGTGAGGTAAACAACAATTAGTTTTTTTTAAATCAGCAACAAAGGTATAAAAGGGTTTTTGAGAGGAGTAAAACCAGACTGTTAAATATTAGCATTCAGTGATTTGGGGTGTTCAGATTTCGCAACCGTGTGCTTTGGACGTTGGCCAGAGGAAAAATGTATTTTCTTTTAAGAGCAGATTTCTCTGCCGTATTTTCTTTGCTGTAATAATGTGATCCTTAGTGACGTCTTACATGACCCAAACTCTAAATAGGCCTATTATTTCAGCTGACCTCATTCGTACTAGGTTTTACAGGTCAGTAATGAACTATCAACAGCTTCCTGCTAATTAATCCTACTTACTCCACGAATTGTTAGCCTGTTCAGTCTTATCTGTGTTAAAAGGAAGTTTTTTAAAGAACCAGAACAACTTGGTGAAAAACAACCACCTCCACCCCCACCCCACCCCCTAAAAAAAAACCCTTCTTTGCAGATATACCACATTGAAAGGCATGAAACTTGCAAAACATGTTGTCTAGAACGCTCTCTTGCCTTCTACTCCTTCCAAAAGGACTGGCATTTGGGTGGCCTTCTATTTATCTATTTTGCTTGGAAAAGGCTCCATGCAGAGGACTCTGACAAAGCTTAAGATTGTGGTACTGGGATTTGCCCTTTACCTCCCTTGATGCTTGTCCCAGCATTAGCTCATCCACTACCAACAAGAAGAGGAAGGGAATAAGCCTTTATTAAGTACCTATTATGTACTAGGCCCTGCGCAAAGTGCTTCACTTCATTTGAGTCTCATTACAGTCTTGTGAGGTGGGTGTTGGGCGTCTAGAATGCTTTTCCAGCCTTGAATCCTCAGTTAAAATACAGATACCCCACCTCTGCTTGGGCTCGTTGATTGCCGACTCTTTGCAGGAAAGGTCCTTGGAGGGAAACTTTTCCTATGGGTCCCAAGAGGGAGAAGAGGTACAAAAGGAGAAAATGGAAAGGCATCAGTGATAACCTTTGGCTTCTTCGCAGGTCTACCTAAGGTTAAATCTAGTCTCGCCTGCCAATTAATCAAAAGAATATTTCAACACAAGTACCTTAAGATGTCTATAGCATTGGTGTTTATGTAGTATGGAGTGAAAAGGACTGATCATTAAGGCTGGAGCCAAGAGAGGGCATGGCAAAGTTCCTAGGATAAGAGAAAACTTTATAATGCAAAGATTCCATAGGTTCCCCCCACCCCCACCCCGGCCCCATTGTTCGTGATATCCACCCCTTTACCACATAGCATCATCCTGATTTCTGTGTTTATCTCCTGTAAATTTTGAATGTCAATGGCACCCAAAATTCCTTTTTTTTCTAATATGACCACCCTTCTTATGCAAGCATATATTTTATAACCCCTTTCTTGGATCTCTTCACTTCAGAATTCTTATACTTTTTTGCACTAAGATTAGCCTCTCTCTCTCTCTAGAAACCACCAAAACCAAGACCACTTGATCCCCTACTAGGGATTTCTTCCTTAATTTCTCTCCTCTCCTTCTACTTTCTCATGAAAGCACTAGGCTACAGGAAGAGAAGAAGGCACACTCTTTGCTCCTCAATTTCACTTCCATATTGTTCCTTTAAGCCAATACCGCATAATGGAAAGACTGTGGGTTTTAGAGTCAGACAACCTGAGTTCAAATCTTAGCTCTGCTACCTCTGTGAACTTAGGCAAGTCACTTCTCGGTGGACCTCAGCTTCTTCATTTTCTAAATGAGGAGATCATATTAGATGGTCTCTAAGATCCTTTCCAGTTCTAAGTCTATGAGCCTATGACCCCAGGCTCTGTATCACTGGATCTAAATCCTTGTTGCAATTATCTTGACCAGGGAGAGCATTGGGCTGAAACTATCAAGATGAAATTTAATGGGGATAAATAGAAAGTTTTGCATTTGGGTACAGATATTGAAATTTAAAGTATAAGATAGGGTGGGGGAGGAAAAAGTCAGTAATTATTCTAAAAAAGATAACGGGGTTTTAATGGATCATAAGTTTAATATGAGTCAGCAATATGATGTGGCAGCTAAAAACACTAACATGATCTTGGCCTGCATTAAGAGGTATGGTTTTAGCACTAGGGAGGTGATAAGCCCCTTTGTATCCTGCGCTCATTAGACCCTTTCTAGAGCACTATGTTCAGTTCTGGGCACCATGGTTTAAAATAGAAATTGATACACTGGAGAGTTTTTAAAGGGTTAGGGCAACCAAATGGTAAAGGACCTTGAGTCGAGGACATGCGAAGACTGTTTGAAGGAACCGGGCATTTTTAGCCTTAGGAAGAGAAGATTCAGAATTGACATTTGTTTTCCAGTACTTGAAAGACTGTCATGTGAAAGAGGATTAAACTTGTTCTTTCTGGTTCTAGAGGATAGAACCAGGAGCAATGTCTGGAAGCTGCAAAAGCAAATTTAGATTTGATGTGAAGAAAAACTATCTATCAATGGGTTATTTAAAATAAACGAACAAACGGAACGGGCTGCTTTGAGAGCTAGAGGATTTTCAAGACCCTCTTGGGGGTCTTCTCTTTTTCTCACCTTCAATCTGCCCTTATCCATTCCCCTCAGCCTACACTATTCCTAATCCTTAAAAAAAAACCTTCACTTGAACCTGCTTAGTAAATATTTGTAAGGTATGTTATAGTGGGGATTTCTTTTTTGCATGTATTAGACTAGAAACCACTGGAGTCCCTTCCAATTCTCAAATTCGGTGACCCTCTAACTTTTGTTTCCAGGGGAGCTCTGCAATGAAAAGATTTCTGGATATTGTCTATGGTATCCATATATTTACCACAAAACTTCTTGTGAAATTTTTTGTTATCAAAAAAGGAGAATTTCAGTAGTATTTCAAATCCCTTTGTTTTTCATTGAACTGTTCTTTCAAGAAGTTCAAGGCCTGGTTAGAAGTTTTTCTCTCTGTCCCAGCCTCTGCCCTCATACTTGGGAATTTGTATACATACATACACACATACACACATACACTCACACATATATATGTATATATGTGTGTATGTGTATACAGATATCCATATGCATATATATCAATACCCTGACCTCCAAATTCATTAATTTGCTTGACTTCCATGATCTTCATCTTCACTTCATCTACTACACTACATCTACATCACTTCAGCTACTCCTTTGCCTCAACTTGTCTTATTGCCAGTCACATTTTGCCCTATATCAAGTCCAAGGTACCCCTACCATCTACTTTCTCTGTCTCTATTCATGTGCTGCTGAAAACTACTAAATAAAGTTATATCTTGCTGAAGAATTTCACTATTAGTTTATGTAATTTAATCTTAATTGGGACCTGACAGCAATCCTTTTATGCTTATATGATTGACTCTCTCTAATATACTCTCTAATGGTTCTTCCAAATCTCTGACCTCAAATTTTCTACAGTATAAAACTTCTTCCCTCTTAGTAGAAGATATCACCTCACTGTTTGCATTACTGAGAAAAATCAAGTCCATCTGTTGTAAGCTTCCTCTTCTTCCTTATTTCATTCCTCTTCATTCTTTCCTTTGCATCAATATCTAATGAAAAGAGATGACCCTTCTCCTTACCAAATCACACCCTTTATTTGTGCCCTTGATGCCAGGCTCTTGCATTTCTTCTGGGAGCTTGCCTTTTCCATCATTCTCTCTCTCTTTCTCTCATCTTCAATCTGTCTTAGACAGGGCTTCTTCCCTGTTGTCTACATTTTTAATTTTTAGTTCCCCTGTTCCTCAACCTTAAAAAATATTCACTTGAACTTTCTTGAACCCTCAAGGTAGCACTTCTCAGCCAAACTTCTAGAAAGTGTCATTTATGGTTGTTGTCCTCATTTTGTCATCCCCACTTATTCCTCGGTCCTTTGTAATATGGCTTCCTACCCCTCTTCTCAACACAACTGGTCTCTTAAAGGCTACTAATTATAGCTTAACAGCTAAATCAAATGGCAATTTTTCTGTCTGCAATCTACCTGATCTCCCTGCAGTTTTTGATACTGCTCACCATCTGCTCTTCCTGAACACTCTGCTCTCCCTTGACTTCCATAACACTGTTCTCTGCTGCTTCTCTTCCTACATCTCTATTCCACCTCAGCCTGCTTTTCTGGATCATCCTCCTTCTGCCTCCTAAGCATGGATATTCTTCAAAGCTGCATCTTGAACTCTTTTTTCTGTCTGCATTCACCTCACCCCCAAAACTCATTAGTGGATTTAATCATCATGTCTCTATAAATGACCACGATCTACACATCTGCTCTTAATCTCTCCTTTGACCTGCAGGCTCATATTACTGAATACCTATGGACATTACCACATAAAGTTTCAATAGATATCTCGAAATCAACATGTCCAAAATGAAACTCATTAAAATCTCCACCAAACCCATTCCTCATCCAAACTTTCTTATTTCCATAAGTACTACCTCCTCCTGCCCCATCCTTCCAGTAATTCAAGTTTGAAACCTTGGAGGCACTTTCGATTCTTCCAATTCCCTTCCCCTGGTCTCAAATCATCAAGTCTTGTTAATTTAGTCTTGCTTTAATTTAATTTAATCTTTCACATCCACTCCCTTCTCTCCATTTACCAAGTTTATGACCTTCTTTAGGCCCTCATTATTTCCAGCTTAGACTACTATAACAATTTTCTAATTGGTCTTGTTGCCTCCAGTCTGCCTCTCTCTAATCCATACCCTACACCACTGACATAGTGGCATTCCTAACAGGTAGATCTGATCAAGCCATTCTCCTGGTCAAAACATGTAGTGGCTCCCTATTATTGACTTTTGGATAAAACATAAAATCCTCAGATTCATATTTAACACTCTTCACAATCTGGCTCCCACCTACCTTTTCAGTCCTACTTCGTGTTATTCATGGTCATGTATTCTTCATTCTGGTCAAATTGAATAGACATTCCCTATGCAAAATATTCAATCTCCTTCCCCTGTGCTTTAGCACACATGGTCCCCCATGTATGTCTGTTTACCACTGTCTCTTAGAAGCCTTTACTTTCCTTCAAAGCAAGCTCAGGTGCCTCCTCCTATACATGGCCTTTCTTGACCCACCCCATCTCCATTGTTAGTGCTCTCTCACTATTTAAATTGCTTTGTGTTTCTTTATACAAACTTTGTGTTTACTTTTCTGGGTACACCTTACAAAGGAGAGAATTTAAGTTCCTCTAGGGTAAGGACTGTTTTGTTTTTGTTTTGTATCCCCAGCACTTAATACAATGTCATGCACATGGTACATATTTAATAAATGCTTGTTGAATTGAATATTAGACAGCTGTGATTTGAGATTCCTATTTTTGACCCAAATTCAATTCACCTTTGAGATTTACTAGCTGTGGGACTCTGGGCATATATAGGATTTTATATTTTCTTTTTAACCCTTGAAAAAATACATGCTGAAAGTGTTACTTCTGATGATACATCCAAACATTCCCTATAAAATCAATATTGTAGGACATTGTATTGCTGTAAAGAATAGAAAGTCAAACCACCACGACTCTGCTCCTATGGGGGACCGGGGGGGCAAAGACAAAAGTACGAAAGTGTCATAATCAGGTATAAGAAGCTATCTATGCTTGTGTGTTATTACCTGAGAGGCGACTAAAGGCTACCACAAACCAGTTCCCCTATTGGTCCTAAGACAGTGCCCGAAATTTTCTTATCATTCCTTTGTGTTAAGATGTTGAAGGTTCCTAATAACTTTCAATCATTATCTAGGAAAAGTAAGGCTTTCTTATTATCTGCTATTAGCAATCTATTTCAAATTAGTTTATTAGACTAGCCGGTTAGTCACCAGTTAGTCCCTGAAGAGGTAAATTTTGATAAGGAGCAGAGGGATTTGGAATGGTGGGACGTGTGGGGTCTTACAAGGCTAAAACTAAATATATTCTTTTCTGTTTTGACTCAGGCACTGGGAATCTAAAACTTTAATCAAACGATTACTTTATTTCAGTAGCAGCAAAGGTATGCATAATGAATGTGGCTTTCTATGGATTTCCATCCTCTGCAGAGCTGGTTCACCCTGATATGGACAGCCTAAAAAGAAATTCTTCCCCTCAGGTCTAAAGAACTCCACATGGGAAGATGGTACAGATAAGCATATTCAGGAAATGAATTTTGTGCTTTTCCTTTTCCTAGCCCAACTGAGGCATTTTTATAACTTCTGTACACAAAGGGAAGAATCAAACCATGGACATGCAAGCCCATGCTTTCCCTCAACATGGAATATGACTGGTAGATTTAAAGACTTATAATACATGTATGAGACAAAAAATAAAGGAAGGGTAGTCTAGACTTGAAAGATGAATTGGGGGAGAGGTAGTACAATTCTGGAAGAAGATGAAGGTATTACTAGTGGGACAGTGATAGAGTTTTGATCTGAACATTCTACCAACAAATACTGGAAGTTTCAGCAGATATTATTATTATTACATATGATTATATTTTATATATATTATTACATATAAGCAGGTATATATTAAATATAATCTATTACTGGGATTACATTCTTTGCCATGGCAACATATTTCCCCATAGTTTCTTCATACTATCAATGCTTAGTCTATCTAGAGGCTTTATAGCATTTATATCAATCTCTCTAGCAAAGAGACTCTCATATTTACATACCCCCAAGGGATCTGTGGATAGCTTTCAGGGATTTTATGAACTTGGATGGGGGAAAAAATGACTTCTCTATTTTCACTAGTCTTTGGTTTCCTTTGCAATCTTATGTATTTTATTGTGTGCATTTAAAGACAATATTCCAAAAAAAGGTTCAAAGACTTCACCAGACTGCCAAAAGAGTCCATGACACACATAAAAAGTTAAAAGTTCCTGCTCAAGAAGCATAACTAATTAGAGAGGCCTAGAAACCTGCTTCCATATTCCCCACCATTTGTATTTCTAGAGCACAAAGGAAATCATTCCTAACAATCTATTAACAAGATAGTTGACAGCATCATCTATAGAAAACTGGTTCCCTCTGGACTTCAAGAATGATGAAGTTGACCTTCTTTTGCTATAGAGGAAATAAAGGCCTAGTTGCTTGGTGGAGGTAGCATCAACCAAGCACAACAATGATGACTATGACAGTGATACAGGCAAGGGACATAGGGATGCCTCCCAAGATGCACCCTCAAAGCTTACCAAGGCCTACCTATTTACTTACCCGAAGTGAATGCATCCTCTCTTTGTATGGAGTCATCATATTGGCTGCATTTATATACAACTAATACTATCTGTCAGTTTTCCAGAGGAGTCAGAAATGGAGGTATAACATTGTTATCCTTTTAGGGCATAGCCCTCCCTTTGCTAAATAATATGTGATCTATCTAATATATGTGAAGTTCAGGGGTATGAAACAAAACCTCCTCCTCTGTGGCTAAGTTCATCCCCATGGGGAAAATTTTCTAGTTTTAAATATTTTTTTCAATCATATGTAAAAGCAATTTTTTTACATTTTTAAAAAAAATTTAGTTCCAAATTCTTTCCTTCTCTTCCTCACCTCTCTTTCAATGATAAGGAAAATAATTTGATATAGGTTATAAATGTCCAGTCATACAAAACATATTTCCGTATGAGTCATGTTGTGAAAAAAAACACCGACCAAAAAAAAAAGTAAAGAAAGTTTTTTTAAAGTATGCTTTGATCTGCATTCAGTTCTTTTTCTGGTGGTGGATAGCATAGTTCATCACAAATCCTTTGGAATTGTCTTAGATCAAGATTAACTAAATCATTCACAGCTTATCATCATACAATACTGCCATTATTATGTAGAATGTTTTCCTGGTTCTGCTCACTTCACTTTGGATCAGATCGTGTAAGTCTTCCCAGGTTTTTCTGAAAGCATCCTGCTAGTGATTTCTTATAGCACAATAGTATTCCATCACAGTCATATATCACAATTTGTTCATCCATTTCCTCAATTGATAGATATCCTCTCAATTTCTAATTTGCCAACACAAAAAGAGCTGTTCTAAATATTGTTTTTACATATAGATCTTTTTCTTTTTCTTTTTTTTATTTGTTTGGGTTACAGACCTAGTAGTGATATTGCTGGGTCAAAGGGTATGCACAATTTTAAAACTCTTTGGACTTAGTTCAGAATTGCTTTCCAGAATGGTTGGATCAGTTCACAACTCCACCAACAGGACATTAGTGTCCCAATTTTCCCACATCCCCTTCAGTATTTGTCATTTTCCTTTTCTGTCATATTAGCCAATCTGAGATGGTACCTCAGAGTTATTTTTAATTTGAATTTTTTTTCAATAGAGATTTAGAGCATTTTTTCATATGACTGTAGATGGCTTTGAATTCTTCTGAAAACTTACTGTTCCTATCCTTTGGCTATTTATCAATTAAGGAATGACTTGTATTCTTATAAATTTGACTCACGTGTCTATATATTTGAGAAGTGAGAAGTTTGTTGTAAAATGTTTTTCCCAGTTTTCTGCTTTCCCTATAATCTTGGCTGTGTTGGTTTTGTTTGCACAAAAAAAATTTTTCATTTAATGTAATCAAAATTAACCATTTTTATCCTGTAATACTCTCTATCTCTTGTTTGGTCATAAATTCTTCCTTTATCCATAAATCTGACAGGTATGCTTCCCCAATTTACTTATGGCATCAGCCTTTATGTCTAAATCATGTATTCATTTTGATCCTCTCTCTCTCTCTCTCTCTCTCTCTCTCTCTCTCTCTCTCTCTCTCTCTCTCTCTCTCTCTCTGTCTCTCTCTCTCTCTTCTTTCACTCTGTTCCTCATCAAAAGTGTTTTGTTTCCGACCACCCCCTCTCCCAATCCACTCTTCCTTCTATCAGTCCTCCTTCCTCCTTTCTCTTATCCTCCCTACCTCTTAGTTCACTGTAGGGTAAGGTAGATTTCACTACCCAACTGAGTGTGTTATTTCCTCTTTGAACCAGTTATGATGAAAGTAAGGTTCAAGTGTTGCCTGCCCCTCCTCCATCTTTCTCTCCACTGTAAAAGCTTTTTTGTGCCTCTTTTACATGAGATAATTTATCCCATTCTACCTCTCTCTTCCCCCTTCTCCCAGTGCATCCCTCTTTCTCACCCCTTAATTTTTTTTTTGGATATCATATCATCATGGTCAACTCCCACCCATGACCTGTGTCTTTGTATATTCCTTCTAACTTCCCTAATAATGATAGAGTTCTTAGGAGTTAAAAGTATCATCTTCCCATGTAAACAATTTAACCTTATTGAATCCCTTATGATTTCTCTTTCCTGTGTGCCCTTTTATGTTTTTCTTGAGTCTGACATTGCTTGAGTCTCGATTGCTCACCCGAATGCTTCAGAAACTTCACTTGAAGACTGAGAACAGTTTCAGTGACGAGGAAGAAGAAAAACTCCAAGCTGCATTTTCACTAGAGAAACAAGATCTTCACTTGGTTCTTGAAACAATATCATTTATTTTGGAGCAGGCTGTTTATCACAATATGAAACTGGTAGTTCTACAACAACAATTAGAGAATGTTCATCTCAGTCAAGACAAAGCTGAAAAAAAAAGAAAAAAAAAGAAAACAAAACAAAAAGACAAAGCTGAAGCATTTGCCAGTGCCTGGGCTAGTATGGGTCAAGACACAGTCAAAGACAACTTTTCTATTCAGCTCTGGTCTTTTCATCAGGAATGCTTGAAAGTCCTCTATTTCATTGAATATCCATTTTCCCCCTGAAGGATTATATTCATTTTTATGGGTAAATGATTCTTGATTGTATTCCTAGATCCTTTGTTTTCCAGAATATCATATTCCAAACTCTCTGATCCTTTAATGTAGAAACTGCTAAATCTTCTGTTATTCTGACTGCAGCTCCTCAATGTTTGAATTATTTCTTTCCAGCTGCTTGCAATATTTTCTTTTTGACTTGGGAGATCTGGAATTTGACTATAATATTCCTGGGAGTTTTCATTTTAGAATCTCTTTCAGGAGGTGATAGATTCTTTCAATTTCTATTTTGACCTCTGGTTCTAAGATATCAGGGCAGTTTTCCTTGATCATTTCTTGAAGGATGATGTCTACACTCTTTTTTTTGAATGGCTTTCAGGTATTCCAATAATTTTTAAATTATTTCTCCTCAATCAATTTTCTAGGTCAGTTGTTTTTCCAATGAGATAGCTCACATTTTCTTCTATTTTTTCCATTCTTTTGATTTTGTTTTATTGTTTCTTGAAGTCTCATGGATATGCAAGTTCCCACTTGCCCAATTCTAATTTTTAAGAAAGTATTTTCTTCAGTGAGCTTGTGCACTTTCTTTTGTCTTGACTTATTATCTTGCCACTGGACTTTGATGACTTTGGAAGACAGAAGAAGGCTGATGACTTTGCACAGCTCTACCTCACTTAAACCCAATTCATGCACAAGTAAAAACATCACCCTTATGATATCATTGATCCTCTTAGAGAATGAAGGATGAATGACAACAGCAATAACAACACAGACCTTCTTTTCCATTTGGTCAGTCCTACCTTTTAAGGAACACTTCTATTCAGTGGATTTTTGTGCTTTTTTTTTACCATTTGGCCTATTCTGTTTTTTAAAGTATTTTTCTTCAGTATTTTTTTGTCCTTCCTTTACCAAGAGGTTGACTCTTTTTTTGTTGTTTTCTTTCAACACTCTTTATTTCTTTTCTAATTTTTTCTTCTACCTCCCTTATTGGATTTTAAAAAAATTTTTGAGCTCTTCCAGGAATTCTTTTTGGGGGGCCTGAGACCATTTCACATAATTTTCTTTGAGGCTTTAGATGTAGGAGTTTTTAATTTGTTGTCTTCTGAGTTTGTGTTTTGATCTTCTCTGTAACCAAAGTAACTTTTTTTGGTCAAGTTATTTGTTTCTTTGTTTGTTGCTTATTTTCCCAGCCTATTTCTTGACTTTTAAATTTATGTTAAAGTGGGATCTGCATCTAGGGTGGAAGAAGGGTACTGTCCCCAAGCTTCAAGTTTTTCATGCTGCTCTTTTCAGATTAGTAGTTCTGGGGGTCTGAAGTTTTTAGTTCTTCAAAGGTGGTATGATCTAAGCAAAGGTGTGGTCACTGTTCTCCTGGCCTATGCTCTGATTTGTGAACAATCACAAGCACTCTTTTCTACCCTAGAACTGCATCCTATGTCCCCACTCCTGCTAGTGCTCCTCCTTGCCCTTGAACAACCTGGAAGCACATATGGGGGATTGTGTTGGCAACCAAAAATGGGCTCCTTAGCACTTAGTCAACAAGTGCCCTTGACTAGTTTGGCTTTTTCCCCTGAACTGAATGCTGTTTGTATGTTGGACTGGAGTAAGCTTGTTGGCCCCTTCACCATGCTTCCCTTGCTTAAGCTGATGGAAAGAACCTGTGCTTTCCCGGTCAACCCCTTCACCTTGCTTAAGCTGATCGAAAGAACCTGTGCTTTCCCCGCATACCTTACACCCCTGCAGAAGCTGGATGGTTAAAAACAGCTTCCGTTGGAGCCAGAGGCTGCTATAGCTACAGCTACAGCCGAAGCTGAAGCAGGAGCTGCCAGTAGCAGAGCTGACCTATGGGAGGAAGCTGAACAAGGACTTGAGGCCAGTGGGTAATCTTTTTACCATAGAGGGGGAAGCATGATTTTGTTTTACACCATCATGCTTCTCTGTAGGCTCCTGGTTACTCTTGTGAGGCGTACTTATTGGGCCTGGAAGCTTTTGATTAATATGTCAAAATGGGGATGCTGGTTCATGGGTTGGTTACTGTGGAGCCTAAATATATGCTTTGATTCTTCTGCTTCCTACTTTGAGAGTTTCTTATATTCAGTGGTTCCGAACCTTTCAGACATATATAAGATCCTCTTTGAGATTATAAACTCTGCCGTCCTAATACATTTGGCGATGAGGATGGGATCGCTAGGTATAAGATCTCTATTTAGAAGCAGAAGAATTTCAGAGGAAGAGATGAATATCCCAGGGTGGGAGGATCCATTTTATTCCTCCCTAGCAAAAGAATTGGCTAAAAAAGCTGGACCCTGTGAAAACTGGGAACCAAGGCTACAGAGAGGAGATCCTAGGGATTTGGAAAGGTATTTACAAGAAGTTGGGATTCAGTCAGGGGCATCACTATCTAGGCAAAGCTGGATAGTGTTATCAGCCTACCGGCTAGTATACGAAAGATTGAGGTTAAGTGAAAGAGATGGGGGCACTCCTACCCCACGGCAAGAAGGGGAATCTCAGATAGCAGGAGAACAAACTGACTCAAATGAGAACTTTTCTATTAATGTGGCTAGGAGCAACAGGAGACCAAATAAGCCAAGAGTGCATTCCAACCCAGCCCAGACAGAGCCTGACTGCCTGCTTCGTCCTTGCCATGGTGGCAGGGGAAGTGAGTGGGGGGAAAATGAGACAACGTTAGGGGCTGAGGCACAAAACACTACTAGGGTTCAGGACATCCCTCACACAGAGAATGGGAGATGGTTAAATGATCAGACAAGGGCTCGACCCATACAAAGGAGGAAGACAGAAACCCAAGGTGAAGATTCAGTTACAAGGGAAATTCAGGAAGATTTCTTACCTCAAGAGGTCACAGATATTTTGAGTAGATTCAGCCAAAGAATAGGAGAACCATTAATATCTTGGATGGTAAGACTCAGTGATCAAGGGACCAGTGGAATATCAGTAGATAGGACAGACTGTATGAGATTCATAGGTATCAGCCATGATCCTCTAGTTCAACAAGCTTTTAGGGAACATCATCAGCAAGGAGATGGTGATAGCAGGACTACTCTGTTGGCGTTAGCCGCTGTGGGATGCAATAAGAGATATGCTACTGATTCTATGTGACGCACTGAGCACAGACCCTGGTATTCACTTAGAGATTGTATCATGAGACTAAAGGAGGAGGTAATGAAGACTGCTATCATGATAGGAACTGCAGACAAATATTACAATGATCCAATGGGACTGCCTCATAGGAATTTAATAATTAGGACAGCTCCCCCTGCTTATAAACAACTAATTTTGAATTTATTATTTGGGGAAGTAGGAAGCCGTCTTACAACAGTGGTAAATAAGATTTTACAGTTACATGACTTCGGTGACTGGGGAAGGGATAGATCTTCTCGAGAGAGAAGGGTGAATAACCAGCAAACTTGGCACCAAAAGAGAGCAACAAGGAGAGAAATGTTTACTGCTCTATTGAGAGCAGGGGTAGGTTTTGAAATGATAGATGGCATTCCAACCAATGAATTGTACAGAATGTACCAGGATAAAGGACTTGATAACAGGAGAGATAGGGAAATAAGAACTGTTCCTGCAAATGCTACAGACATTGAACCTTCATACCCAAGTGAATCACATGAAAGGGAATACTAGGGAACGGGTGGAGCCCCAGTCCAAATTAAGGAAATACACAGGCTGGATTGAAGACCTCACATTAACTTGACCATATATTGGAAAAATGGGTCAAGTACGGTAACTGAGGCATTAATAGATACTGGGGCCGAGGCCACCCTTATTTATGGAAATCCAGACAAGTTCAGCCATGGAACTCCTATTACCATTACAGGACTAGGAGGGACTGAAATATCAGCCAGGCAAGTTAAATTAATGATGAAAATTGGACAGTTGCCCAAGAAAGAATATAGTGTGGTTATTGTGCCTATTCCCGAATACATCATTGGAATAGACATATTGAAGGGTATGACCTTAAATTTACCCGAAGGGAAATACCAATTTGCTGTGAGGAAAATGGGCATTAATGCAGTCTTAGTGGGGAAAATCAAGATGGATCCAATCACTTTGCCCGAACCTTCTAAAATAATTACTTTGAGGCAATATCATGTGCCAGGTGGGCAAGATGAAATTGCCAACACAGGGATGCAACAGAATCCTCCACCCAGTGCCAGCAAAGAGTACCCTGTAGTACTCTTCTCCTTCTCACCAGTTTTCCAAGCCCCTAACTGTCTCTGGACTGAGAGCTCTGGAAGCCACCCAATTCAGTTGCTCCCCAAGGCCTGTTGCTGGCTTGCTGGGGCAGGGAGCTATAGTGGCCTGTGCTGGACTATGTTCTACTCCCACCCGGGTGAGATAGGCTTTTCTTGCTGACCTTCTAAATTGTCTTCTGTTCTGTTGGTTCTGCCACTTCATAATTCATTTTGAGGTGTTGTCTTAAAGCCGTTTGGAGGGAAGTTTGAAAGAACTTAGGCTAGTCCCTGTCTTTACTCCACCATCTATGCTCTGTCCCCAGGGGAAATTTTCATCCAACTCTTGCCAATTGCACTGTGCATAATTCCATTCCAGCCTACCAGAGGATTCAACATAATAGGCCCGGGTATGATTCCATATATCATAGGGAACACTAAGCAGCCAATGGAGAAGAGTGGTGCCAAAAGGGAGGAGACAAAGAAAGGAAGGAGATTGGGTGTTGGAGTCACATTTCGCCTACTTGTAGTTTCATATATCCATATCTATATTTATATCTATATCTATCTATCTATATCATGAGAGGTATTGCTGAATGCTATGTGAAAGGGACAACTGTTTTATACATAATAACTTGTGCAAAATCACTAAACATAATGCCACATTACATAGATTACAGATCCCTAAGGGTCATAGTTTGTGGTGTTTTTTATTAATATTTTACAGAAAATATATTTTATTAAAAAGTGAGTGTTTTAAAAATATCATGGGAGCCAGTGTGAGGTAGTGAATAAATGAATATACAGAAAAACACTTATTGAGCATTTAGCACAATATGTTAAGCACTGGGGATACAAATAGGAAGGAAAGTGAGATGGTCTCCATCCTTAAGGAGCTCACATTCTAACTGAGGAGACAAAATATATATTAGGTGGAGTGTGGTTCATCAGTAAATCAGATGCACTGGATAAACATCAATTATTGCTATTATTTTTCTAATGGGAAGGGTTCTGAAGGACAAGGACCTGGCCTAAAGCCTCAGTTTGGCCACTTGTTGACCTGTGTAATCTTAGGTAAATTATATCATCTCTCTGGACTTCAATTTCCTCATATTTTACTTGAGGGAGTTGGACTGGATTACCTCTTGGGTAATCTTCTAGCTCCATATCTCTGTACCTCAGAAGGGTTTGTACCCAAGATCACAAGGCTAGTAAGGAAGATATGAACCAAAATCCATAACACTCACTGGCCTTGAAGAACAAGCAGAACTCTTTCTAGTACACTATAGAACATTTGAAGGATTTCGTATCCTTGAGATGATGGGATGATACAATGGACAACATTCAACCTGACATGAGGAGGCAAGCATGTTGCAACCTAATGCTTCACACATAGTTGGAGCTTGTTCAGTGTCTGTTGGATGGACTTCAACAGTAGAAAGAATGATTAACAGAGTTGGAGGACCTGAATTTAAATTCCCACTGCTAATATCACCTTTGTGACACCAGGCAAGTGATTCCTCCTTTCTAAGTAGAAGTTTCCTAAAATGAAGGCATTGAAGAATAGGTCATCTGGTATTGCTTCTAGGTCTAATTTCTAGTGCATTTCTTAGAAGAACACTTCTCTCAAAGAATGAGCTTTTTTCAGCTTCCTCTCCTGAGTGTGCATGGCATGGCACAAATCAACCAAGAAGAAGACTCCATCTGGGTTAATGACTATATTTCATTATCTCACTCCTAGAAGAAATAAATCTGACATTGCTATTAACTTGTATTATTATCCCATATAAAATTCTTCTTTAGAATTAAATATTAATCAAGCTTTGCATGATATACAATAGCTTTGGAGGAATAAGTAATTGATGAAGTTGCAGATCTATATTTTATTCTAAATACTGTTACTGAAGTTAGTATGTTGTCTACTACCTTGTACACAGTTTTGGTCTCCATCTTTAAAAAGTCATACCGTCTGCTTACCTCCAGAATCTATAAGTATCTCATATCTATCTATGCAAGTTTCTTGGAAGTCATTTCCTAGGTAGACAGGACATATTATCACTTATTATATAAAGTCAGACAGAGATACCCTGGTCTTATATATTGGGCAAAGACATAGCTTAAATGAAAAAGCAGAGGAAAAAATAAGATGAATACAATTTAATTTGAACCAATTTGTGATTTAGTCAAACTAGCTTATATTTCAAGGGTACAATATGTTTTTTGCTAGTGAGTTAGAAGTGGTAAAATATGAATATATTAAGAAATATGCAGAGTTTGTCATATGACACAATATAACCATAAAAAATGACTTAAAACATGTTAGACATAACATCATTAAATGGGTGAATGACGACTTATGGAGACATTCTTTTCTCTAATTTAGACATTGATAATACTCATCCTTAATTGATTAGTAAGCTCTTAAAAGCTGTAGATTGCATCATCTTGTCATTGTATTTAAACACCTAGCACACTACCTAGCACTCAGTATAAGACACTCTTAATAAAAATGCTTATTTGAAAAATCTAAGGATGCTGATAAATATAATGACAAAACATGGTCAAGAAGACAGATGTTGCAGCCTACTGCCCACCTTTCAATAGAGAGATGATGGACTTCAGATGTAGATATACATGCACATGCATGAGAGGAAAAAAGTTGCATTAATTGAAAACAATTATTTAAAAATTTAAAGAAAAACAAATATTTGTTGAATTAATTACCAGGATCAGATTTATTATACTGGTTAAAATGGGAGAAAAAATGGAAAGGTAAATGGTGAAAGGTTTTTTTTTTGTTTTTAATAAAATTTTTTTTGATTAGTGCTCCATGTGCAGTCTTCAATAATCATGACATTTCTTTCAACCATACCCAATTTTATGGATGTAGGTTTAATATGGCCGTACAAAGTACCATGATTTGGTATGATTGTAAAGGAAACAGAAGTGTAAAAGAATTCTGAAGCAAGAGAGTTACAAAAATGATACCTACCCTGAGGGAGCACTATAAGGACACCCCGGTCCCTTGATTCGGTCACCTAATTTTATTGTAATGCACCCAGCTAATCTCATCTGGATTTGTTACTTTTCCAGCAGTCAATAATGAGGAAGATACTGTTTAAACCTGGGGCAGCCTCAGTATCAGGACAGCAGGAAATGCATCACTGTTTTCTGTCTATGCTGCCATTTGAAAGAGGTCCAGTACCTTCATAAAGCCAAATAGGCTTGGGATTTCAGTCTATTATAGTCAAAGTGTCTTAATCATTTCCAGGATGGTACTTGACCTATTACCTCAATTCTGGTTTTGATACTGAGTAACTGTAATTGATCTAAATCTTTGTGTGTCTGCAAAGAGCAAAATTTTAAAGGCTATTTTATCCTAGGAAAGTATCCCAAGTTGAAATATAGAAAACCACAGTGAGTTCAATAAAAGGAATGGGAAGATGGGCTACTGAGTGACAAGAGTTATAAAAAACCAGAGCTTAAGCTGGTACAAAGAAGCAAGTTATTTTGCCTTCAGGGGATAGTTGGGTGGGAAATCTGACTGCTTCACTTGCTTGGATGACATAATTGAACACAGACATAGGACCAATGTCTGCTATAATAATGTTATCCCAGACATGTGTTTCTTAATTGTAATAAAGGTTCAATATCCCAAAGCAATTTAAATACAATAAAATATATCATTGGTGTTTATTTGCCTAAAATGACAGGATAATACCATCTGCTCTCTCTCCCCCCAAATGAATTCACAATGAAATGGGCCAGATGCAGAGAGATGAAGATGGGTGTGTGGCTGATGTAGAATACAAATAATATTCCAAAACTGAGAGCATACTAAGTATACTAAGGCAGGAAAGGATTTTCTTTGAGAGACTATTGGAGGAGATTTTGGATGTTCCAACTGAACAAACCATTTCACATAATCATCATGCAAAAATGGAAAATCCTGCTTCTCTCAGGAAAGAGAAACAAAAGACAATAATTTTCACTATGAGTTTAAGAATATAAATACTTTTTAAAATCTTCAGATTCTGAGGTAGAGAAATGATTTTGTATGTTGCTTCCCATGTGCACAGATAAAAATAATATGTGTACCAAGTAAATACAAAATAAATTCAAAAGTTGGAGAAATTCAGAAGGGGTCTGCTGAAAGGATCTGGTACCTAAACCGTAACTATAAATCCATCCAATCAATCAACAAGTATTGATTAAGAATTTAACTGTCAGGCTCTATGCTTTTATTGGTTTCACCGATTCAGGTCTCTCCTTTCTCCACTCCATCCTCCACTCAGCTGTCAAATTCATTCCCCTAAAGTGTAGGCCTGACTAGATCAGTCTTTTATTTAATAAATTCCAATGGCTCCCTGACATCTCCAAGGTCAAATATAAAAGCCATTGTTTGGCCTTCAATGCTCTTTATAACATGCCCCCATTCTTTCTACCTCCATTCTTCTTATACCTTATACCTCTGCCACGTACTTTGTGATCTGTGACACCGGCCTCTTTGCTGCTCCTTGGAGAAGATTCTCCATATCCCAACTCAGGGCATTTTCATGAACTGCCTCCTATGCCTTAGAATATTTTCCCTTCTCATCTCTGCCTCGTAGCTTCCTTCAAGTTCCAGCTAAAATCCCATCATCTACAAGAGACCTTTCTCAATCCCCCTCAATGTTAGTGCCTTCCCTATGTGGATTATCTCCAATTTACCCTGTTATATAACTTGTTTATACATGGTTGTTTTCATGTTTTCTTTCTCATTAGTATGAGAGCTCCTTGAAAACAGGGACTGTATTTTGTCTTTTTTGTATCTTGGATACTTAGCTCAGTTGCTGATTCATAATAAGTGCTTAATAAATTCTTGTTAACTAACTATTAAATGACTATACATGAGAGATAAAAATCTAAAAATGAAATAATCTCTATTCTTAATGAATTTACACATATGCATATATAAACATAATTTTAATTAGGGGTAATATAAAACTCTTATGAAGCCAGTGGCCTGTTTGTCTTTTGAATTCCACGTGACAACTTTTAAATCTAAAACTGATGGTCTCTCCCTTGATTTAAAAAAAAAAAAGAAACAGAAAAGCATCAAAATCTATGAGAGTACTTCCAAATGAGCTTGACAAATTTTAAAATAAACAAAAGAGGAGAACATTAAAATATGCAGTAAAATCCCTATCAATCATATTTGAGAAGGGTGAGTCATGAAAAAGCATGAAATAATGAAGGTCTGTCTTTCTATTTGGATATTTACAGAAACTTTAAAGTTCATTGCATACCAACTAAAAATGTTACCTTTCTAAGGAAATGGATTATATTCCCCAGAGATACCCAGAAAAAATATTTAGGTCACTTAATTCAAATTTGGTGCCAGGTTTTATTTTAGGTCACCATGGTAACTGAAATGAAAAGATGAACAAAGAAGGAAAGGGATTGTACAGCCCGATGGCACCAGGTACAATCCTTTATAGTACAATCAGCTCTTGTTTATCTGTATTAATGAATAGGAAATGAGATGGGGAAAATACCAAACAAGTGGTCCAAAGATAATTTTCTCCACTCTGAAATGCAGGAAGAAGAACACACTCAACTATTCATACTTCAAATCACCTCCCACTCTGCTCAGGCCTCTGTCCAGATTTAGGTGATTGTTGGTTGTCCCAAACTGGCATAGAAAATCCCCACTCTAGCTAATCCACTCTGAGATAATTTAGAGTCTATGGGGCTAAGAGAACCCAAGGCTTCTTTTACACCATTTAAAAAATGAAGAGGGCATTTATCATTTATCTGGCTAATTTGATAAATGTAGCATCCAATATGTAAGATCAAATTCCGAAAGCAAAACTTTAAAAAATCAAATTAGATCTTGTTTTTGGTATTGAGTGAGAAGTAATATGGAGTAATGATAATGAACTGCCCTCATTGGCCTGGGTTCAAGTCGTGCTCCTAAAACATACTGGTTCAAAGACCTTGGGCAAGTAACAAAGGGTTACTTTTCTGCATTAATAGAGGAAAATTCCTTCTCCGGGAATTCTCCAAACTAATTAAATCACAGGACCAGGCCCTATTCCTGTTATTAGTATCAGGAGTGTGTTAAATTGTGCAAAGCTCTTTCATTTGATCCCCAAAACAATTATGAGGTAAGTACTATAGGTATTGTTATCTTGATTTACAGATAAGGAAACTGAGTCTCAAAGAAGTAGTCGCTTGCCTAGAGTCATATAGCTAGCAAATGTCATAGGAGAAATTTGAACCTGGGATCAAGTCTGGTTCTTTCCACTGATACCTTTCATGGAATAAACAGCTCCCCTCCCTACTCTGCTCCTATGGCCAGATCCTTCACTCTGATTTACACTGTAAAATATGAGAGATTATATTTGTCCTGTAGCTGTTTCCAGATATCCAGTCAACTAGCACTTATTAAGCATCTACTATGTTCCAGGCACTGTGCTAAGCTTGACAGAAATGTAGGTAAAGCATCTGCAAGACTGACTGAAGATTGTATCAAATGAAAAAAAAATCAGGGGAATTGGGTTCCAATACTGCCTCTGTTGCTTAGGGAAGTCACTTCAGTCCTATGGACCTTGATTTCTTCTTCTGTAAAATAAAGCTATTGCCTTAAAAGGTCTCTAAGATCCCTATAATCTTTTACCAAAATATTTGTCATGTCTAGGCATGGCCTATGTAAAGAATCAGCCATAGAAACTAGATTTAATTGGTTCAAGAAAAACTTGGAAAGCTACTGCTTAAAAAGTTTCTTCAATACAAGATACAACTGTTATTTATTTACTTTTATACCAGATAATTTTCTTTCCCTCATTTTCTTTCATTTGGTCTGGAATAACTTATTAAGCAAGTAGCATGCGCCAGACACTGCTAAGAAAATCATCTATTTGTTTGACAAGGACGTAGTGAGTTCCCCACTTCTGGGGGTCTTCAAAAAGAGACTAGATGAACAGAACCGAGATAACATTGTACACAGTAACAGCAATATTGTTTTAAGAACAACTTTGAGCAACTAAGTCATTTTGGCTATTATACTCAAATTAACTACAAAGGATGTATGAAGGAAGATACTGTCTGCATCCAGAGAAAGAACTGACAAATAGAAGTATGTATAGAATGATTGTACATATATGCATATTTGTGTCTAATGCTAGCAATCTCTAGGGTGGGGAGAAGGAAGAAAAAAAAGAAATTCGCTTGATAAATTTATTATATTTTGAAAGGAATAGCAAGTTGTATGCATAGATTTACAGTTTCCTATGCAATTATCTTTTTATTATTCTACTATGTTGTGGAAATGCTTCTTTTATTTCATCATTAAAAATAGAATAAATAAAAGTAAAAAAAGAGGCTTTATGGCCAGTTATGGAAAAGCTTGTAAAAGGGATGCAGTTCAAATATAGGTTAGATGAAATGATCCCTCAGGTCACTTCCAGATTCTCTTCAATTCAACCAACACTTGTTATATATAGGTCTTCTATGTACAAGGTTGGTCATGCTAGGCACCTTGGATTCAAAGATAATAATAAAATATCCCCTTGCCATGAAGAAACTTCTGTTCTACCAGAGGGATACAACACAGGCACAAGAAAGTAAATACAAAACATGTGCTAATTAATGGGAAAAAATCAAGGAGGAACTAGGAATCTGGGGAACCAAGAAGGGCTTTCTACAGTAGGTGGCGCCTGAGCCAAGCTCTGAAGGAAGGTAAGGATTCTAAGAGAAGAGCAAAGGGGAGTTGAGGGTTCCTTCCAAACATGGGGAATATCTGTGTGAAGGAATAGAGGTGGGAAAGGATTGCCAGCTATAAGGAACACTAATAGGCCAATATGACTGGAAAGGAGAATGCCTGAAGGGAACGATATGAAATAAACTGGCAAGATAGATAGGATCTAGATTGTGGAAGGCTTAAAAACAAACAAAACCCCAAGCAAAATGATATGAAATAAACTTGGGAAGATAGATAGGAGATAGATTGTGGAGGGTTTAAAACAAACAAAAAAACCCCAAAATGACATGAAATGAACTGAGAAGATAGGAGCTAGACTGTGGAAGGTTAAATGAAAAAACAAACAAAATGATATGAAATAAACTGGGAAGATAGATAGGCACTAGATGGTGGAGGGTTTAAAAAAAAACAAATAATTTTGGATTTTATCCTAGGGGCAATAGGAATCCAGGGGGCTTCTTGGACATAGAAGGGCTACGATTAGATCAGTGCTTTAAAAATATCAATTTTATAACTGCATGAAGGATACATTGAGGAAGAAAGAGAATGTTGGAAGAAATAACATTTAGGAAGCCTTTGCAATAGTCTGGAAAATAGGTGATAAATCTCTTAATCTTTCTTTAATCCAACTTTTCCTTTAATCTTCAACACCTTGTTCAGGTATGGTATCATCCGGCATTTGTAAGATTACAATTTCCCTCTTCTAATCAGAATCATTGTGATGTTCGTCTTGCTTTTGTTTTGGTCTAGAACATAATGAAATGATATGCTAAATCTAGTGAGCTGCCCAACCAGCTACATGCCTCAGTTTGGACAATTGACATTCTTCATCTGTTTGGTCCCTAATATGGGGATTATCAAACCAATTACTTTTAATTAGTTGTGGATCTCACTGAAGGGGTTATTCAATTTTCTGGGGCTTTTATAGGACCTCATTATCTATAAGGAGGGAATCCCTCTTGCACCATAGACAGCTACATGATATGATGGAGCATGTTGGACTTTGAATCCTGTTTTATAACCTCATAACATTGTGGGACCCTGGTCACGTCACTTAAAATTTCTCAGCCTCATTTTTCTTATCTGTAAAGTATAGATAATAGTAGCACTTATTTCACGGTATTGATGTTAGAATCAAGAGATAGCACATAAAGCACTTTATAAACCTTGAAGTGTTATAGAAACATCAGCAATTGTCATCCCATTTGGATTCTACATGGATATCCTATACGGTAGTGATGAACATATTTTGCTGAACACACACTTCCCTATTTTATATCTTGCTTAATTTTTTATCTTTATTATCTCATTATCTTTTCTTCTAAACCCTTCTCTCTTTCCAGCTTCCTTATTACTTTTTAAAAGAATATTGCTAATTTACTATCTGTTTATCTTTAACATTCTTTTATTTTTAAATTTTGAGTTCCATATTCTCTCCCTTTTACTCCTCCTCCACCCACCAAGAAGGTAAGTAATATTATATCAATTATAAATATGAAATTATTCAAAACATATTTCCATATTAACCATATTTTTAAACAGCAAGAAAAATAAAGTGAGAAAACTACACTTCAATTTGCACTCAGAATTTATCGGTTCTCTCTCTGAAGGTGGATAGTATTTTTTTTTTCACCAAAAATCTTTTGGAATTGTCTGTCTTGCTTAATGTTAATAATCACAGGATCAGTGAACAAATTTATCTCTGTCAAATAATCTATAATTTCACAATATTATTCTCTACCAAAGCAAATGCTCATTTTTAGCATCAACAAACAATAAATGCCCAAGAGATGCTATATTTTTAAATCTTTCAGTCGATTTTACTAATCAGTGAAAAAGCATTTATCAGGTATCTACTACATGCCAAGCTCTAGAGATATGGGATACCACAGAAAATCATAGCTATTCCCTTCTCACATTTTCAAATAGGAAACCCTTGATGACAAACAGTCAAATTAAGAGCCTACTGTGTTCTAGGCACCATTCTAGGTGGTGGGAATGCAAGTAAAAAAGAATGAAACAATTTCTACTGAATGGAACTTATGCAGGGTGTCTTAAAAATCTTAGTGTAGTTTTAAGCTATTAAAACTAAGTGTAAAGTTGTAAGTGTAAGTGTAAATGTAAGGTAACGTTATTAAAGCTTAAGACTGCTCTAAGGTGATTGTTCTTGGTTTTTTGTCACTTAGGACTGGGTTGTTGTTTTTAGCAATAAAACTGACTAGAATTTTATCTGATTATCTCAAAGCTCCATTCCAATCATGTTACTGCCCTTCTCAAGAATACCCAGTGGCTCCCTACTGGCTCTAGAATCAAATATAGTCTCCTCTGTTTGACATTTTGAAGCCCTAATTGGGCTTCAAACCACCTTTTCAGGCTTTTTATGCATTCCTATGCTTCACACACTGGACTTCTTACTATTTCTTGCACATAATATTTCACCCCCCATCTCCAATACCTTTGTACAGGCTGTTTTCTGTGCCTGCCTGACCTTTTGCTCCTCTATGCTTCCTTCATGCCAATCTGCTGGTTATATAGATGCACCAGCTGAGCTACAAGTACACACACACACACATACACACACACAAACACACACACACACACACAAATATACATATGCAAAATAAAAGTCTAGTTCTTACAAAAATCTTTTGGCCAACTCAGTAGGAAATTAAATAATTCATCTTATTCTTCCTTGTACTCTTTTGAAAGAACACAGCTTCAAAAGCAAACATTGACATTTCTCTCAGGAGAGGTTAAACACCTTTCTAGCACAAACTGGTAGATGGAAAAAAAACCTAATACAAACATTACATTTTGGTAGAACAGTTTACTTATTCATATTTGTTAGATTTTATATGTATATATATGTAAATAACTATTTTTATAGATTATGCAAGTATACATACATATGTGTGTATACACATACATATGTTCCTAGTTTACATTTTCCCAAACACATGTAATTTACAAACAAGTGGCTTTTTGATTTGTCTCAAGGGAAGATTGTGAGTTGAGAGATCCTTCTAATACCAAACTCAACTAGCATCTCATTTCAGAGATATTAAAAGAGGAAAAACTTCTGGCATAATCAGTAACTGATAGGAGAAGAAAATATCAACTATTCTTCCCACTGAAGACATATCAATGGACAATCTGATGTTTATTGGTGATGATAATAACTGACATTTAGATACCATTTTCAAATTGGCAAAGCACTTTACATAAATTATTTCTTTGAGCCTCATGACAACCCTGTGAGATAGGTACTTCAAATATTATTAGCTCCTATTTTACAGATTAAACAAAAACAAAAACTGAGGCCCAGAGAAGTTAAATGATTTGCCCCTCACAGAGCTAGGAGACATCAGGGGTAGAATTTGAACCCATGTTTTTCCTGACTCTAATGTCAGCTCTCTTTCCGTTATATCACACTGTCTTTCATCTTACTGTTAATGTAAGTTTTAGACTGATTGGTCCCATTTGTCATTTTCGTATTATAATTACAGTACTCATGCATGACTGTAGGTGTGATTAATTGTATGCTGACAAAAAAACCTCAACTAGATATCCTAAGAAATGATCCTTTGGAGATTTACAAATCATGTAAACACTCCTAGTAGCAGTGCTTCAATAGTTTTCACCATTCAAATGACCTCAATAATATATGTAAAGCTTCTCCATCTAATCAGAGGAAGCTGAACCTTGTTAAAAAAAATTTAAAATAACTCACAATGATGTAAGATAAACAGAGATCATAAGATCTTAGACTAAGAGCTGGAAGGGACCTTAGAGGTCATCTTATTCATCTCCCTCATTTCATAGAGAAGAAAAATGAAGCCCAAGGGGAACTGACTTGCCTAGGGTCACCTAGGTAGTTCATTCCTAAGATAAAATGATGAACTCTGGTCTCTGGATTCCAAGTCCAGCATTCTATCCACAGTCTTCCTTAACCTCTTTTAATTCCAGTGTTTTCCCTCCTATAAGTATCTCCTGTTTACCCAGTATATAGCTTGCTTTGTATGTATTTGTTTGCATATTATCCTCCCCTGTTAGATGGTAAGCTCCTTGAGGGCATAAATACCAATTTATATCAGTAAAGAATTTTGACCTACCTAGAGAAGCCTGCTTAGACAACCTAAGCCTGTAAACAATAGGGCCTCTAAAGATGACTGGAAACTCTGCAAGGCCACAACCCCATTTCAAGGAATGGTAGGGCACCCAAGAATCACGGGGGATAATTTGGTGCCTTGAATTGTCACTGCCTTCTTTCTTCATGGCTCTTCTATAGGCCCATTTTTCACTGTGAAAATAGTGAGAGATATAGCATTTATAGAAGTGGCAAGAGCAAGAGGGGTTTGGGGGCTGTTTTGTGTGGAAAGCACAGTAGAAGAATGAAAAAGATTATCCTGAGGATTCAGTGAGGGCCACTGGAATGGATGATTCAATGGACCTAAGCAGTCTGCCTCTTCTTCCTGTTCCCTTTCATTTTGATTTTCATGGGAATATCTATTGCTGAGGGAATTTGACATTTGTTGTAGATATTTATGACATTTAAGGTTTACAAAGCACTTTGCACATGGCATTTGCTGCTTATATTGTGTTATCTTGGTAAATGGGAAGCAGTAGAGAGGAGTGAGGATAATGGGGAGAGAAGGGCATTGATATTGATGAGCAAGGCTGGGAGTAATGCATGTTTTGGAGGCCAAATTGAATTTCCCTGAATGTAATGAGAGCTATGGAAATATAGGAACAATAATCACACAGGATAAAGAGAGAAGGGGCTGTGATCTCTGGGGATGGTGGAAATAGCTACATAGATGATCCACAGCAGGGGTGGGGAACCTGCGGCCTTGAGGCCACATGTGGCCCTCTAGGTTCTCAGGTGCAGCCCTTTGAATCCGTACTTCACAGAAGAAATCCCCTTAACAAAAGAATTTGTTCTGTAAAACTTGGATTCAGTCAAAAGGCTGCACTGGAGGAGCTAGAAGGCCATCTGTGGCCTCAGGAAAGCACTTGACCCCAATTCGCACCCAATTCACAGATTCATAAAAGTAAATATTCCTGAAAATTCTTTTTATGCCTGCTAGGATAGCATATTATGTTCCCTAACTAATCTCAGATCTCATTCTTTGCCAGGGGAATGATCACTCTATAAATAGTCAACTGAATTCATTTTACCTCTTGTCTTCACAACAATTGTTTTTGGATAGAGTTGCTTGATCCTAAATGATTTGTCAAGTAGAGCTGTAAATAGTTATTCTTGCCCTTGGGGTAAATATCACAAAATGCACTTGAGGCAGATCAGTTTGTCTGAGAGAGAAGGGAGAGATCATGGGTAGAGATACTGTACCCCCAGGCAGAAAGGCCTACAAGGACACCACTGAGAGAGAGACAGAGACAGAGAGACAGAGAGACAGAGACAGAGACAGAGAGGGAGAGAGGGAGAGACAGAGAGAGACAGAGAGAGAGAGACAGACACAGAGACAGAGAGAGAAGGAGAAAGAGAGAGAGTAGGGCTTGACAGAGATGGGAGATACAGAGATACCAGGACATTAAGAAGGATATCATAAAAGGGGGGAGGGGGAGGGTACACCTCCTGGGGTTAGTTATTTTTTCTATTGAAGTACTAGTTTAAGTTATTTTTACCTGCTGAGGAAGTACAAGCACTGTCAGCACCCTCTAAATTTGGATGACCTGAGACAACATCCTAGTTGTCCCACCCAAGTTACAGTTCTCTTATAGTTAACTCCTCTGGAATGAGCCCTTGGTCTCAGAACTAGGAGACCTAAGTTTGACTTTCAACTCCAGCACTTATTAGCTAATATGATAGCCTTGGTTAAGTCATTTAACCTTTTTTGAGCAACAGTTTCCTCATGGGAAACTACCTACCTCACCTTAAAACACTCTAGAAAGTGAGTTACAATGATTAAGGGTTTGGAGGAGAGGATGAGTTGTGAGTAGGGATATGAATTTGAAAGGAATATGGGGAAATAATATGAGTAAAATTTCAGATAAGATAAGGGAATAATTATCTCTTTAATCTTCTTATTCCAGATTTATAATTGTCACAACTTTGCACCTAAGTTGACTATAAATGTGGTGCCTTTTAATATGAATGAAAAAATGTCATTTAAAAACTTCAAATAATGACTCCCATAGTCCATGTAGAAGGCAAAATTGAGATGATTTCATCTGGTGGCAGCAATTCCCATCAAAAAAAATCAGCAAAAAAAAAGTAATGTAACATTAGCTGGATCTGTGTTTCCCAACCTCATTTGGACAAAGACCATTTGTTGGCTTAAGCTTTCTTTACAGAACCTGTTAATGTTGCTCTGGGGGTGCAAGAGGAGGGAATAATGATGACGGTTTTTGCAATTGACATTTTTAAAAATGCTTTGTGGTTTGCTGATGCTTTATATACATAATTTCCTTTGATCACCACCAAAACTTTGTGAAGTAGGTAGCACAGGTGTGGTTATTCCCATTTTAGAAATTAAGAACCTGAGGCACAATGAAATTAAATAAGTGATATGCTCCAATTCACACAGGTAGTAAGAGGATGTAGCTGGGTTACAACTCATATCAACTGGTTCAAAATCCTATACTCCTTCCAGAATACTACAGCTACCTTTTAAATGTGGGATAAAGGGATGGGGTATAAATATTTTGGAGCAAAATAGGTAAAATGAATATTTTTCTATAGTGAAAAAGTCTTACATATGATAAATACATTTTACGTTGAAATGGTTTCATAATTAGTATTTTGGAGGGAAAATATTCCTAGCATTGAAAATGCTTTACTGGATCCTTATTCCTATTATATTGAATAAAATTTGAAAATCACTGAATGAAATTTTATTTTATTTTATTTTGGTTTTTGAATTTTTTAACAGGAGAGAAAAGAACCATCGAGGCACAAAGCATATCACTTAACCAAAAATATTTAGGCAGTATTGCCTGAATAATAAGAATAATTCCTTCGACAAGTAATCTAAAATAAAATATATAAGTAGGTGGCCTGCCGAGATATGTAGAGTATAAATAGTTTATACATATATATATATATATATACACACATATATATACACATACACACATATATACATATGTATACATATACATACATATTATATATATATATGCATACATGTATAGATGGAGCACTGGGCCTGGAGTAAGGGAGATCTGAGTTCAAATCCAGCCTCAGACGCTTACTGGCTATGTGACCTTGGGCAAGTCACTTAACTCTATTTGCCTCAGTTTCCTCACATGTCAAATGAGCTGAAAAAAGAAATGGCAAACCACTCTATTATCTTTGCCAAGAAAACTCCAAAAGGGGTCACAGAGTCAGACATGATTGAAATGATTGAATAACAATATATACGTGTGCGTGTATATATGTATATGTATATATATATGTATATGTATATGTATATGTGTGTGTATATATATTATATATATATCATATATGTAAAGGAATTTCTTTTGAAACATACTACAGAAATGAATGAACTCCAAGTACTTCAGTACAAAAATTGTAAGTGAAATCAGTCTTACACCATACTGGAAAGAGTACTGGCTTGGATTTGAAGACTTGGCTTCAAACCTGACACTGCCTGCATGATTTTAGACAACTTACTTGCTCTTCCTTGCCCAGAGATGCCTCATCTATAGAATGGATGGTTTAAGTTTACCTTTAGCTCTTCATCCATTTTACAACCTTCATTTTTATAGTACTTTAACAGGACTTCCTCCTAAACTCATCCCCAAAGGAGTTTGAGTTCTTGAATCTGGATTGTCCCTCCTAATTCCACTCTTTATTACTCACCACCTCACTCCCTGGCACAAGACAATGATTTTCTTCTCTTTTACATATGTTTTTTCATTGTCTAAATCTTAAGCAGAGTGATATAAATTTAATAGAGACATGAGGTTGAGGTGAATATTCTTCCAGGACTTTAAAGAGTGGTCAACTCTAACTCTACAAATTTCTACACTCTGATTTCTACAGATGTGATATTTACTTATAGGTTGTTCAGCTTGGTGCTTGAAGAGAAAACAGTGAGCTATGAGTACTTTCGAAGAAGCGATATTGTCTATTTCTCTAGAAACTGAGTTGAGAAGCTCGGAATGGAATAGGTCATGGCCCTCTTTACTAGAGTCCTTCATCCTTACTGTGGACAAACTTAAAAATAAATGTTAGCTAGTTCATGTCATAGGCATGAAGAGTTTAGTGATCATGTGTATCATACTAGAGAAATTTTAGACTTTAGATCTGGAAGAGACCTTTAATAGCATCTAGTTCACATTTGCACTATCTGCCTCATAGGGCTTTTATAAGCAAAGTACTTCCCAAACCTTAAAGCACTTTGTCACTGCTGCTACCACCACAAACACCATCATCAAGAATGTGGCTATCTCCCTTATTTTGCAGATGAAAAAACTATGATGCAGAAAAATTAAGTGAATGGTCCATGTGCACAGAGCTTTTTAATCAAGCAATTAACCACTGCCTGTGTCCTCTCCTCCAATTGGAAACTTCCTTCAAGAGCCTCCATTTGAGGAAGTGATAGATGAGATCAGTCATGTTCACTTCTCTCCTAGCTTCCTCCTCCCATCCCCTACTTTCTAGCTTCTTTTTATGTGTTGCCTTCCCCCATTAAAATGTAATAAGCTCCTTGAGGGTAGAAACTGTATTACTTTTTTGCTTGTATTTATGTTTCTGGCATATAGCACAGTATATTTGTATATGATTCTCTCTCTCTCTCTTTCTCACACACACATGCACACACACACACACACACACAGAAACACTTACCTAAATCCAGTTTTGCAGAAACAGTACAAATTTCTATACTCTAAATTTCACAGTTGTGAAATTTGCCTAACACATGTTGGATTTTCAATCAACTGCCCTTAAAGAGATGGGGCTGAACTCTAAGTACTCTCTAAGAAGTGAACAGTCTGTTTCTCTGGAAACTGAGGTAGGTAGCTAAGAATGGAATAGGTCCTGGCCCTATTCGTTTTTAGAAGCCTTCCTCCATCCATCAAGTCCTGTAAATTAAATTTTATGTTAACTTCTCTAGAATACTTGGATGTAAATTTGTTCACAGATCAAAGGCATGAAGAGAGTCAGTGTTCAACTCTAACATACTAGAGGAATATTAAACTTTAGCTCTGGAAAAGACCTTTGATGGTATATAATTCAAACTTGGGGCAGCTTGATGGCTCAGTGGATAGACTGCTGTGTCTGGAGTCATGAAGATGCCTCTTCCTGAGTTCAAATCTGACCTCAGATGCTTACTAGCTGAGTGACCCTAGGCAAGTCATTTAACCCTATTGGCCTCAGTTTCCTCATCTGTAAAGTGAGCTGGAGAAGGAAATGGCAAACCAGTCCAATATCTTCGTCAAGAAAACCCCAAATGGAGTCATGAAGAGTTGGACATGACTGAAATATAACTGAACAAAGTTCGTACTTGCAATGTCTGCCTCACGTTGTTTCTGTGAGAAAAGCCCTCTGTGAACCTCAAAGTATTGCATCATCATCATCATCACCACCGCTGTCATCATCATCATTGACATCCCCCTTTATCCACTTATTTTGCAGATGAGGAATCTAAGATGTAGGAAAATTAAATGACTTTTCCATGTGTACACTGCCAATCAATCAACCAATGGAAAGGTACTTATTAAGTGTTTGCTCAGTGGTGGGCAGTCAATCAGTGGGTACTAAAAACCCAGGCCTCCTAACTCCATTGTTCAGTATTTATCATTCTCCTCCATCCCACCCACCCACGACTGCATGAGATTAAACTGGCATTTTCTGATACTTTCAACAGAGTTGAGTTTAGGCACTGGGGACCTTAGCACCCCAAGAAAAAGAATATAGAGTTGGAGAAACTAAAAATAATAGGCAAATGAGGAGAGCATGTTTAAGTGAAGGTACTTTTTCGGATGGTAGATGTGCTCAAGGTCTAGCTGGTGAAAGATGGAAAAGGTCCCATCTAGAAGGTCCATGCAGATCCAGAGAAGGTGCTTTATCCCACTTCTGCATTCTCTTACTCTCTTCTTCCTGATGGGGCCTATGTTGGTGCCAGTTGCCCCTAGGGGAGCAATTTGAGACCAATGACAAGACAGCATCCAGAGACTGGAATAGGGAGCCTAGACAAAAGTGACACTAGGAGGAGAGTAGGAGATAGGAAGTTGTGATGATATAGGAGAGATACTCAATCAGATAGGAGTTCCATCAGATGACCTCTGAGGCCCCTTCTAGCTTTAGATTCTTTGGGGGATTCTGTATAACAAAACCACAGCACCATAGGAAAAGTGACTAATTGTTAGCTTGGCTGCTATGCAGAGGGTCTAGGAAAATAAAAACTACTCTCCTTGACCAAAAGGGGCCAAAAATCCAGGAAAAATTGTGATGTTTACCAAAAACACTCATATAAGATTCCCTCTCATAAACAGCATTAAAAAGCAGGAGTGTATAGGAGACAAATTATAGAACTGACACCAGAAGTCATCTTGCTCAACCCTAAGTGACCAATGGCTTGTCAGTCCATAGCGGTTTATGTTTAAGAGAATTTACCCAGTAATCCCTGTGAACACACCTCTGCAGGGCAGTGGAAATGATGAGTTTTAGATTGTGGGAGCCCCCTTGAACTCCCCTTGAATCTTCCCTCTAGGTGAGGCATTTGCGTGAGGCCATAGGCCTTTCATTATTGCCAGGCCCAAATCTCTAGGCTACGTTACTCTAATCTAGCCTAGCCCTCCATTGTCTGGCTAGTTTCCACCCTTGATTTTGTCAAAGTGTCCATGCCTAAATCTGTTACCCTTAAACTAGCCTACCCCTACATTGTCTATTATCTACAGGTAGCCTTCAGCCACTTCCCACCCTTAATCCCTTCTCTTAGTTCCTGGAGTCTGACCTCATCCCAGTCCTATCAAGCTCCTCCTTAGACTCCTCCTCAAGACCCTCCCTAAACCCCTTCTCCCATCACCCCAGGACCACCATCTTTGTGTATATAAGTTTCATCTTGCTTCCATGAAGGTGCTCATCTACCTTAGATGTCCTGCTTGTGAAAGTGTCACAAAGGGTGAGATCTCTTAAGACAACCCATTATGGCGAATCTGTAATAAACCTTGTCTCTCTTTGGCTGTGAGAAGGCTTGAGTTGAATTCTTTCAAGCAGGACCTGGCATGCTGGTATTTTAGAGTCTCAATCACCCCTAAAAAACATATAGTTCCTTGATCTCTTCATATTGGTTCCCTGACCTCTTCAGAAAGAGTTCTAGATTTAGTCAGAAATTTTAGTTTGCATCCCAGTCCAGTCCCTTAGTAACTCTGTGACCTTGGACAAGCCAACTTAATTAACTTGTCTATACCTCAGTTTCCTCACTCACAAAAATGAGGGCCTTGCAATAGATGGCCTATAAGATTTATTATCCTACCCTTATTTTGTAATGACTGGCCTTCTTTGTAATACCTTTGGAAGCAGCTTGGGACTATGGGAGGAAAACTTACTCCAGAGCCAGAGAAGTTGGTCTCAAGCCCTACCTTTTTTGATATTTACTACCCATATGATCTTGAGCAAATCCCTTAACCTCCCCAGAATTCTGTTTCCTCATTAATAAAATGAGGCAGTAGGATCAGATGGACTCTGAGGTCCCTTATTTCTCTGAATATATGATCCTATTACTCTGTCAGCTCCCTGTCACCTCTAACTTCCTTCCTCCCTCTCTGTTTCTGTCTCTCTGTCTCTCTCTCTCTCTGTCTCTCTGTCTCTGTCTCTCTATGTCTCAATCTCACCAGCCTTTATCATTAAATACATTTAAAATTCCACTGTTGTGTTCATTCCTGTAAAAGTAATGGCTATGGGACAGCTAGGTGGCACAGTAAGTAGAGCACTGGCCCTGGAGTGAGGAAGACCTGAGTTCAAATTAGGCCTCAGACACTTGATATATTTACTAGCTGTGTGACCTTGGGCAAGTCACTGAACCCCAATTGCCCTGCCTTTCCGCCCCCACCCAAAAAAGTATTGGGTAAATCAGAAGATATCCCAACATCTTCCAGAGAGGTCATGTTCCTGAGTTTAGATTGCCCTCCATAAACCGACTCCTACTTCAATTACCACATCACTTCTTGGCATTGTGTGCCAGTTTTCCCCTCATATATGTTTTTGATGTTCTAAATTCTTAAGCAGAGTGAGGTAAATTTATTTGTTCAGGTTAGTACTCTGCCAATCCTTTGAAGAGTAAGTGTGCTGAAAAAAATTATTTTTTAAACTTTAACACCAGTTTTGCTGAATCAATACTAATCTCCACACTGTGATTTTCACAGATGTGAAATGTTCTTAACATATGTTATGTTTTCACCCAACTCTGTCCCAGAAGAGACATAGCTTGGCGTTAAGTACTTTCTAAGAAACCAAGTAGTCCATTTCTTTTCTGAAAACAATCTATCTACATAAATGAGTGTGTGTGTGTGTGCATATATAAATATATATATATATGTGTGTGTGTGTGTGTATGTATATGTATAGATGGATGGATGTATATATAATGTTAATATATACATACGTACAACTTTTTTACATATTTTTTTCCCCATTAGAGTGTAAGCTCTTTGAGAGCAGGCACTGTCTTTTGCCTCTTTTTGTATCCCTATCACTTAGCGCTGTGCCTAACATATAGTAGGTGCTTTATAAATATTGATTGATTGAAACCTAGCTAGGTAACTAAGAATAGAATAAGTCATGGTCCTGTTCTCTAGAGTGGCTTCTTCCATCTTTGCTATGAACAAACTCTCAATCCTGTAACTTAAACTTTTTTGTTACCTTCTCTAGAATATTTGGATGTAACTGTTAGCTAGTTCATAAGTTGTAGGCATGAAGAGTCAATGGTTATGTGTACTATACTAGAGAAACTTTAGATTTTAGAGCTGGAAGAGACCATTAGTAGAAACTAATTCACGCTTGCAATGTCTACCTTACAGGACTTTTGCAAGCAAAGACCTTTGTAAAACTTAAAGCACTGAATCATCTTCCATTTCCTATTCTTCCTCTTCCTCTTCCTCCTTTTTGTTATGGCCATCTCCCTTATTTTGCAGATAAAAAATATGAAGGACAGAAAAATTAACCGCCTTGTTTATGTGCACATAGCCAGTCATTAACCATTAATTAACCATAGCCATTAAGTCAATCAACCATTAAACAAGCATCTGCTAGGTGGTAGTCATTCATTCATTCATTCATTCATTCAATAAGGTCTTTGGAACCCAGATCTCCTGATTCTTTTCTGACTTCCCCTGACCTCAGTTCCCTCACCAGCAAAATGAAAAGTTTGGAATAGATGTCCTCTGTGAAAGTCCCTTCAAATTCTAGAACTACGATCCTTGAAGGTATATGAGAGATCAGGAGTGATTTGTCTGACAGAGAAATGAGACCCAATCTGTAAGATTGAATATGGTTCCTATTTGTCCTATGACTAGATTTTCTTTTTACCTAATGACGTGAATTGCCAAAAATTAATTGTTATAAACCTAAACAGGGAAAAATATTTGATTTTCTGTTTTGTTCTCTCTGGTGGACCTAAACCTGCTCAGAATACAGCAGACCTTTTTAAAAACCGGAACTTTAAAGTCACTGAACCGTTTTCTTCTACCAGCTTACTCTCCTTTCAATTTAGAGTTTTCAAGTGTTGGCTCTGACGACAGGGTGTATATAAAAGTGGCTGAATGTGTTTGAATTGTTTAGATAAGTTGGGGAGCGATCATTCATTCTACTTTTACCTGGCCTAATGGAATGTTCCCTAGTTCTAGACTAATTTCCAAGTACTTGTGACGGTGATGAGATGTTTCCCCCACCGACACCCCCAGCCCCCGCAGTTAATGGAGTTTGGTTTGGGTTTGTTTGTAGTTCTTCCTCACTCCGGCAGGGGGAGGCCTTGTCACACAGCTGTGTGCTCCCCTGGCACCCCGCTCACAGCAGCAAAAATCCAGCTATCTGTTTCAGTCGCAAGGCTTCTCCATTCTCCATTTAGAGCCACTCAGGCGAGTACGCAGTGTCTAGAGATTCTCCTGGGGGCATGAGGGTGCCAAAGGGGCTGTGGTAAATGCTCCTTTAGCCCCCGAAAATCTAGTGTATATTGTGGGCTCCTAGCATTCCCCAGCTGTTACTTCCATTTATCTCTTCCTACCACCACACGTATCACTCAAAGCAAACACACATGTAGGTTTCAAGAATGGGTTTTTTTTTTACACTTTTGTCAGAAACAATGCGTTCTATCAAAGCACAGAGTTATCTTGCCGTAGTGATGGTGTAAAAGGTACCCTTCTGAACTACAAATGTTGAATCTTGGTACTCTTCAAAGAGCCAAGTTACGGGTATCGAAACGGAGTTCTGAAGGTGATTGTCACCCATTCATACCCTGCTTCTGGGAAAGAAACCCTTTCACTTTTATGATCCGAAGCCGGGGAGAGGGGGGAGGAGGGGAGAGAGAGACAGAGACAGAGATAGACACAAACACTTTAAAATAATCATTTATTACATGCTTTCTTTTTAAAAAGAAGAAAGAAAGCTTTAGTAGGGTGCGACAGGGAAAAAAGCACAAAAAGTGCCTTTTCCTCCTAGTCTTTTCTAGAAAACGTGACAGGAGAGAGGCTCAGCGAAGCTGCCCTGTGTAGGCGGATTGGTCCCTTTCAGGGCAACGTCTTCACTCCTCTTCCCTCCTCTCCCCTTCCTCCCCTCCTCCTTTCCCCCTCCCCCCTCCCGTCTTCTTGCGCTCACCGAGCTCATTCAGACAGTTTTGACAGCAAGCACAGCTCCGCCCACTCAACTCGCCCATTGGCTTTTTCCCTCTCCCCCCCCACCCCCGCTACTCTCCCTTCCACTAGACAAGGGAGAGGCATAAGCGTCATCGCGGAGGCTTCGGTGATTGGTCTAGCCTTTCCGCCATCAAAGCCTCCAGGAATCGCCTGGCAGCTGGGGCTGGAGCGCAGGTCTCAGTGACGTTTGGTCCAGTCGAGCTGTTGTGACTCCAGCTGTGCATCAGGCTGCTGTTGTTCTTCTAGTTTTAATCCAGCCCCAGGAGAAACGCTTTTTACGTGGGTGCATGAGTCATCCGCATGCTCCCCTGGTGCCCCCTGCTAGAATCTCAGGAACTATCTCCTTGGGTGTATTCATTGGCATATATACTTGTTGCTGGAGCTGAATCTCAATTACCCCGAACTCTTTCCTTTTTTCCATACTGTAGTATCGTTAGTCGGAAAAGTGTAGACTTACATTTAAATCAAGGTTGTTGAGGGAGAAATCTAAAAAAAAAAAAAACCCATTTAGACTTTATGAATAACCCCGCATTCATTCACACGCTTGTCTAAAACACTTTATTAAAGGAACCTCTTGGGATTTCCACTCGTTTACTTGAGAACAATTAATGAAGTGAGAAGCAGCAATACCTTGCAAAATAAATTCAATTTTTTTCCAGGACGTTTCAGTAGTTCAGAAGTGGTGATCCGATTTCAGTAGCTTTTCTCTTTTTTTAAAAGCTATTTTCAATGCTGCTTCTTAGGGAAAAGAAAGAGGTGGCGTAGGAAAAAAGAAAAGGGTGGTGTTCTCCGTCAAAAGATGGTTCTAGTCCTCTGGGTTGGGAGGGCAGGAGCAGTTTTCTATGTAAATGAGGTGGGCGGGGGAACAGAGCAGGGTCCGAAGGCCGCTCTCTATGTAGATGAGGTGGGTGTGGCTAAAGTGCAGCGACTAGGAGCCCCGGAAGCGCGGAGAAATCCCATATAAAAAAGTACAGAAGACATTTCCCAAGCAGAACTGCTAAAGCTCTAGAGACAGAAGCTTAGGCGAAGGCGGTGGCGGGACAGCAGCTGCAGCAGCAGCAGCAGCAGCAGCGCCCGGAAGCAAGTGGCAGCCCAGGATAGAGTAGCCCCGACGGCAGCTGCCCCAGTCTCCTGCAGGGAAAGTGCAGCGCTTAAGAAGAGGAGGTGGAGGAAAAAGAGTAAAGACTTCGCGCACACAGAGAACCCCCACTCTGTGCCAGCCAGCCAGGAGGGCACAGAGTGAAAGTACGAAAGAGGTTAATTGGCTGGGATTCAGAAAAAGAAGCCCCTTTGCCCGACCCTGCGCACTTCCAACCACCATCGGCTCGTCTGCACTTTGTCCCAGGGTTTCTCTCCTTCGCTCTTGTGTTCACACATTCACAGCTCTTCGGACCAGGAGACTGCGACTGAGCCCAGGTGTGACAGAAGCGGGACGGGAATCCGGGATCAGTCCCATTTCATCCTTTTGCAGCTGAGACTACTCTGTGCATTTTGGGTTAGGCTGTGGGAGTTTCTGGTCTGAGTATGTGGGGGAGAGGGGAGGGAGGGAGAGGTCCAGGTTTAGGCTGGGGAGGAAAGCGAAAATCTTAGATTTGGAGTGGAAAACCATCCCAGCAACTCCTAGGTTGGGATCTTCAGGCTGTCACGGGGCTCTGACTCCTAGCAGCCGGCCGCCCGCTTAATGGCTCTAACTTATCTTCTTTTCTTTTGCTTTCTTATCTCCTAGGGCAAAACCTGGCATTCACTGGGCATTTCGCAACGGAGGGAAAACGGCTCTTTACCATGGCTGATGACGAAAGTGCCAAAAGCACCCGCATCTGTACTGGTAGCGGCAGCGATTGGTGCGGCTGCAGCTGCACCAACAGCAGCTTTGGTGGAAATAACTGCTGTGTTAGCTGCTGTGAGAACCCCACCATGCATTGTAACGTCCTGAGCTGGGAGCAAGTGCAGCGGCTGGACGACATCTTGAGCGAGACGATCCCGATTCACGGCCGGGGCAACTTTCCCACCCTGGAGATGCAGCCTCGTCAGATCGTGAAGGTGGTAAGAAGCCGCCTAGAGGAGAAGCGCATTGGGGTCCGGGATGTGCGGCTCAACGGCTCCGCAGCCAGCCACGTCCTGCACCAGGACAGTGGCCTGGGCTACAAGGACCTGGACCTCATCTTCTGCGCGGATCTCCAGGGGGAAGAGGAGTTTCAGACTGTCAAGGACGTGGTCCTGGACTGTCTTTTGGATTTCTTGCCCGAAGGAGTGAATAAGGAGAAGATCACGCCCCTGACTCTTAAGGTAAAGCCAATCTTCCTAATGAATTGACTTGCAAAGGAAGTCAGGGATTGGAATGGTAGTAAGTTAAGTAGGACTTGCTTGATCTAGGAATGGTGCCGGAAAAGTTAGCTTTGACTAATGGTGCTTTAAAGTGTTCCATTTCCCCCTATCCCCTGCTCCCATTTCCCTTACCAGTCGTCCGCAATGTAGTCGTGCCATAAAGGAGTTATGTATTACTTTAAGTCACTTAGTTTCCTTAGTCCCTTTCAAGCTCTCTATACCCACCTCCCACCCTCCCCCAACTAGAGGCTCTGTAAAGTGTGTGCAGCCTAGCGTTGGTTTGAAGAATAAATCTTGGAATCTACTAAGTTTGGTCGCTCACATAATTTCAAGCATTTGTAAAAATGTGTCCAGTGCCCACGTAGTAGGCGATTACTAAATATTTTGTTTCCTTCCTTCTTTCTATGCATACAACCCCTTTTTTTATTTTATTTTATCTTAAGAAGCCTTGCATGCATTACCTAAGAAAGTTTCTCTTGGAACGGATTTCAGGAACTAAAAAGTAGTGACTCTTTGAAAAGTCGCTTATTTTAATTTCTGTATTTATTTGAACATTTAAATTTCTTTGAGTCCCACTAGCAAGCTTAGTGAGAATGCATTCAAGTAAGACTGAGACAATGAGTTGAGTGCTGTTGTATTGGAAAATATGAATCGGTTGTGGGCTCTGGATTCTGGAAGCCCGCATGCTTTAAGGCTTACAGAGTCAGCCTTTTTGGCAACATTTTTGCAATTGGTTAAAATTGTGTGAGCAGTCAGTCTTTGCAAGATATACTACCGACATTGTCCCGGAACCTGTTAGTACTGAGCCCTATCTACTGGGAACATCAAACTTCTACTTTTCTTCTTTTCTCTATCCCAGGCTGCAAAAGTCACATTTACCTAGGGGATGAGCTTGTTGTGGGGGAGGGGAACCTCTCGGAGGGGTATCAAACCTGTAGGTAACCTAAGGCGTTTGAGTAAAATGTGAAAGGAAGGAGCCAGCTGCATTCTAACTTGTGAAGGGAGGTTGATTTAAATTAGTAGTCGTGTTCATCTGTATGCTTTGTCTTTCATGTTTTAGGAAGCTTATGTGCAGAAAATGGTAAAAGTATGCAATGACTCAGACCGCTGGAGTCTCATCTCCTTGTCAAACAACAGTGGCAAAAATGTGGAACTGAAATTTGTGGATTCCCTGCGGCGCCAGTTTGAGTTCAGTGTAGACTCTTTCCAAATCAAGTTAGACTCTCTCCTCCTTTTTTATGAATGCTCAGAGAATCCAATGACTGAAACTTTTCACCCCACTATAATTGGGGAAAGTGTCTATGGGGATTTCCAAGAAGCCTTTGATCACCTTTGCAACAAGGTCATTGCTACCAGAAATCCAGAAGAAATCAGAGGAGGTGGGCTTCTCAAATACTGTAACCTTTTGGTTAGGGGCTTTAGGGCTGCTTCTGAAGCGGAAATTAAGTCCCTCCAGAGGTATATGTGTTCCAGATTTTTCATCGACTTCTCAGACATTGGTGAACAGCAGAGAAAGTTGGAATCCTACTTGCAGAACCACTTTGTGGGATTGGAAGACCGCAAGTATGACTATCTCATGACCCTTCACGGTGTGGTAAATGAAAGTACGGTGTGTTTGATGGGACATGAGAGAAGACAGACTTTGAATCTCATTACCATGCTGGCTATCCGTGTGCTGGCTGAGCAAAATATTATCCCCAATGTGGCCAATGTCACCTGTTACTACCAGCCAGCCCCATATGTAGCAGATGCCAACTTTAGCAATTACTATATTGCTCAAGTTCAGCCAGTGTTCACATGCCAGCAGCATACATACTCTACTTGGTTGCCCTGCAATTAAGGACCATTTCCAAAATGTCCACTGGGAAATTTTTTTTCCTAAGAAGTTAAAAAAAAAAAAAGAGTGACCCTGTCTGTAGAATGGGGTGTGTTTTGTGCAATGATGGTCTGCTCCAGTGTTCAAGCTTGACAAAGCTTATGGGTCTTTTAATAGATATGGGAGCATGATCTAGAAATGAACCAAAAAAAACCAAAACAAAACAAAACAAAAAAAAAAACAAAAAAGAAAAAAAAAAGAAAAAAATTGGATTCTACCCTGGAGCACAAGAGACCTGTCATTAAAAGCAACTAGCTTCTCCTGAAATAAAAAGGGAAGGAGTGCTTGATGACAATATGGGTTTTGCAGTACCTGCTCCCATAGCGTTGGCATAGACAAAGTTGGAAAGCTTTTTCTAGAATGGTATTTGAAAATGGGAGAATGTGAAAAAAAATAATTTTACCCAATTTACTACTATATACTTTGGAGTTTAATAAAAAAAATGTAGAGGCATAATGCAGAGAAAAGTTGATCTCAAATATATTGGAATGGCTGTCTCTGGAGCTTGCAAACAGATGCTGTCTGTGGAATGATCCCATAGAATGTATTGCTTGCTTGAATAGAATACTCTAACTGAACAGCTTGCTCCAAATGAACAGTAGTAGATTGGTGTAGTTATCATGGAAAAACAGCAGATCTTACAATGACATATTACATTATTTCCAGCTGAGTGCATAGTTCACGGTTTTTTTTTAAATGTGAAAATGCAAACAAAAACAGCTGTAGCAAAGAAAGTATGCTCAAGGACCAAAGATTTCACAGACAAAATACCCAAGTAGAGAAAGGGTAGTATAATATTTAAAAAAAAAATACTATATTTGTATACACCAATATGGATCAAAGTGCCTGTTGCCTTCAGAAAATTTGAAGTAAAACAACAACACAATTTTGTGGTTTAACCATGTATTTTGTTTTATCAGGGACACAAGAAGAAAACATAACCCAACATAAGCTTGTGAATAAATGGCGGAGGAAATGCCCTATTTTTCTTGGCAAATACTTGCATAAAGTTAATATTATTGTCAGTGTGATGTTATAGTTGCTGTGTGTATGTGTGTATATTATGTGTGTGTGTGTATATATGTGTATGTGATATATGTATATATACACACAATACATTGAATATGGTCTAGGACAATGTAGCAATTAGGGAGTGTTTAAATAAAGTACTGTGTGTTTTCCAGTTTCCAGCAGGATGTCACGAGACGTGGGCACATTGCAGTGATGAATTTATAACATATCTAAATTTCTGAAGTAAATAACCCATTTGGAAGAAGGTAAACAATATGAGAACAAGAACAGAGAAGACATGATTTAGTGAGTTATCTCTGAGCCACGGTCTGCCACAAGTAGAAGACTATTTGATTAATGGTTCCCTCTTAGTGTTGTATACCACACTGTCATTTTGACAGTTCCCAACCCACAATTTCTTCTTGACTGCATACCTCTGCAATGTATAAATCAGTGAAACGTGGATCAAAGATAGACTATTTAATCCCTGACTGCTAAAAGGAGATTGTCTTAGTTGGTGATTGGAACATTACTTGTTAATAGTTAAATTAATATTTTTACAGAATGCACTCTGCATTCCAGGACCACTAGAATTTAGTAAATGTGAAATGACCCTTTTAAGAGTGTTGCACAATGGCTTAAATTTATATATGAAATATATAGATATATATAATATAAAATTTATAAATTCATGCAAACATGAAACATCTCTAATCTGGGTGTCACACTGCATTTAAATGTTCAGTACTGTACTTTAAATCACTTTGCATTAAAACAATTCACTTTCATTTCCTCTTTCCCAAGAAACCAATTAGTTCTACATTTGTAAAAAGATCATACATTATGATTTCGACTTAAATGACACTTCCACCCCTCCTTGAATTCCGCCAAATTCCGGTCTCTTCAACTAAATAATTAAGAACAAAAATACATAATACATAAAAACTTTTTAAAAAAACCAGCAAGAAACAAAACAAACTCAGACCCTAGAGAAAGACTACTTACAATGGCATTTCATCTTAAGAGCTGACAAGAGCAGCAGTTTTAGCATTAAGAAAAGTTAAAGGGGATCAAGGAAGAACCCGTCATCCTGTTGGCAGTGTATTTTAATGGTTTTGGTTTGCTTTCTTGGAGTTATTAAGACATATAAGACTGAATACATCCATTTTTACTGCCTTTTGTACTCCTTTCTTTGAAGTTGTAAAAGGAACCCGGTTTGTTTACTATAGCGCCTTCCCTGTGATTTCTGCAGGAACCATAAAGCTATTGCACTGCCGTTTTACTGTGTTTACTAGAGATCCTCTTCTTACTTGCCCCTGTCTTGGTTCCCATCTTCTCCTCCTCACTCTCCCCTTCCCTTTCTGCCGGTGAAAGGGTCTTCAAATTAACAGTGAAGAGGCAAAGTTTGTTTCCCAGGGCCAACTCATGCTTCACCTCCAGATAGAGCCTGAGATCCACTTACCAGAAATCTGCTCTTATTAACCCTTGGGAGGATTTTCTAGGAAAAAAAATCATGGGAATACAGGGGAAATAGGAGCAGCTGGTGATTTGGGACATCCCTGCGAAGCACAACTATTTGCAGATGAGTCATTCACTATTTTAAAAGAGTTTGGGGGGCGGTGCTCTCTATCTGTGTGGCAACCACAAATATGCTGTTAATTTATGACATAGTCGATTTGTCTGGAGGAGCCTGATTTTATAGCATAGACATTTTTCCCTTTATAATCTTTTCATATTTGTGTTCTCTTCCTGCTTGATAAAATGTTGGTTGCATAGTTTTAAATGATAGCGTCTTACCTTTAGGTCCTTTAGCTGTGCTTCACACAATCTTCAGTCTTTGCATTTTGAACGATATAATTTATTTCTATTATGTATATACTATAGTCCTCTATGCATATGTATCTGAACAAATGGTGGAATGTATGTATGTTTCCCCCCCCCCCACTTCATATAATCTGCTGCAAATGATTTTGGATATCTGGCTTCAGAAAGAGAACAACCCCATGTGTACCAGGACATGATAGGATTGCTATCAATCTAGAACTCCAAGGGACCTCACCTAGTTCAACCCTTTCAGTTTACAGCTGAGGGAAGGGAGGTCCATCCAACATGGGATTTGAACCCAGGTTCCCTGACTTCAGAGCCCTCACTCTTTACACTGAACCAGTTGTTGGATCATGCTTGTGATTTGCTCTCCTTTGCCTCTGTCTGATTTAGACTGCTGAGGAGATTTAATCTACTAGAGGGTCTCCTCATCGGATTGGATAATCAGGAAAACAAATTAGTAAAAGAGACCATTTCCAGTTAAAAGTTTATCTCATTGGTAATAAACCCAGCTGCCTCAAGGACTTTACACTGAGGATATATTGATATTTGTATATGGAGAGAGACTATTTTTTTTTCTCATAAAACAGATTTAGCACATGAAAACTTCAGTTAGATGAACTATTTTAATGTTTCCCTCAAATGTAATAATTGAAGAATGTTGCCAATTTCAATTAAGCATGACACATTTAGAGAACATCATACAATTTCTACCAGCCCTTTTTGTTAGCTTATATTGTTTGTTGCTTTTACAATGCATCAAATCCTTTAAATGCATAACTTGTAATGACTATTGTGGAATATTTTGTAAATGAAATGTATTTTGTTGAGAGCTCCCAGTAGCTCAAAAATAAGCTTTTTTTTTTTTGAAGATGAAGTGTGTGAGATGAAACCAAAAGGCAAAAAAAAAGTATAATTCCGTATCCAGCACCTATTTCAATATACTCATTTGATAAGGTTTCCTTTGAGTAGAGCCCTTTCAGGGTGAAGGAAGGAAATCTCTGTAATGTTTTGCTGTTGTAATAATGGCTTGCTAACAAAGTGAACAGTGAAAGTGACAATTTCGAGATAGTTTGGCTAGGCTGCTGCAGAATCTTGCAGTATGGAAGTGATGGTGCCGATGGGTTATCCCTCCAACCCCTACCCTACCATGGCCTTCTCAGGGCATCCTGTTGCAACAAACTGATCCATGGATTGCTCTTGGAATATTTTGACAATAGGCTCTGTCACAGGCAGAAAGAGAGTTGATGGAAAACAGACTCAAGAACTGACATGTTTGCATCAGTACTAGAGGGAACAGATTGTGAATTTTGTTTACAGCATCCAATATTTGGATTTTTTTTTTTGTAAATAAAAAGAAGTTATTTTTTTCTATTGATTGGTGTCTACTGTCTTCGGTGTCTGCACTGGTTAAAAGCTGTTTGCTAATGAATACCAATGCGCTTTTCATTAAAAAGGACAAGGGCAGCACTTTTCTAAGAAGCACAGTATTCAGCAGCTTTCTGATTGGAGCACAATAAATTTAAAATGCCCTGCTTGCTGCCAGCTGATCTCTGACTGGCTCAGTCAGCTCCCAAAGAACCTAGCTAGTAGGTGCCAAAAATTCTTGGCTCAGTATTGACTCAGCAGTAAATGACTTTAAAATCAGGTCTGTTTTGAACTGGCAAAGGAGACCCCTGAGTCTCAATGTTCAGAGTCTTCCGCACATTCCACCCATTAAAAAGGAGTGCAGGCCTTCTTTTTCATGAAGACAATAGGATTCATTCGTCATCATCTGTATGCATTTTCTGGGCCTTTTTTGCGGGATGTGTTAGGATCTTAGAGATAGAAGGGATATTCAAAGTCATCTCATCTAATCCCCTCCTTTAACAGATGAAGGAAGGCTTAAAGAGGTGATAATTGACCCAAGATCCAATTTTTCAGATTCTAAATCCAGAGCTCTTTTCCTGGACACCACACTCAGATATAAATGTTAACAAAGGTTTGGGAGGTAAGTGTCCAAGGATATAATAGAGAAAGGGGGGATATGTCTGAAACCTTTTTGAAATTGGTGCCAAACAGTGTCTCTTTGGTTGGCATATTAAAATTTGGGAAGAGCTCTCCTTTAAAGCCCAGATACATTAAAAAGGATGATTACTTTCTCTTGGGCTTACAAACAAACCACTTCTGACACCGAATTCTGGTTTCCCTACAGTACATCCCATAACATATAAAGTTATTTAACTTTATGATGATAGGTTTTTCTGTTCCTATTGAGGCTTAGGGTTGGGATGAACATCTAGTATCTCCCCTCCCCGCCCCCCTTTTCAAGCATTTAGACCCTTGCTCTTCTGTATCACTCAAAGTTCTTTTCAAACAAGGATTGAATGAGGGCATTGTATATTAAGGTACTTTGAGCATCTGCTATGTTGTGAAGTTTCATTTTGAGTTATCAGGTACCCCTTTAGCCAAGAGAGAAGTGATGTCTTTATTCCTTTTTTCTGAGAATTCTTTTTCAAAAATACTTTTGTTTTCTCTAGTGTACAAACAAATGTCTCCTAAACCACTCATCAAAGAACAAGGAAGGAAAAGTCAAAGTATAGTAATATTCAGCTAGAAGATGAAACAGTGATCTTGGAGCCCTATGAGAATTGCGTTCTAGATTTTTCTTCAATAATATCCTGTAGAATATATATCTTATAAAACATATTAATATATATTAAAAATGATATTAATGATATCTTTTAAAAGATCATAGGATTAATAACTACAAGGGATCTTAGAGGTCATAGAATTATAGGCCTAGAGCTGAAAAGTTCTTCAGAGGCCATCTAGTCCAGTAATTCTCAACTTGGGATCTACGAACTTAAAAAAATTTTTTTTTATAACTGTATTTCAATGTTATTTGGTTTTCTTTGTAATCCTATGTATTTTATGCATTTTTTTATTGTTGAGTCATCTCAGTCATGTCTGACTCTTTGTGACTCCATTTGGGATTTATCTCTTGGCAAAGATAACAGAGTGGTTTGCCATTTCCTTCTCTAGCTCACCTTACAGATGAGGAAACCAAGGCAAAACAGGGTTAAGTGATTTGCCCAGGGACACGTGGCTAGCTGCTCCATTTTATGCATATAAAAACACTATTTTGAGAAGGGACCCATAAGTACTACCAGTCTGAAGTCCAATCACATCAGTTTACAGAGGACCACTGAATATAAAGGACTTGCGTAGTCATACAAGAAGTGCTAACTGAGATTTGAACCCAGACCCTCTGATTCCAGAACCAGTATTCTTTTCACTGGTTTATACTGTCTCCTCATTAATTTTTCCCCCTCTCTCATTGTTTTACAGGTGAGGAAACTGAACCCCCCACCACCCACCCCAGGTTAAGTGACTTACTTGCTTAAAGTCACAGGGAGTTGTGGAGTTGAGATTTGAACATAGGCCCTTTGACTCGAGCTGGCGCTTTTTTTTTTATTGTATTACACTGACTCATCATCACATCTAGCCTCCCCCCTCCCCATTTTACAGATGAAGAAACTGAGGTCCAGAGGAGTGAAAAGATTTGACAAGGGTCACACGTGTAGTGAATCAGAGCTATAGGATCACCACTCAAGTACTCTGGCTCTAAATTTAGTGTTCTCACCATATAAAGAAACTGAAGCTTAAAGATGCTTTAATTTCATATGTTTAGAAGGAAAAAAAGAATGTATACATACATATACACACACAGACACACACACACATATAGATATCAGTGGACATAGAATGCCAGATCTGAAGTAAGGAAAATTCATTTTCCTGAGTTGAAATCTGGCCTCCGACACTTACTAGCTGTGTGAGCCTGGGTAAGTCACTTCACCCTCAGTTTCCTCATCTATAAAATGAGCTAGAGAGCAAAATGACAAACTACTCTTGTATCTTTACCAAGAAAACCCCAAATGGGGTCACCGAGTGAGACATGACTGAAATGACAACAACAGGATAGTTCCGTTGGTAGGTAAGTTTTAAAGTTAATACTTTAGGAGCATACAGAGTAATGGCAATTAGATAGTCTAGTCGTTGTCTGTCTCAGTCAATGAGCATTTATTGAGTGCTTGCTGTGTACCAAACAGTTCTAAATGATGAGGATACAAAGAAAGAGAACAATGGTCCTTATCTTCAGAGGTAGCTAGATGTCATGTGGATAGAGAGCTGGGCCTGGAATCAGGGAAGACCTGACTTCAAATTCAGCCTCCATCATTTACTAGCTGTATGGCCCTGGGAAAGTCATTTAATATCTGGCTGCCTCAGTTTCTTCATCTGCAAAATGATGATAATTTTAGCACCCATTTCCTAGGGTTGTTGGGAGGACCAAATGAAATCTCTGTAAAGTGTTTTAGCATAGCGCCTGGCACACAGAAAGTACTTAATAAATGTCTTATTTCCTGTCTTCCTTAAGGAACTCACATTCTAAGAAGGGGGGACAAAATGGAAACAACTATACACTTCAAAACATATGCAAGGAATTTGGAGCAATGTGCAAAATGAGTCACTGGTTTAGTCGTGTCCAACTCTTAGTGACCTCGTATGGGATTTTCTTGGCAGAGATTATAGAGGGGTTTGCTACTTCCTTCTCCAGCTCATTTTACAGACGAGGGAACTGAGACCAACAAGGTTAAGTGACTTGCCCAGGGTCACACAGGTGGTGAGTGTCTGAGGCCAGATTTGAACTCAGAAAGATGAGTCTTTCTGACTCCAGGCCTGGAACTCTATCCGCTGCGCCACCTAGTGCCCAAATGAGTCACTACAATACTTATAAAGGTTCATGTGAAAAAATCACCCAGGAAAGGAGGAAGGATTATCCTCATGGCTTGAGTGACCAGCACACATAGCCATGCTTCATTTTATACACATATGTATGAGAAGTTGGCTATAAATCAATGTGTTTTTTTTAAAAGGATCATATATTAAACAACAGGAGAGCTTGCTATTAAAAAAACAAAACAAAACAAAACCCAGGACAGTTTTAGTGATTTTAATTCTTCCACTTCAGAGGTTTGTTGTTGGTACATCTTGTTTTCTTAAAATCAAATTATAGTAAGTATCTCCACAAGCCTGCATGCATCCCCTCCTACTATTTACGCTGTTGCCTACTATTTGTCTACTAGATTTATAGTTGAAGAGGACCTGTGATGTTATCTAGTCTAACCCCTCACTTTTTACTGATGAGAAGAGTTTAAGTTTAAGACTGGCCCAAGGCCCCACATTGGGATTTAAACCCAGGTCTTCTGAACACCTGGTTGTTCTTTCCATTGTTCTTTACAGCCCCAAATACCATCTAAGAAAGGAAGACCCAGTGAGATTTTTGCAAATGAGAACTTGACTATTTTAAAAGTAGAAATAACAACTCTCTGCTTTGTAGGTCTAGGGAAAGACTTGTGTTTCCTTGCTTTGGGACACAGTGCACCCTGCACTGCAGGAATTTATGAGTATGGGGCTAAGTTATTTCAAACCTCAATAACGGAAAGTTCCCTTCAGGATCCCCTTCACAAACTATTGATTTTCCAGCACAGTGTGTACTTATCGCCTGTGCCAAGAGTTTGTGGCATCATCTGGTCATGTAATCAGAAAACGGCTGAAACCCTATTCTCTTTTTCCCCTTCTTTTAGGAAAATTCAATACCTTTGGCTACATAGGACACTGTGGATAATGCCATGTTATGTGTTAGCACTGAATTATATATACTGCTATGGAAAAGTCTGGGAAGAACAAAACAAAATTTACATGCCCCTCCGTTACACATAGGGTGCCAAATGACTAGGAAAACATTGGATTTTAAGAGTTCATTACAGCGAAGAAGGGGAACCTGTTTGGGGTGAAAGAGGGTAGTGTAATGGGCAGAGTTTGTCAGATATTTGACCACTCAGGCATCCCCTGAAAGCCAAACCAGAGTTCAAAGACTTAGTGTAGTACTTTACTCACCTGAAGGTTCTATTGGTACCACCAAGTATGGTTTACAGAATGTTCATAAGGACCCTTATAAGCTCTATAAAATACACGTATGATATGTTAATACACACCGACCTTCAGAGCTAAAATTTCTAAACTTAATTCAGCAAATATTTATCCTGTACTTTCTGGATGCTTAGCATTGTACACAATGTTCTCTGAGCACAATAAAGAGTAAGAAGACTGGATTCCTTCCCTCAAGAGGTTTACAAACAATTTGCATATGGTACCTACCAGCTGAACAGGTTACTCAGCCACTTGAATATCCATACTTCTCTACAGCCCTAGGGAACTAAGAGACAGAGGAGAGCAAGCTTGACTAGGTAAGGGAGAAAGTTGTAGCCAGCTGGGAGACAATGTAGTGGTGGTAGAAAGTGTGCTCACCTGGGAGTCTCAGGACCTGAGTTCAAATTCTATATTTGGTCCTTAACTCATTACTAGTTTGTCTTTGGATATATCACTTAACATGTTAGATTCAATTTCTTCGTTTGTAGAAAAAGGAGGATTGCATTTCATGACTCTTAAGTGCCCTTCTGGGGAACTAGGTGGCTTAGTAGATCGAGTGCCATCCCTATAGTTAGGAAGACTCATCTTCCTTCATTCAAATATGGTCTAAGACATGTACTAGCTCTGTGACCCTGAACAAGTCACTTAACCCTGTTTGCCTCAGTTTCCTCATCTGTGAAAAGTGCTGGAGAAGGAAATGGCAAACCACTCCAGTATCTTTGCCAAGAAAATCCCAAATAGGTTCACAAAGAATAGGACATAGCTGAAAATTGACTCAATAGCAACAACAAAGTCCCTCTCCAGCTCTAATGCTCTGTTACTATTGGCAGGTGCTGGAAACATTTTTGTTTTGCTGTTATGAAAGTATAAAGGGATTCTTTTGTGATATTTGGGCAGGGACGGTCACCCAGAAAAAAAATCACCTAGCAATACTTGAGTCCATGCGTATGAATTTTTTAAAAGGTCTGCTAAATGAATCTTTTATGATTCCATCACTGTGTTCCCTGACCCATCATTGCCCAATAATAATCATGTTTGTTGTAGCACTTTGCAACTGAAGGTTTCTTATGTAACTATGACTAGTTAGCTGTCATAGTTGAAATGACTATAATTTTAGATGTCTTCACCATCTTTATTAATAAACAAGCATTTATGTAATGCTTGCTCTGGGCCAGGCACTGTGCTAAGTGCTAGGAATACAAAGAAGGACAGGCTGAAACAGTCCCTGCCCAATAAGAACTCCCATAATAGGAGACACAGCATGAAGATAACAATGTACGCATAAGATATATACAGGGTCAATTGGGAGTAATCTTAGAGGGAAAACACAAACAGTGGAGAAGACAGGTAAAGGCCTCTTGCAAAATGTGGAATTTGATCTGAGTCTTGAGAAAAAAGACTAGGGAAGCCAGGAGGCAGAGACGAAGAGAGAGAGTTCTCAAGGCATGGGGGACCGCTGGCGGAAAAGCATGGAGTCTGGAGATGGATTGTTATGTTCATGGAATAGCATTTATTGTTTTTTCTCCTTGTTAAAAGCAGATCCAGAGAAAGCCACAGTTTAACTTGCTAATTCAATTGTTGGCACTTTTAATGTTGAAATCATTTTGCTACCACCAATAAATCAACACTCTACTGGTAGAAGTGATCTTCACTCTTCCAGAAGAAGCTGTAAACTATGTGGAAGCAGTCTCACAAGTGTTCCTAGGAAAAGTGAGAAAAACTGTTAAGTTGCCTTCATTGTGTCCTGCAAGGAAAGAGGAAACCAAATTTCCTGGGTTATCTGGTCTTTTTGCTTTGCAATGTTCATCATAAGCATAAGAAAGAAACCACCATGGAGATATTTTCAATTCATGTGTCAATCTTTATTATAGAGAATGAAGAGAATTTAATAGAGAAATTCTATGAAAGACCTTACAAGATCCCTCCAAATCAGGTCAGTCTAAACCAGGGGTGGGGAACTTGGAGTCTCAAGGCTACATGTGGCCTCCTAGGTCCTCGGGTGAGGCTTTTTGACTGAATCCCAAGTTTTACAGAACAAATCCTTTTATTAAAGGGATTTGTTCTGTGAAGTTTGGATTAGGTCAAAAAGGCCACACTTGAGGACCTAGAGGTTTACTTAGTCCTAACAGAGAAAGATTATGAAACATTGGTAAGGTCACACAGTTAGTCTGGAGATAGCATTGACCACCCTTCCTCCACCTTGTGTCCATCTGGAAATGTATCTAGTCAGTAAATCATTAGCATACGGCTACTCATATGGTCTTAGACACCCACCAAGTCTCAGAGATCCAGACATGTAGCTGGGTTATTGAAAACCACAAAACATAAAGTTGACTATATCTTCAAAGACAGGAAAAGGTACCTGTCTGTGTGCAGTCAGACCACTGAGTGACTAAATCTATCATCACAGTAAATACCAAATTATACGAAAGGATAATGATGAGATATAGATAGATGCTGTTGCTGCATTCTATTACAGTAGCTTTAATCTGACCTATTTCAATAAGCTGTCAACTCTGAAAAAATGGAAAATGAATAGAAGTGAGGACATTGACTTTAATTCTTCTTCTTCTTTGACAAATTCAATCACTGATCCCAACAGAAGCCTAAAGAGCCTAGAAACCACATCAGCCAGCAAATGCTCTCTCTCTCTCTCTCTCCCTCTCTCTCTCTCTCTCCCTCTTTCTCTCTCTCTCTCTCTCTGTATGTGTGTACATATGTATATAGGTACATATACACATATGTATGTGTATATACATATATACAAATCCATATATATTATATATATTTTAGCAAACATGCATGATAACCAAGACAATGCTGATTTAAAGCCCAAGGTGACCCATAAACCTTTGTGGAGGAGGATGCAAAATTTATGAACATCATCTCCTCACAAAAGAGCAAAAATCACTTGGGAGAAGATGGAGACTACCAGAAGCTTGACATATGGCAGAGAATATTTCTAGATGAAACTGCAAGAAAAGAAACAAATAGAAATAAAATGGAATATATTTCAGCATTTCTATAGCATTTTCCTTATATTGATGTAATTGAGCTACTATAGCTATTGGAGGCACAATTGGATCTCAATAAAGAATATGCTATATGAGAAGGTGGCGCCAGCAATTGAAAAGATGAAATCAGGAAGAACACTTGAACCTAATGTAATTCATTCAAAAGAAATTGGGTTGGAGGTTACTCTATTTCAAAGGAACTCAGAGATAGATTTTTAAGCTATCTTAAAGAAAGGGACATTCCAAAGGTGTCTCAAAGGTACTTTTTTTTGGAGGGGGGAAGGAACAACTCAAAAGACACTAGTAGTTATTGATATTTGGCTATGTTCATATTTTTGTGAAATCCACACGCGAATGTTATAGGCAAATATCAAAGGTATATGATGAAAAAAAATAAGAGGTTAGGCATTCTTTCACCAGAAATCTTAGACAGCAGAACATAGCAATCCATCAGTAGGCACTTATCATGTATCTACTATGTGTCAGTAATTGTTCTGGTTTCTGAGAATACAAAGACACAAATGAAACATCCCTTGCCCTCAAGGAACTTGCATTCTATTGAGGGAGACTATGTATGTACATAGATGTGTATGTACGTTATATGTAGCATAATATACATTGCGTGTATATAATTAGTTTTGAAAAAGAGAGTGCTAGTAGCTGGGGAAAGGTATCAGAAAAGGATATAGGAGGTAAAATATGAGTTGAGTTTTGAAGGAAATTAAGGATTCTGGGAAATAGAAGTGAGAAGGGTGTGCATTTTCTCATAGTGTACAGTCTGAAAAGTCACAGAAATGGAAGATGGAATGTTTTGTATGAGGAAAAGCTAGACAAATTTGGTTATAAGGTAGAGTGTGTAGAGAGCAGTAATGAATAACAAGGCTGGAAAAATAGGCAGAGCCAGGTTGGGAAGGACTTTTAGTGGCAAATAGAGAGATTTGGTTTGATTATGAAGGTAATATGGGAAAGTCATTCACCTGTTAAGTTGTCCTGCGTTTTATCAGTCAGTCAGTCAGTCAACAAGTATTTATTAAGCACAAGGGTTCATTAAGAAAAGGAGTGAAATGTCCAGAATTGTGCTTTATCACATTCTGCTGAGGTTGGATTAGAGTGGGCAAAGACCAGAGGCAAAGAGACAGTTTAGGCATAGCAATAGTCTGGGTGAGAAGTGATGAGACTTGAACCAGGCTGATGGTCACTTGAGTAGGGAGAAGGGGACAAATGAAGGAAATGCAGTGGACAAAGAATCAAAGAGGCTGGGCACCAACAAATATGCATCTATTGAAGTATCTATCTTCAAAGTCATAGACATAAAACACCTTAGCCTGATATAGTGAAAGAATTATAGATTCAGGGTCAGTAGACAGACAGATTCATATTCAATCTTTAGATAGCACAGTGAATAGAGCCCTGGGCCTGGAGTCAGGAAGCCCTAAATTCAAATCTAGCCTCAGACACTTTTTGAAACATTTATTTTATTTTTAATTTATGGAATAAAACATGCCATTTTATAACATAGCATAATAAAAAAGATGATTGCACATGGAACTGCAAATCTGTTATGTACAACTTGCTATTCCTTTTAAATATATAAAAAAGTTATCATGTAAATTTCATTTTTCTTTTTTTTCTTCCCTCCCAACCCCCCCCCCATTGCCCTAGAGATGGCTACCATTAGACACAAATAGGTATGTGTACACACACACACACACACACACACACAAATTATTCTATACATACCCCTATTTATCAGTTCTTTTTTGGGTGTTGATAGTATCTTTCTTCATATGTCCTTTATGGTTAATTTAGGTATTTATAATAGTCAAAATGACTTATTTGCTCAAAGTCATTCTTTAAACAATATTGCTCTTACTAATTGTATACAGTGTTCTCTTGGTTCTGCTCATTTTGCTCTTCATTATTTCGTGCAAGTCTTTTCATGTTTTTCTAAGATCATAGAGCTCATCATTTCTAATAGTGCAGTAGTATTCCATCATTACCCATTAGGTTGAGGTATATTTTATCAGTCAAAGTCAGTCAACAAATATTTGTTTAGCACCTACTATGTGCCAGATACTTGCTAAGGATACAAGTACAAAGAATGAAATAATTCCTTCATGCAGTGAACTCAGGTCAGTGAAAAACCTCTTTGTTTCCACAGATGCACAGATCATATATAACAATTATACAGAGATTAGAAGATAGCCATATGTATTAGTAGTTGCTGATAATAATTGGCATTTGCATAGCACTTTAAAATTTTTGAAGGGCTTAAATAATCTCTTATTTATTCCTTGCAATAACTTTGGAAAGCATGTGCTGCTATTATCCCTAGTTTTGCAGAAGAGTAAACAGAGGCATGCAAAAGGAAAATGACTTGCCCAAGGCCAAACAGCTAATAAGTGTCTGAGACCAGGTTTGAATTTAGATTTTCCTAATTTCCAGTCCAAACCCCACTTTCTCATTTTACTACTCATAATGCCTTTCTCAGTCTTCTTTTTTTTTCAGGGGGGGATATAAAAAAAGTTAAGTAATGCCTTTTATTTTTTCCATTCTTTTGTATATTCTTGAGGAAAATGTGAAAAGGGAACAGCCAGGGTTTTATTTGCTATTTTCATATCCTCACAGACATACAACTTACTAGAAAGTATAAAGCAGCCAGGCATAATAATTTTAGATTGATTTTCCTTAAAATGCTATTATCTCCTGCACAGTTTCTTCTGTATATATTTGATCAAGTCCAGCCACTCTTCTTTACTTATAGGATCAGAGATTTAGAACCAGAAGGACTTTAGTGGACATATGAGGAAACTGAGGCCCAAAGAGGTTGTGACCAAGATTGCACAAGTAGTAAATGTCAGAGCTGGAATTTGAACCTAGATCCTCTGATTCTGAATCAGATACTCTTTCTACTACTCCGTGATGCTTTCTATTTCATCTTCTTAAGTGATTTTCCAGTTTTCTTATGTAGTGTATCTGTTACTATGCAGCTGAATCCAAATGTGGTGGTTAACTTTGTCTAATTTAGCATGTCCCAAAAGTCTTGGTGCAGTTTTAAGCTGTAAAAGCTTTAAAAGTGGCTTAAAACTGTATCAAGACTTTTGGGACACCTTGTAGATTAAATCGTTACTTAAGTGTTGGCAGAATTTAGCTCATTCAGTTCTCTCTATTCACATAACCATTATCCTACCTCATGTAGCCATTATCTCACAACAAATTATTTTGAAAAACCTACTTTCATTTTCTATTTTGAGTGTCTCTCCTCTCCGATCCATTTTCCACAAAGCTATGGAAATGATCTTCCTAAAGCATAGACCTATGTCATTCACCTGCTCAAGAACCTAGTGGCTCCCTACTGACTTTAGGTTAACATAAAAACTCCACCTTGATATTTAAAGCCTTTCAGAATCAGGTACCAACATACTTTCTATACTTATTTCACATTATTCTCTTACTTCCTCCCTCATCTTTGTTCTAAAAATCCTTAGCTTTCTTCAGGGATAAGCCTGGTTGCCTCCTCCTATGAGATGTCTTTCTGAATCCCAAAGAAGGCAAAGACAAAAATCAAATCCCAATATATATCAAAATATTCATAGCAGTTTTTGTGGTAGCAAAGTCCCAAATGGATATCAAGAATAAAAAGATGGTATATGAATGTAATAAAGTATTATTGCGCAGTAAGAAATGATGAGTGTAAGTAAACCAGAAAAACCTACGAAGATTTATAGAAAATGATGCAGAATGAAATAATCAGGATCATTAGAGCACTACACACAATGAATACAATGCAAATTAAAAGATCACCAAAAGGAAGTAATCATGCTAAAAAATGGATAAACCACTGAAGATCCTGGAGAAAAGAAAATGAGAGATATCAAAACAAAGAAGTGGGGTACTACTTCTTTGTAAACTCCCTGTTCCATCTAAGGTACCACTACTCTTCCAGTCTGCAAGGTTTGTGATTTGGGGATCATTTTTGACTCTTCTTTCTCATTTCACATATCCAAGTAGTTTCCAAAGTTTTATTAATTTGAATCCATTTGATTTCCTTAAGAAATTATCATAAACCATAATCTGTGTCATTGTCTATTATCTGTTTCTTTATTTTCCATCAATAGCTTATTTAAATGGTTTCAGAAACAACCAAGTTGAGTTTTGAAGAAAACTAAGGATTTTTTGAATGAAGATGAAGAGAGAGGGAGTAAGGGAAAAATGTGAAATAAGTGTAGAAAGGAATGCTGATACTTGATTCTGAAGGGCTTTAAATATTAAGAGTTTTTATATTAACTTAGTAGCAGCATGGAGCCACTGAAGGTTCCTGAGCAGGTGAGCAACATATATCTATGTTTAGGAAAATAATTTCCATGTTTGTGGAGAACAGATTGGAGAGGAGGGACACCCAAAATAGAAAACAAAGTAGATTTTTCAAAGTAACTTGGTTGAGAGATGACTCAAAAGTTTTTAGTCAGTATATCAACCTTTCAAAAGCTTTGGTAGAACTGCCTAGAAGGTGCATTCTGCTAGCAAATGTGAAAGACTTTCCATGTCATGAAAAAGTACAAGATTAAGTGATTTTTAAGTGTATCCAAACACAGGACTTTTCTTAAGGATCATATTCCTTCGAGGTGTACTAACAATAATTACATACTTATTATAGATTCAATGCTTGAGACATTTCATGGGGAATAATCATAGTATAGCAATAAATAGCATTTTTAAAGTATGTACTTAGATACTTTTTTTTTTTTTTACTGGAGCTATAATTTGATTGCTGTAAGGAGCTCCTGGTTGAGTAAACTTTGTCTTTTAATGCAGATCTGCAACTGCTTCTATTTTATAGTCCTAGAGAGTTGCTTAGGGGCACTGAAAGTTTTTGACTTGTTCAAGGTCATTGATTCAGTATGAGTTAGAAGGAATACTTTCATCCAGGTCATCATGACACCCCACCCTCAAGCAGAATTGCTGAAGGCCAGGGGGAATCTATTATTCTGGTGCTCCTTGATTGGTCAACAATAGGTTCTAGGCCAAGCCCCACTTGGTCTTTGTTTGGAGCCTGATTGGCTCACAGTGAACGTATGTAGTGGTTGTTTCTGTTTTGGCCAGAAACCCTGAGGGCCTTCTCCTTCCAGATTGATTCTTTTTTTTTTTTTTTTTGACTTGGCCAGTCTCTGCCTCGTTTCTTACCCTTCCTTAATCACTGAATGTGTATTGCTTCCCTCAAACTGAGAACTGTTAATGACCTTAGCTTAAAAAAAGCCAAGGCCTCCCAATGAATCTAGGGCCGTCTCCAATTGTTCTGATCTATATCTTGCCAATGGACCCAGATGGCTCTTGAGGATAAAAGTGAGGCTGGTGACTTTGTACAGCCCTCCCTCGCTTAAATGCAATTTACTTAAATGTCATGGTGATGAGGGTTTGGGGTGAGAGGTGCTCGACACCCCAAAGTACCGACACGCCGGGTCCTGCCGAAAGAATTCGACTCAAGCCTTCTCAGCCAAGGGAAAGGATAAAGTTTATTAAGAGTTAGCCAAATAAGCCTGCCCCGAGAGATCCCACCCCTTGAGACGCCTGTAAGGAAAAAGGGCCAGACCCATCTGAGCTAGATTGGTTCTGACCTCCTTCATGGAGGCAAGATGGAGATTATATACACAAAGCTTGTGGGAGGGATTGAGGGGTGGTCTGGGGTGACCAGAAGAGGGGTCTAGGGAGGGACTTAAGGATGAGGTCAGACTCCCGGGTGGGGGAAATAGCTGAAGGCTATATGGAAATGACAACCCATCAAGGGCTGGGGTAGCAGAGCTAGGGTATAGATATTTTGATCAGGATTAAGGATGGGAAACAGGATTAAGGGTGGGAAACAGCTGACAATAGAGGACTGGGCAAGGTAGGCATTTGGGCTTAATGGTTATAGCCTCAGGCCAAGGCCAGGTCCAGTGGCAAGATTCAAGGAGAGTTCAAGGGTTCAAGGGGTTCCCAGAGACTGTGCCCTCATCATTCCCCCCTCAAACAAATGGGACCCAAATTCTTTTGGGGTCAGGGACGAAGGTCTCAGCTTCTGGAATTGCTTCCTGCTGACAAGGGGCGTAGTAGAGCTGGCTTGATGGGTCCAGTTCAAGGGGTGCACAGTCATCTGGAAGTTGATGGCTTGGAGCCTGGAGGAGACAAACCTGGCAAGGAAGTTAAGCAAACAACAAAACAGACAGTACAGGAGTACAGAGAAAGGACAATATCCCTGGTGGGAATTAAAGATGACTATTTCATACCTAGCTCCCCTAACCACTTGTTCTGCTTTGGGGTTCAGGAGTGTGTAGCACATCCAAATTAGGTCAGGGATATCTAAGAGCAAGGTTTGATGTTTGGTGAGCCTGTGGTTAGCCAGGCACTGGTGGCCCTCTGCTTCCAGGGTGCTCTGGCAAGGCAGAGCTTCTAGGGGCTGGTCTGCTAGAGGCTTAGAAGCTTCCTCAATTGGAATGGCTGTAGCAGCCAGAGAATCTAATTGTTTTGGAAAACAGGGGTCAGATCCTAAGGACTGGATTAGAATTCCCAAAGCCTGTCCTCTCCTTCCTTCAGCAGAGTGAGTGAAGGGTTTTTCTAGATTAGGTAAGGCTAATGCTGGAGTGGTGGTCAGTTTAGTTTTCAAAGTCCCAAAAGCTTGTGCTGGGTAGGGGCCCCACTCTAGAGGGAGTGAGTCAGGGCCTTGAGTGCCAATTAATGGTTGCAGCCCCTCCCAAGCCTTGGACTTAATTGGATATTGAAGGCAATGGAAGGGAACTATGGCTGGGGTGGCAGAAGTAGCTTGCCCAGGAATTCCCTGATCCCAGACAATTGGCTCAACCCTCTCCCATGCCTCTGGGGGAACATGGGGAGGTCTGGGAAACAGAGGGAAAAGGGAGTTATGAGGTTTAACTAGAGAAAATTGGCTTCCCAATTTCACCATCAGGTCCCTTCCCCAAAAGGGGGCAGGGCCAAAGAAGGAGTGTTCAGACAACAGATCCTTGATGCCCATGACCTGATGGGTCGAGGGGCATGTGGGGCCAGAGCAATTAGTTAAAACAAGAGAACATAGCCGTGATAAAGTGGGTAACCTTACCTTCTGCCTCGATTTTGCCCAGGGCTCCTCGAGAGAGGTGGAGAAAGTGGGAGCACAGCCAAGCCCCAGGCTTTCCCCTCCTTCCGAGTCTTGAGAAGACTGGAGGACAGGGTGCTGGGAGGAGGCTCTACCACTTTTCCAGCCTTGGGGACACCTCCAATGTCCCTCCTGGTTACATGCTGCACACGGTCCTAGAGGCCTGGATCCTGGAGGCTTCTTCCAGGGGGGCGCCCTAGAGGGGCACTCCTTAGACCAGTGACCCTCCTTGTTGCATCGAAAGCAGGTTTCCCCTTTGCCAAAGTTGCCAGAAGCACCCTCCGGCAATCTCCTGGCCATGGTAGCCGCCAAGAATTGGGCATGTTCTCTGTCTCTGGCTTTTTCCTCTGCCTGGACTAAGTCTGTATTATTGAACACTCCGAATGCTGTCTCCAGTAATTGGGCCTGAGGTGTTTGGGGTCCCATTGCCAATTTCTGCAATTTCCTCCTAATATCTGGGGCAGACTGATTAATGAAATACATGTTAAGTATTGCCGCCCCTTCAATAGAATCAGGATCCAAATTTGTATACTTCTTAATAGCTTCTACTAGCCGGGCTTGGAAAAGGGCAAGGTTTTCTTTTTCTCCCTGAGTAATCTCCCTAATTTTTTGAAAATTTATTTGCTTTTGAAATGCCGTTCTTAGGCCTTCTAACAGGCAAATTTCCATATGGTCTCTCTTTTCTCTATCCTCACTCCTTTGATAATTCCATCCTGTGTTACTAGTTGGAACAGCAGCTGTTCCTGGGGAATAGTTTATGGGGTTATTGCTAGCCAAACTGTCCCCAAATTTTTGAGCGTGTTCCCATATTCTCCTCTTCTCCTCAGTGGTACAACAGGTAGAGAAGAGGATATGCAAATCACACCAAGAAAGTTCAAATTGCAGGGACAGATCCCTGAAACCCTCAGTAAACTTAGTGGGATCTTCTGAGCATCTCCCCAGTTTTTTTTTAATTTGGATGAGATCTGAAATGGAGAATGGAACATGCAATCTCCTTGTCCCAGCAGGGGAGGCAGGCATTTCCCTCAGGGGAAAAAGCCTTGAAGGCGCTGTGGGACCTGGAGCTTGGGGCTGAAGTAGATTAGACTGCAAGGCCAGGGCATCTGCCTGGCAAGGGAGATCAGCTAGTACCTGAGGAGGGGTAAAGGTCAGAGGGGAAGATACCCCAGAGACCCAAGTGGGTGCTACCTCAGAGAGAGGGACTAGGGGAGGAGATATTGCCATGGGGGCAGGGCCCGAGGCTGGAACTTGAGTAGGGATTGCCTTGGGGATAGGGCCCATGGTGATAGATGTTGCAGGGCCTGCAGTAGAGGCAGGGCGTGGGGTCCCTTCGGCTGGAAATTCCTTCCTCCTTAGTAAAGGAGAAGTTAGGAGTAATTGTTGGGAGACAAACAAAATAAAACAAGAAAGCAAAATATACAGAAAGTACCTGAAACTTTCCCAAATTCCCAGCGCCGAAACAATTGAAAGAATCTGGCACATGCTTCCGGATGGGGCATCCGTCCATGTCCTTCGACATGACCACTGGACCGAGAACCACCTGATAGCGTCAGGTTGACCAGGACAGTGTGACTGTCCGACTCACTGAGACCACTGGACCAAGCTGTCCGACCCACCGAGAACCACCTGATAGCGTCAGGTTGACCAGGACAGAGTGACTGTCCGACTCACTGAGACCACTGGACCAAGCTGTCCGACCCACCGAGAACCACCTGATAGCGTCAGGTTGACCAGGACAGAGTGACTGTCCGACTCACTGAGACCACTGGACCAAGCTGTCCGACCCACCGAGAACCACCTGATAGCGTCAGGTTGACCAGGACAGTGTGACTGTCCGACTCACTGAGACCACTGGACCAAGCTGTCCGACCCACCGAGAACCACCTGATAGCGTCAGGTTGACCAGGACAGTGTGACTGTCCGACTCACTGAGACCACTGGACCAAGCTGTCCGACTGGACCGAGAACCACCTGATAGCGTCAGGTTGACCAGGACAGAGTGACTGTCCGACTCACTGAGACCACTGGACCAAGCTGTCCGACTGGACCGAGAACCACCTGATAGCGTCAGGTTGACCAGGACAGAGTGACTGTCCGACTCACTGAGACCACTGGACCAAGCTGTCCAACCCACTGGGACCTGCTGAGGTCAGGCCCGAGAAGCACATCCAAAATGTTTGGAGAGCGAGGAGGGGGATTGGGAGAGGGGGAGGCTCACATACCTTCAGTCTTGGCTGGAGAAGAACTTGAGATTAGCAGTGCTTCCCGGTCAGGGAACCATAAATGATGAGGGTTTGGGGTGAGAGGTGCTCGACACCCCAAAGTACCGACACGCCGGGTCCTGCCGAAAGAATTCGACTCAAGCCTTCTCAGCCAAGGGAAAGGATAAAGTTTATTAAGAGTTAGCCAAATAAGCCTACCCCGAGAGATCCCACCCCTTGAGACGCCTGTAAGGAAAAAGGGCCAGACCCATCTGAGCTAGATTGGTTCTGACCTCCTTCATGGAGGCAAGATGGAGATTATATACACAAAGCTTGTGGGAGGGATTGAGGGGTGGTCTGGGGTGACCAGAAGAGGGGTCTAGGGAGGGACTTAAGGATGAGGTCAGACTCCCGGGTGGGGGAAATAGCTGAAGGCTATATGGAAATGACAACCCATCAAGGGCTGGGGTAGCAGAGCTAGGGTATAGATATTTTGATCAGGATTAAGGATGGGAAACAGGATTAAGGGTGGGAAACAGTTGACAATAGAGGACTGGGCAAGGTAGGCATTTGGGCTTAATGGTTATAGCCTCAGGCCAAGGCCAGGTCCAGTGGCAAGATTCAAGGAGAGTTCAAGGGTTCAAGGGGTTCCCAGAGACTGTGCCCTCATCAATGGCATCACCTCCCTGATGTTATCATCCTTTTTCAGAATGAAGGACAAAAAACAAGAACAACAAGCTTTGCTATCTTTTCATACCTATCATAACACTTAATGTTAATTGATAATTTCTCCATATTTTATCCACAAACTTTCACAGAGATTTTTTTTCCTCTCTATTGCCAAACTTCTTCTATGATACATACATTTTGTTGTTGCGGAGTCCATGAACCCAGCTGACATTTTCTTGCAAAGATTCTGGAGTGATTTTGCCATTTCCTTTTCTAGCTCGTGTTACACTTCGGGAAACTGAGGCAAACAGGATTAAGTGACCTGCCCAGTATTACAGAACTAGTAAGTGTCTGAGGCCAGATTTGAACTCAGGAAGATGAGTCTTCCTGTTTCCAAGCCCAGTGCTCTATTTACTATGCCACCTAGCTGCCTAGTATGCCTAGAAGCATAGATTTAATGACACAAATAGATGGAAATTGAGTGGTATACATGATCACTTTGAAGGCTGGACTCCAATCTCTCCCTACTCCCCCCCATCAATTAAATAATTTAGGCAATTAATTATTTTGCCCCTCCCCCATTTTAATTGGAATTAGGTCCATAACGTTTTTCAAGAATGAAGAATGAAAAGGATAAATGGCAGGTTTGTAAATAGTCATAGCAGAACAAAATTTAGCACCCTGGTACCTGAAAAGGTCAATATTCCAATAATTTTTAATTGCTACTTTTTTTTTTTACCAATAAAACAATTACTAGAAAAGTGCAGAATATTTTGAACATACTTGTATTTTGATTTAATTCAACACTTAGCAAAGACCAGTATGATAGACACTGTACAAGGAAGATAAAACCTGGTTCCTGCCCTCTAGGAGTTTATATTTTGTTTAGGGAAAGAGCAGAGGTTAGTAAAATGGTTTTTCCTATTTGTGATTTTGGGCTTTGTGTGTGTGTGTGTGTGTGTGTGTGTGTAGTATACGCATATTTATATAGACAAAAACAAATATGTGCGTACAAAAAACCAATAGTAGTTCATGCTCTCAAAGTACTTATATACTACTTGGGGTGGGGTGGGGTGGGGTGGGGAGGTCACAGCATGTACACATATCATTAAATATAAGAAATAAAATAAATAAAAGTAAGTTTAATGAGAGATAGAACTAACAGCTTGGATCAGACCATGTTAGAAGGTGACACTGGATATGAGTTTGCAGGAAGCTAGAGATTCTAAGAGGCAGAGGCAAGGAGTGAATGTATTCCAGCCAGGGCAAAGACAAGGAGACCGAAAGTAGGATATTGTATAGGGGGAATGAGCAATTAGGCCAATTTGACTGTACTATAGAATATGTGAAAGAGTTAGATCAGTATGTAATAAATTTGGAAAGGGAAACTTTAGCCAGATTGTGATAGGCTTTAAAAGCCAATCAGAGGAGTCTGCATTTTATCTGAGTGCCCTTATTTACTAAGCAATTGGGAGCCTCTGGAGCCTCTCTAGGAGGAGAGTGACATTGTCAGAACTGTGCTTTCCAAATATCACATTTGTGTGGTCTATGGATTAGAGAGGGGCAAGATCAGAGGCAAGAAGACCAGTTAGGAAGTTGTGGCATTTATATACTCTACAGGTGCTGGCATCCTGTTCAATATGGTCCTTGTGTGAATGAAGAGAATGAAATATATTGGGGAAAATGTTGCGGAGGTAGAATCTTAGCAAATAACAGGATAATGTGGTGTGGGAGGGTATGTTAGAGTTGAAAAAGAGCCTAAGGCAAGAGTTCTTAACCTTTTTTTTTTTCTTGTGCCCTGGACCACTTTGACAATCTGGTGAAAACTATAGACCCCTTCTGAGAATAACCTTTTAAATGTATAAAGTAAAATACATAGGATTACAAAAGAAATAAATTATATTGTAACATAGTTTAAAAAATATTTTTTTTAAAATGTTCATGGACACCAGGTTAAGAACTTCTGCTAGGGATTTTCTAGTCCAACTCCCTCATTTTACAGACAAGATAACTAAGGTAAACAGAAATGCAAAGGGATTTGCTAAATTCACACATATAGGTCACCACAGGTCCCATGCTAGAAGCCTGGAATCTTGATTGCAACTTTTTGTCACTATGATCTCTAAAAACCAATTAATCTGAATGATTCTATTTTACAAATGAATATCTCTGGTCATTTGATAGACTATATATACCTTAACTAGCAAGTTATTTGCAAAATGAACATAGATATTTTATAGACGATAAATGTATCTTTATTAAAATTATAGAGGTGTTATAGTTATACATCGCATGTGAGGTTTGACTGGATAGCTTCCAAAGTCCTTCCTCACTCTAAAGTTCTCCAATTGCCTGAAATTCTTCCATAATGTCAGGGAATTACTTTCACCAAGCTACTTCCTCCAGCAGAAAATAATCAGCCAAGAGGTGGCACAGCCGAGATTAGTGGCCAGAACTTCTGACTCTTTGTTCAGCACTCTTTCTATGATATTACAAAATAGCTTTTAAGTTCATGAAATATCAAAAATTTCCCCAAGCTATTTAACTAAAGGTGAACCTCCTTCACATGGCTTATTAATACTGAACTTCACTAATGAATTAGTACTATCCCAAGGACACTTGGGTAATTTATTGCAATGATCTCTTGCAAAGGTCATTCAGATAAATGATGTATTTGTTTTCATACTTTTTTGAATGTACATTCTCAAAGGATTTGTGATCCCACTGATTTAGCACTTCTTCCAAAAATATAGATCACAATTCATCTACCCCTGTCCATCTTATCTGACTCTTGTCCATATCTTCCCATAAATCTTTTATCCAATATACTGGGGGCCCTTTCTCTAAATTTCTTGCCATTGCGTTAGTATTAATGCAGTACACATGCTGTTTATTCCTGGTATTCGTTACCCCTTCCTCTCTCTACATGATTGGCTGACCTCCTTCTCCAGTTTCCTCTTTCTCTGACAATATTCTCGAAATGACTTCTCTTACATAACTGTTTCCTTGGATATATGTTTCAGGCTACTCACACCCACCATATACCTTTCTTTTGCCCTTTTTGTGCCCTACAACTAGGGACCATTTGCACTCATCCTGATCTATATCTTGCCACTGGACCCAGATGTTTCTGGAGGAGAAAGTGAGGCTGGTAAGTTTGCACAACCATCCCTTACATACAATTCACTTTTACAAATACAAATGACATATACAATTCACTTGAAAGTCATGGCATCACTTTCCTGATGTCACGGTCCTCTTGAGAATGAAGGACAAACAGAGACAATGACCTACAACTTCATCTTCTAAATACAAAATAGAAAGACTTTAAATTTGTTGGATTTAATTGATGCTCCTAAAACCTTATAATAATAATTTTGTCTCGTTTTTGGTATGGATTTGTATTTTCACTATTTTGAGTAACTCCTGGGGAGGAAATTCCTTTCACCAGTATAGATCAGCAACTCCTCCTTATCTTAGAGAGTTGTTCTAGGGGAATTACAAGTTAAATGACTTTCCCCACAGAGTTCACAGAGTTAGTATATGCCTGAGGCAGGATTTGACCTCAGGTTTTCCTTTTTTTTTTCTCTTTTGAGGCAATAAAGGTCAAGTGACATGCCCGGAGTCACACAACTAGTAAGTATCTAAGGCTAGATTTGAACTCAGTTCCTCCTGACTCCAAAGCCAGTGCTCTGTGCCACTTGCCCCAAACTCAGATATTCCTGACTCCAAATCCATCTCTCCATCTACTATGTCATATTACCTCACTTGATAATAATAATAATAATTTGCATTGTATTGAAAACAAGAAACCCCAAGAGACAGAGTTTTGGGGTAATTAATCAATTTGTTAATTAGACTAGTCAGCAATCAATGAATTTATGGTCAGTGGTTTCTCTCAATAATCCAAGATGCCCAATGATGATCCTGAGAGCCTTAAATAACCCTTCTGAAAGGGAATTCCCTTTACAAGTGAAAATCAACCCTGACTGGTGGACATTTAATGAGAAGATGGGCTGAAAGTCTTCGTGAAACTCAGCTGCCCCTAGCAATCTAGACAAAGAAATCCATCTCTACCCAGACCACTCTAGTTGGTTTTCTCTTTTGTGATCTGAGTCACTCTAAAATGCTAAGGAGGGGTTCAGGAATAGGTTCTTCTTTCCCCAGGGTAAGGACTCACCCAGAATGAATTTTGTTTATACTCTAAACAGAAGTTAGGTCTTCTAATTGGATGGGGTTGTTCCTTGAGGGCTAAGGGTAATCTCTATGTTCTTCAGAGACTGACTTGCCTTAATCAGGAAACTGAGGAGAAAAGCTTGGATCTCAATTTAATAATTTTTATTAATATAATAGTATAATAATTTCACTCAAATTTATACTCTATAAAGTACTTCCTCACACAGATCGTTGAGGGATATAGTAGGGATAGCACTGATGCTGTGATTTGATTGAAATAGAGCGTGCCTATGTGAGGAAACTCTAAAACTACACATTACCACTTTTTCTACAGCTTTGAATGTTACTTAGAACCCTAAGGATTTACTTGACTTGTCCAAGACCACACAGTCAGTCTATCTCAGAGGTAAGCCTTGAACTCAGGTCTTCCTGGCTTTGAGGCTAGGTCTCTATCTACTATTTTTTAATCACCATTTTCCTGATTAGGAAACTGAGACTCAGAAGGGTTAGGTAAGGTTCCCATGGCAACACAACTAGTAAATGGTGGTATGCTGATTTGAAATCAGGTCTTCAGGCTTCAGATCTGATCCATATTATACTATATTGAGATGCTTCCTTAGTGTTACTAATGAATGTGCAAACCATTGAGTACAATTGGCAGGTCCAACCTTTCGGAGGAATAAAGCAAATTGTTATATCTGTTTGTGATTTTTTTTTTTATTTTGGAGCGGGGGAGGCAGAGCAATTGGGGTTAAGTGACTTGCCCAAGGTCACACAGCTAGTAAGTATGTCAAGTGACTGAGGCCGAATTTGAACTCAGGTCCTCCTGACTCCAGGGCTGGTGCTCTACTCACTGCACCAGCTAGCCACCCATGATTTTTTTTTAACTGCGACATTCACTTAACTGTTGATGTGATGACAATTTAAAGCAAAAGTTTCCATGAATCGTGAACAAATAGTATTATGCAGAAATACATGCCATTTTCTGATGGAAAACAGTTTAGATTTAAGTAGTTTTCATTGAAGTCATGCTTTCTGAGAACTCATTTCTATCCTGAATAGGAAAGATATTTATTTTAATGGAAACCTAACAGACTTATTTGTAATTCAGTGGAGTAATCTGAAGTCTAGCATATGAAGACCAAATTGAGAAATTGAGAGGATCATAAATTGAGAGCTGGAAGGAGTCTTTGAGGCCATGAAGTCCTACTCCTTCATTTTAGGTTAGGAAACTGAGGTTGATGGATAAAATGACTTGTTCCAGGTCACGTGGTAACCTGAGAAGTAACTGTAAGTTACTTATAACTTAGAATTTCCTTAAATTCTAAGTTATAACTGTAAATACCAGAGGCAAGATTTGAACCTAGCTCTTCCTGACTTAAAGTTTAGCATCCCATCTGCCAAGCGAGGGTTCTTCATAGGTAACTTCAAAAGTTTTCAAGCAGTCTTAAAGAAGAAAAAGACTTCATGCATTCAAGGACCTAAAATATCACTAGTATTGATGCTTCCTCTACCAACCTAGATCACTGCCCTTCTGAAGCTCTGTAATTTTTCAAATGTTGCTGTGAGCAAAGAAATCTTCCCCTTGAAGCCAAGCTAATGAATCTCTCTGAACTAAACTAGAATGGACCTCTGGCAGAGGGGCATATAGTTCATCACCAATCTTATGCCCAAAGCAACTAGAACTCTGTTGGTATAGCTTTAGGGAACCCAGTAGTCACCAACATCTGTGGCCATCTCCAGTCATCTTGATGTGTATCTGGCCGCTGGAACCAGATGACTCCGGAGGAGAAAATGAAGCTGGTGACTTTGCACAGCCTTTGCTCACTTAAATCCAATTCACTTGCACATCATGGCATCATTTTCTTGATGTCATGATCCTCTTCTAGAATGAAGGACAAGCAACAACAACAAGTCACCAACATGAGATATTTGAGTAGGACTAAATTAGTAGAAGAAAGATGATTGAAAGATTGAAAAATAAGACCTACATGTGGAAAGTTAAAACTATTGGAATTATTTATCCCTGAGAGAAGAGAATTTTGAGGATATGATTTAATGAGTACATCAAGAAAATGTATGAAGTTCTCTGACACTCAATGTTCTAGTGATTAGTAATTCCAAGTGATGTTCAAAATGACCCTGGGGTGCTCTAAATTCCTGAAGGGTTAGGGATTAGACTTGTGATTTCACTGATTTAGGGAGCTCATGCATGAAGAAACTCTTCTAATGCAAGGCAGCACTATCTCTGCAACTCATAGTCTTATAGACCCTCCGGAGACACTGAGAAGATAAGTCACTTGTTCAGGGTCACATTATATGTGTCAGAAGAAGGACTTGAACTCAGATCTTCCTTACTCAGAGGTCAACTCTCTTTCCATTATGTCATGTTACCTCTCCTGGAATGGTGTCTAAACCATCCAAGAAGGAAGAAATTGTTATCTACGATTTTCATGTAAATATATTTGCGTTCTAATATGGCGAAAATTGTCTATGTAATGCTACATATGGTGGTACTCTCTTAAACCTAGATTGCTCTTTAGTATTAAATTTCCAACAGCATGACTTAGTCCTGGATTTTAGTGGCCACTTAATAAATGATTGCTGCCTGATAATGACTGACTGCAGGAGGGCTAGACTGAGAATAAGGAGGCCTAAAGTCAAATCTTAGCTTTGCCACTAACTAGCTATGAGATTTTGTGCAAGTCACTTAACCTTTTCTGGACCTAGTGAGTAAAATACCTGACTCTTAGCTATATTCTTAACAGTTTAGATAGATTTTACTGCATAAAGGCCTTAAAAAGAAGTTGACCAGCTATTCCTCTGCTCAAGCCCTGGACTTAAATTCTGACAAGGAGAACTTTAGCTAGTTTTAAAGAAAAAAATTCACAGTAGATTTTTGTTAACACCTGTTGTTACTTCCGCAACAGTCAATAACCAAATATTTCAGGAAATAATGTTTTATGAGCAATAAAATCCACTCCAATTTCTTTGTTTGCCTCTCCAAGAAGAACCTGCTAGTCAACCTTCCATTTGGCTGCAGCTTCCTTCTTTCTCAGGTTTAGTTTATAGTGAAAATGTAAAAATTGATATGACAGCTCCTCCAGCAATGTGTCCCCTCTTTGGTCATTAGATAGACAATTCACATTTATAGTACCCGTAGTCCAATTAAAATTCATCAATAGCTTGAAAATGGTTTGATTCTTAGCATTCTTTACCATCTTTTCTTACAATTTTGCCATCACTGTGGAAACAGAAGGTTACCACACAGGATGAAGCTCCGTTTTGCAATTTTGCTATGTATCATGAATTGCTACAGTTAAAAAAAAGCTCATGATCCAGGGGCCTCCCTGTCTGTAGTTAGCTACACTAAGTATGTTACCACAGCCAGACTCAAAGCTTCTACATGGCAGAGAGCTTGTCAGAGCTCATATTCTACTTGCATAGTCTTTGAGAACCTAAGGCCACCACCACATTGCAATGAGGCATTGGATTTAAGATACTTATCCAATCCAATAAACATTTATTAAGGCCTGCTATATGATAGGCATTGTGTTAGGCACTGGGGATACAATTAATTAAAAGACAGTCCCTGCCCTCAAGGAGTTTACAATTTAAAGGAGGAGAAAACGAGGAAAGGGCAGGGGGAAGAGGATACCAGAGGCTACCTAAGCCCTGGGGTTTCCTCTTCTTCTCTTCTCTGTAGCTGAAACCAGGAGGGTAAGCAGATGAAAAAAGGGTGTGAGTCCCATTTCTGCTCCCATCAAGGAAGGCATTGGGAGGCAATTGGTACTCTACCCTCCAGCTCTGTAATCAGAGGGGAGAAGGGGAGGCGGTGTCAATCAAGGCTTGAGTTAGCAGCCCAATGAAGAGATTAGAAGTGACCACCTTATCAGGGAAGGGACTTCTTGTTCCCTGCAGACAGGGCAGCAGATACACAATGGAAATATTTAATCAGAATCTACTTAAACTCTAATGGTTTCCCACCTGAGTAAATAGTACCTCGACCATTTCTTCAAAAATCTACTTATCCGGGATTTAGCATCATAGAATTGGAGTTGGCAGGAACTATGGCTCCCCCCTAGAATTATACTTCCCTTTCATTTTACATATGAAAGAACTAAGACTAAAGGAAGTTAAAGATCTTATTCTAAATCACATATCTAATAAAGGGTATAGTGGCAAGCACACTGACTCTGGAGTGAGAGGACTTGGCTTCAAATTCCACTGATGATAGTTATTCCCTATTTGACCTTGAGTGAGTTATTTACCTCCATGAGTCTCACTTTTTTCACCTGTAAAAAGAGGAGTTGACTAGATGAGCATGGAAGTTCCTTCTAACTCTAAATCTATGCTTTGGTATGACAAGAATTAGGTTTTGAACTCAGGACATCCAGCTTCAAACAAAGCATTTTTTTTTTTACTATATTGCGATGACTCCTAAAACTATTTTAAAATGACTTGAATATAATATTTTATAGACATATTTAATATTATTAATTTGACTGTGTACCTTTAAATGAATTGTCAAACTGCTATTCTTGTGAAGAACTTGCAACATTGTTTAGTCACTGTTTTCTTCTGCTTAAACTGTTGGATATTGCCTCTAGAAGGAAAAATACATCAGATTCAAAATCACATCAATAATTTTATGAATACACTTACAATTATTTCCACTCAAATTTGACAACTTTCATAAGGATTTAATTGAGTAATTGTTAATGAGAAGAAGCCAAGGTCCTGATTGAGAATTCTAGAAAGAAATGCTTGGTAGGGATTATTCATTTTCATTTACCTGCTTAAGTGCATTTTATGTTTCTTAAATGCTATCCTAGTAGATATTTTCTTTTTGACTGTACTGTGATCGCGTTTGCTTTGTTCATGACATAATGGAAAAAATAAACACCTCAATATTCTTAATTCTGTATCCAATCTGTACTGTTGTTTTGCTAGGTTCATTCCTTGAAACTTAACAACAAATGCATGCAATCTTTCCAAAGTGTGCTTTGTTTTACTCAGATGAGTCAGAAAGTTGTTTACTAATGGTTCCCAGGAACTAGTGGGTCAAATAAAGCTCTGTATTTGTTTCTGCAAAGCCAGCTTTTCTAATTCTTAGGTTTATTGCATCTGATAAATTTTCTATCCTTGAAAAACTTTTTGTACCCTGGGAGTAGCTGTGCGAGTTCAGGAAAAAAAAAAAGCTGTTTTTATCTGCTTAATTGTTGGGCATTGTCTTGAGAAGGAAAAAATACACCAGATTCAAAATCATATCCATGAGAAGTGTGTGTGCTACTGAAAAATGCACCCATGGTTCACAAAATGTGGACACTTATCTCTTCCCCAGAGCAGTTAATGAAGCGATGCCCCTGTGATAACTCCATGGGAAAATGTTCCATTTAAAATGCTCAATTTGTATGTTCTTCAGGTGAAATCCATTAGCGAGTAACAAATACCTTTCTTTCTTTTTTTTAAAATAGCCTATGGAAATCATCAGGCTTCAGGCAGAATTCTCAAAGCACCTTCTTGCACATAAAAGTTTTCTTAAGCTTAGTAAAGCCTGAATTTAAAATCTCAAGTAAAATAATAATAGCTAAAATTAATATTCCTCTTTAATATTTTCAAAAAGCTTTATAATTTATAATAATTTATCATATTTACAATATGATTTAATCCTTACAACAATCCTGTGAAATAGATGTTATTATCATTCTCATTTTACAGATAAGGACACTGAGGCTGAGAGACATTAAGTTACTTGCCTAGCTAGTGACTCAAACAGCTAGCAAGTATCTGAGACAGTATTTGAAATTAGGTCTTTCCTGACCCTAAGTCTGGCTCTATACACTTGTCATCTACTGCCTCTCAAGTGAAACAACCAACATCAGCCTCTAAATGGAATGTCTTATTAGTACATACTCTAAAAAACCTCAGTGGAAATCCACCCTCTGTTTCATAGGACTCAACTGTGGAAATAGCATACCGGAATCACAACAAACATCCTTGAAGATAAAACTTAGTTAGTTATGGCAGCTAGTTAGTCATGGTAGTTTGCCAGTGGGTATCTTTCCAATTCAGTGAACACCATAATGTGTAAGGTTGGAATCAAAACCACTCCACTCCATTTTAGGCTGAACATGTTTCAGTCAATCAAGCAAAAGACCTTAGACTAGGTATGAAAGTTCTTTGAAAGCCATTTGACGAAGTGAAATACTGCCAGACAGGAGATCTGCTCCAATGGACTCTCTGATTTCTGGTCCTGACTAAAAGCATCATTATTTAGAATTGGAAACTTTTCAAGAAATTGGAGTGTATGGTTTTCCAGCATACCAGCAAGGAGGAATTTCCTGGGGGCAGGGAAGAGGAAAGAAGAGCCTTCACCTTTGACTAGGTCTTTTCCTCCCACCTTTTAGCTTCAAATGGTCTAGAGCATATTGGGCTTTCTATCAGTGTCCTAAATGACCTTTCTGGATCAACTAGTTACAGCGAATCAAGGCTTCAGTGGACTCATGGATCTATAAGGATCCTCTTAAATAGACTATCACACTCTTAGGAAGAACTGCTTGAGCATCCCACAAATGGGAAAGAAGGACTCCAGCAAACAGAAGCTGTGTGCTACCACTTGGCCACATGTACTCTCTAAGCTTGAGCCTGCTTTCCTCTAGATTCCATATGTACTAGTGGGAGAATATATCACAAATATTTTAGGGTCAACTGTATTGTGGCAACTATTTTTATTATTCCACTTTAGTAATATCCTTTTTTAAAGGCTGCTTAATGCTACCTAAATAGACTTTGAACAGATGATCTTGGGGGTAATGCACACTGGTGGGGACTTCAGCCTGTGACATTATCGATTTAGCCCAAAGTTTTAACTAGAAGTTTGAATGTGAGATATAGACAATCTTTCGGGACCCAACTCATCAGTGAGAGTGGGAATGGCAGTTAGAATAAGGATGCTCATATTTACATGGGCTCAGTCTCCATTAGAAAGTTGCAGGGAATTATTTTCCCCGAAGTTGTTTTGTCCATCATGGTAGAAACTTAGACAACTTTGCTTTCTTGAGCTCCAGGAGATAGCCTGGATGCTCACTCTGATGGATATACGCCAGACTAAAGCCATCAGTTATTTTAGAATACTGTGAAATGGCCATAGTGAAGTGACCATGCCTGGCATATAGTGAAAAAGGATATTTTAGTTAAAGTCAGGTGGGGTTTGAATTCTGGTTCTACTACTTACTACCCTACATAAATCACTTAATTTCACTGAGTCTCAGTTATCTTATTTGTAAAATGAAAGGGTTAGACTAGATGGGCTTTGAGGTCTCTATCCACTCTAAAATTTTCATCCATAATGTGCTTACTAGGGGGCAAGGCATTTCTGCTTTTTATTTATTTAGTTTTTAAAGCTAAATGTCCCATCTCTTTCTTTTGTGTTTCTTTTGGTTTTGTTTAGAGTTTCATTGAGAATAACTTGTAAGGCCAGAGATATCGAAGTCTCTTTTTAGTTGTTTGGATTTGTTCCTAGCCCAAATAACCCAAACAGTCCCAGAAGTCTTTAAAAAAGGGGAGATAAGTATTTTTCAGGAGTCTTCCAAGGTAAAAACAGATCAAAACCAATGAAATAAAGAAACTTTTCCCCTCCTCTTACCTCAAACTTCAAAAAGCAAAACGAGAAATAAAGTTACCTTAAAGAAAAAAGCCTCAGGGACCAATGGCCAATATTCCAAAAACAAGTTGGAGACTTGAAGGATCCAATATGGCCTCTCTGGCTGCAAACTCAGGAAGGGTTGTTTTGTGCAGTAAATTCATGTAAATTAATGTTTAATAAATCAAATAATATTTCAAATTCACTAAAACAGAGCTTCAACCATTTTGGGTAGAAAGATACCTTTTTAATGTTAAAAATGTCACAAGCTCACACATAATATTAGAAAGCCTGATGACAAAAAATTGGTATGAATTCAATCCTGTTTTTAAATGAATTAGTATTTTATTAATCACAACAGCATATACATACACTTGAAAATGTTCATAAAAATCTATCTATCTATCACCTATCACTTATCTATCTGTCTATCTATCTATCTACCTAGCTATCATTTTGTATTTGGACATAGTCAATGAAGAAATCTGCTTTGTTATACTATAGATATTTGTAATAAGAGTTTCATTTTTCTTTCATTTTGTATTGGGAGATGAATGGGGAAGAGAAAGAATATTTTTGTTGCTTAAAAATAAAATTTAATTAAAAAAGAAAATATTTATATACATATGTGTGTATAGAAACATATACATCCATCCATCCATCCATACATACATACATACATACATATTCATGTGGAAATCATTATTCAGTCTATAGAAGGAATGTTTTTTTAATTATTATCCTCAGTCACTTAATATGATAGTTGGTGTTTATGTGCCTCCATGGACCCCTTACAATAACAATATGTTCCACACAGATCTAAAATCCAAAATGTGGGAATTGTAATAGGGAAAACTGCCACAAATCCTTTAATAATGTAAGTTATTATCTTATTTTTTTCTTTTTCTGTTTTTTTTTCTTTTCCCTAATGAACAAGCTTTTATTAAACTCCTAGTAGTAGTGGCTAAAGAAGCAGCCTCAGAGTCAGGAAGACATTGGTTAAAGCCTTGCTTCAGACACATACAGGTTCTGTGACCTCGGGCAAAACATATCATTTGTCAGTGCCCCAGGGAATTGTTGCAGAGAAGGTGCTAATCTACTTTGGTAATGGATTTTCCTCACTGGGAGTTCCCTATAACAACGAAATCATAGGCTCCCTATTCTATGGGCCAGGCATTGTGCTAGGCACTGGGGGATGCAAAAGCAAAAGTGAAACAATTCTTTCTCTGAAGTAGCTGGTATTATTACATGTATATAGGATTATACAATATAGATACACAGTCATTTTGGAGGAGACAGAACTTAAGAAGGAATTTAAGGAGAAAATACTACTTGCACTGTGTTTTGAAGGAAACAAAGGATATTAAGAAGACCAAGTGAGAAAGAAGTACATTCTAAGCAGAGATAGACAGCCAATTATAAGAAGCAATAAAGACATTTTCAATGTACCATATTATTGTTGTTTGTACTTCATTCTCAAAGAGGACCATGACATCAGGAAGGTGATGTCATGACTTACAAATGAGTTGGATTTAAGTGAGGCAGGGCTGTGCAGTCACGGCCTCACTCTCTCTTCCTGAGCCATTTGGGACTAGTGACATGATATAGATCGGGATGAGTGGAGATGGTCCCCGGTGCAGTGGGAGACCTTGGCCTTTTAGATTAGGTGATGGAGAGTAAGAGTAATAAGGTTGGAAAGGTATGAAGTGTTTTAAATGTCAGATAGAGATTATACTTGATCCTTGAGGCCATACAGAGTCACTAGAGTTTATTGAGTATATGGTGGTATGTGGGGGTGGTGTGAGGAGGGAGCAGGTTAGACCTGTGCTTAGGAAAATCACTTTTGCAGCTCTGTGGAAGATAGACTGATATTGGGGAGTGACTTGGAATCTGAAACCAATCAGTATAGTGGAGAGGTGATGAGAACCTGAACTGAAGTAGAGGGAAGGTGACACATAAGAAATGTTTGGGAAGTAGAAAACAAAAAACTTAGTAACAAATCGGACATGTAGGAAGGGAGAGAGAGAGAGAGAGAGAGAGAGAGAGAGAGGAGAAGAATATGACATCAAAGTTGTGAACTTGGGTCACTAGAAAGATGATGTCCTTGACAGAAATAGGCATTTGAGAGAAGAGCGAATATTAAAGCTCATTTGATGGTTTAGGCTTGGGTTTGGAACAAAATGTGACAGCTGTACATCATGAAATAATTACCAGAATAAGTTTACTATAATTTGGAAAGGATAGTGAGCAAGAATAGAGCTATTCAGGTGGCCTCAGCCTCCACCCCCTCATTCATATGGAAGCGTAGCTGGTCAGGATGGTGTTTCGGGTTATGAAGAAATTTGTTATGTCTGAGGGATTCCTTAAGAGGCTATCTTTTTTATGCCCTGTGCAACTAGGAAAGTGAATTAACCACTGAAGCCCTAGTCTCCTAGACTAGTCAAGTCTCAGGGATGGTTTCTCTACCTTTTAAAAAAGTGCTAGCTCAGCCTATGTAGTAGGGACCTAGTAGATGTATTATGGCCACAAAGGAGGGAGAGATAAGGAACTGTTTTGCAATACCTTCAGGGTATCCAGCTCAAACCATCTACTAGGCAGTTGGTGATGTGCTAACAGAGCTCAAAAAAGAGACTAGGACTCAATATGTAGATCTGGGAGTTATCTCTAGGGAGAGAAACATAGGAAGTTGATGAGTGAAGAGAGGAGGAGAGAGGAGAGGAGAGAGGAAAAGAAGGGAGAGGGAAAGACCCTAAATTACTGTTTTTCATGTCTCAAATTTTCAAAAGTTGTGGCAGTCCAATAACATTTTAATACCTATTAAAAATCTTTAACATGTTCTTATCATGTAGGAGGATACCAAGCAGCTAGGTGATGCATTGGATAGGGTGCTCGGCCTAGAGTCAAGAAGATCTGAGTTCAAATGCAGACTAAGAAACTTACTAGCTACGGGACTCTGGCCAAGCCACTTAACCTCTGTCTACTTCAGTTTCCTCAGCTGTAAAATGAGAGATATAATAGCCCTCATCTCACAGGATTTTCCTGAGGCTTAAATGTGGTATTATTTATCAAGCTCATAGAGCAGTGCCTGGCATGCATGCAGTAGGCACTTAATAAATGTTTGTTTCTTTCCCTTCTCTTTCCTATTATATTATAGAAAGTGGCGTTCCAATACTCCAATGGGTTTCTAACCTCATTAATTTGGATGCTTCCTTCAACACTGAAGACTTCAACCCACCAGGACCTGCTCTTCTCATGTCATTCTTGTCTATTTCTTCCTCAAAATCTGGCAAAGCCTGGGTTCCGTATGTCCAATGTAGTTGAGGCCTTTCCCTAGTTCTCTTGACGTTTCTGGATTCAACTGAACATGGGGTTGTCCAATGCTTCTCCTACCCTCTTGATTCATGACCAGCCCACCTGCTTTTCTTTTCTTTGGTGACATCCTTTACCTTATTCTGAATAAAGATTCCTCACATGTTACCCACCACCATATTCCCCGCCCCCCTCCCCACACGCGCACACCTTGCCTTTTATGTGATCTACTGCAAACTGTGATATAGGACCTTAATGTTTTGTTCAATATGGCATAGTAGAGGAAATGTTGTTCGGTCATTTCAGGCGTGTCAGACTCCTTGTGACTCTATCTGGGATTTTCTTGGCAAAGATACTTGAGTGGTTGTCTTTTCCTTCTCTGGTTCATTTTATAGGTGAGGAATGGAGGCAAATAGGGTTAAGTGACTTGTTCAGGATCACACAACTAGTAAGTTGGCCCTGAAGTCAGAAGGACCTGAGTTCAAATCTGGCCTCAGACACTTGACACCCTTACTAGTTGTGAGACCTTGGGCAAGTCACTTAACCCTAATTGCCCTGCTTTCCCCCCTCCAAAAAGGAAAAAAAAATAAAAATAAAAAATAAAAAGAAACAAAAGAAAGCAGGAAGATGAGTCTTTCCAACTGTAGGCCTGGCATTCTTTCCTCTGTTCCATCTAGCTACCACAGTCCAGGGATTACACAAATACAAGACTAGATGATTCCTTCTCTTTCTACTCATCTCATGAAGTCATTGGGGACTTGCTCAAAACTTGCTCTATAATCATAGGGTGGCAGGGGGTAGGTAGGTGAGTGGAAAGAAAAAGAATATGATGTTGAATAATCATACAGATTGTAAAAAGAAGCACGTGTACCTCATTAAACATCAAAACAGATTTAATACAGAACAAGAGTACCTCGGGGGCAATGATTATCTCAGTTTTGTTTTTATATCTTTAGATTGGTGAGTACTTAATATGACTTACTATATATAGGCATCACCAGCCGTACTTTCCCTTACATTCCACCCATCTTCCTACCAACAACTCTGCCACTGTACCCTCAGGTCAGAGACCATGGAGGAATTAATTTCAGCTCTGAGACTCTGGTTCTGACAGGTTAGTGGCTCATACAGCTCATTATATCTAAGCTTCACTTTACACTCTGGTCAGCTTTTCACAAGTTGTCTTGACACCATATGGGTTCTCCAACATTCTTCCACTCTCTTCCTAACCCCTTTCATTTCTGGAATCATGTCCAAATACATACTACCTTTGCTACTGGAAAAGCTCTGTCAATCTACACAGCCATAAATAGTTCCAATTGCCATCCCTGAAACTTTCCAAATCAAAATACACCTCTCTGGCCACTACTCATCTTTATTCATGGTTCCCCCCCACTCACCACCCCTCCATTATAATATAAGTTTCTTGAGGGCAGCCATGTCTCAGCTTTTGTCTTTGCATTTCCTGTGCTTAGTGTGCAGTGCTTGGAATATGGTAAATATTTAATAAATACTTTTATCATTCATTCACAGCTCGAAACATAGTAGGTCTTCATTTAATGCTTACTGATTGATTACAGAAAGAGAAGGAAAGTATTTCAACATTTGTAGAAATATATTTTGAAACATAAATTATAGCATATGGCCTAGGCTCCCATGTTAACAGCAGCAGGATCTGAAATAAGCAGACTTTGTTTAAATGCCAACTCTGCTCTTTGCTACCCAGGAGTCCTTAGGAAGTCATTTGACTTCAGAGGATCTCAGTCTCTGAATCTGTAAAATGAAAGGGATGGGCTAAATCAGTGGTGTCAAACTTAAGAAGAAATGGGACCACTAACATGTACACAAGGATCCACATAGCTCTACACCGATTTAGAAAACTAACATTATCTGTGTTCTATTGTATTTTTATTTATTTTTTGAAATGTTTCCCAATTACATTTTAATCTGGTTTTTGTGACATTCTGGAGTGTTGCCAGTAGCATTGCTGCTGGTAGATCATGTGTTTGGCCCCTCTGGACTAGAAGACCTCAAAAGTCTCTTCTTGCTCAAAATTTATGATCCTCTGAGACATGAATATTGATTTCACTTATGTGCAATGCTACTTTTATTAGTTTTTCTTTGCAAACCTATTTTCTATAAATTCCCAAACACAAAATTATTTGGGAAATAAACATTTTATGTATACAATGACCTATAGTACCTCAAAGTACAGGAAGACAGAAATTGAAAATCACATAAAACAAATAATTTGCATGTAAAATAACTATGAGCCCATGTATCAAAATGACTGACAACACTACAGTGTCTGTTTATGCAAGATTAACAAATCAATTCCATCTTTTTTCCCTAGTCACCAATCAAAACTAAAATTTCCTTATTTGATTTGAGGTTTCCATTTTAAACAAAGTACACACTGTCAGGGTGGGGTGTGTGGCAACATCTCCAACAACTTGACATTTCCCTTTACAAAAAATAACAAGCACCATTTAAAAAAAATAAAGCTTTATGGATCAGGAATTACTCTTGGTGTATTCAGATACATTATGAATGCTCTGAAACACTCATGAAGGATATCTAATAATGGACAGCTGAGAATGTCATATTGAAAATTTCTAACTTGATGTGACAAGGGCTTCATCATTCATCATGCACATGTACAAAGCAATTTCCTTTCCTCACAACCAGTTAATAAGGAAATACAGGGGGCATTGAAATTTTTATTAAGAAAAAGCACCGGATGTGTTAGAGTGGAATGACCCATGGAAGCATGGGAGGGATCAAAACACAAAAGCCAATTCAGTGTACTTTTCATATAACTCAATAGAGTTACTAATGCTGCCTAATAGGAAAAGCTCATCAAATCTTCTCCCCAGTTGCACCATGGACTTGTTCAACTCACCTTCTGAATTCTATAAGGCGGAAGACAGTAAGAAATGGACTATTAAGAAAGAGCACAAATAAAAATAATTAGCTTGCTGATTTTTCATACTTTTTACTTGTGTCTATCCATCAACTGTTTAGATAAGCAATAAACACTTAAGAAAATTTGTGGTGATAGATGATTGCTCTATTCCGTATTCTGTTAGGCTCTGAGGTTATGTGGCATGGTGGGGAAAGTCTTGTACTTGGAGCCAGAGGAACTAGGTTGTAGTGCTAACTCTGCGATTTACTTCCTTTGTGATCTCAGTCAAGTCATCTCACCTCTCTGGGCCTCAGTTTCCTCATTTGCAAAATGAGCTGGAGAAAGAAATGGCGAACCACTCTAGTATCCTTGCCAAGAAAACCTCAAATGGGGTCACAACCATACAAAAATGAAAAATGACTAAACGACAAACAACAATTGCCTATACCCAAAGTGTCTCAAAAGTCTTAATAAGCAAGAAATATATGCACACACATATACATATACATATACATACATATATACTGACATCTATAATTACATAGATTTAAATGTATATATATGTGTGTTTAGATATATGAGTATATGTACGTATATGCCCATTCACATGGGGTATTCAAAAGTCTTAATGAGCAAGAAATACATAGCACATACACATGTATACAGAAATATGCATATGTACATGCACATTACATATGCATGTATATGTGTATGTATATGTATATAAACATACATACATATGACCACTACTAACAGTTTAAATTGCACTAAGACTTTTTGGGACACCCATATTCCACTCTCTCTTAAGTATTCTTTTAACTCACTTGTCATGACCTAGGAATTTCTCCAATCTCTTGCACCTGGTGTTTGACATAAATACCTTTCTCTTTCAGGATTCCTACCCTCTGGGATACTTCTCTTTAGTTTTGTTAAATATAAGAATATCTATAGTATTACTAAGTAGGCTTTGGGCATTTAGGGTGTCAGGTCATTATATATTTTTTTCTGTCTTATACTTTAGAATATAAGCTCCACTTGCTTTCCACCATCCACTGTGGAATTTTAAGAAATATTGAAACAGACCGGGGTAGCTATTGACAAACAGTGTTAAATAAGAAACACAAACATTACAAGAAACATCCTTGTGCAAATGAATTTCCCTATGAATAGTTATGTCATTTGACTCCTTGATTTATCGAACTCATTGTTTTGTTCTACTTCCTGAACCTAGTCATACCTGACATGCTGCCTTCCCAGTCTCTTCAGAATCAAATGCTAAGACTTCCAGAAATCCTCAAGCTTCATCTGAAGTCATATAACTATGGATTACATTACTTCTTGATGCTCTTTATGACTGTACTTCTCAGTGATCTTGGGTATCACTAGGAGTCTTCTCTTTCCTTTGATAATATGAACATCTGAAGCAAAATGGGGATAATTATCTCTGACTTCTTCTCAGAGTTGTTTGTTGTGGAGAAACAAAGTAGTATAATATATATGAAAGTGAAAATCATAAGGTTCACCTCCTCTTCTCTTCTCCTTCCCTTTCCCTCCTCTTGTCTTCTTCCTCCTCTACCTCCTCCTTTTCTTCTTCTTCTTCTTCCTCCCTGTCATCTTCCTTTTTTCTCCTCTGTCCTTCACCAAGGTGATATTATGATTTATTCATTCATACCACAAATTTTTAGTAAACACACAGTAAGTGCCAGTATTGGAGACACAAAGGAGGGCTGGTTGTCAAGCAGGAGGCTTTGGGTTAAAAGCTGCAAATGTTGCAGAAGATCAGTGATGTGTGACCTTAAATACAGACATAATAATAATAGGAGATAAATCTTATTAGAAAAAAAAATCCCACATTTCTTAAACTGGACGTGTGATTTCTTTAATTCAGGGAAGTCCTGATGAGAAACTCCTGCTATTCATGTAGATAGACATCTGCTCTACAACTTTGTAAAAGACTGGAGAAGCAAGAGTTTAGCAAAACCTCAAAGCTTTATTTAATGTTAGCTGTTGTTGTTATTGTCGATACCACCTCAGGTCTTTTTCATGTAATTTCTCTTCTCATACAATCATGAGAATGTTAACCATTCTGCTCATCTCACAGCTAAAGAACCAGAGGTGGGTCAGTGGGCTTGAATTTCCCATTTCTGTGTGAAATTCTTCTCACTTTCTCTTCAACAATTCACATCTGATTTGTCTTATCATCAGATATCTAAAGCAATGAGAGTACCTAAGTGAATGCTGGGTAGGTATCATGTAATTACAGTTCCTAGCCTTCACATGTCACTTCCTTAAGGGGAAGAGAAGCAGTTGGGAAGATGAATTCAATTAAATATTTCCTAATTGCTTACTACATGCCAGGAGCTGCCTGGTGAACTATTACCTAGTGAGGGAAACAAAAGTAAAAAGCAATTTAGTCTTGGTCTTCAAGGTCCCAAATTAAGTAGATGTTTAAAGGGAGAAAACTACTGACAAAACCAATCAAATTAAAATAGTCTGATCTAATCTCTTCCCCTACTCTCTTCTAAATACATTAGAATGTAGCTCATTGAGGGCAAGCACCATCTAATTTTTGTCTTTTGTATAATCAGTACTAAATACAATTTGCTTGCAAGTAAAGACCTTCCTTTCCTGATATCATTGGTCCTCTTCAAGAACAAAGTACAGACAACAGTAACAACGGCTTTCCAGTATGTTTTACACATAATATGAACAAATAAAAGAAAAAGCATTTATCGCACACTTATAATGCACAAAACACAGCACTAAGCACTGGAAGACAGCCCTTGCTCTTGACACATATAGGTTTCATCAGTCAGTCAGATGGAAAGGCCCCATAGTCCTGATGATACAATGGCAGAGTTGATGGTAATACATCATCTTTAATGTAATTTCCATAGATAAAAGCATATCCATTTCTGATGTCAAGTCATTTAATAGTATCAAGGACCCTTGTGAGAACTTTCTTTTCTGAGTCTTCAGTAACTATGGCTGCTGAGGGAGCAGGGGCTGTGGTTCCTACAAGTAGTTCTTTCTAGCTTACATCTCCATAAGGGTTACTCTCTCCTTCCAAGCATGACAGCTTTGAGAACTGGGCTGGAAACAAGCAAGGTGGCCTGGAGGCTGAGGCTATCCTTGGGGCTATTGGTTACCAAGTCTGGGGTGATCTCAGTTGTAGTCTGAGAAGAGGTAGTCATTGTATTGGTTCAGTTACTGATGATGGTTTGACTACCCTGGCACATGCCACTTCCTGTCTCTCACTCAAATAGCTTTGCTGCTTCTGCCAGGTTGCTTTGCTTGCCCCCTCAGTGGAAATTGGTTAGCATTTGTTGAAGGTGGCCCCATAGCCACATAGGCTGTTCCTATGGATAACAGATGTGTATGGGGGCATCATAGTCGGTATGTTATCAACATTTATTGAATTTAACTATTAATTATCACACTGGTAATGGCACAATATTGGGTGGGCCTCCTGTGATAGTTTTATGGTATGAAATGTTTAAGTTATACAGGATTGACATGAATAGATGGGTTGTTGTCTACATTATTAGAGGGAATACCCACTTCTCCACTGGCAGCTACATTAGCATATTAGAGAATAAAGACAAGAAAGGAGAGTGTAGATGTGCAGGTGACTGACAGAGAAAAGATAGAAGGGAAGACCATTGTCAGTCAGTCTGATGACTTTTTTCATTTATATGATCAGAGACTGTTAGATACAAGGGGCCAAAGAAATCATCTCATCTACCTATCTTATTTTAGGGGGGAGAAAACTGAGACCCAATAAAGTGAAGTGACTTGTTTAAGCTCATTTGGTGCAATTTGGGAAGTTGTAGTTTGCCAAGAGAGTCCTTTCCGACGAGTTCTGGTGCTGTTGCACCCACCATAGTACCACTTTGAAAAAGTTGTGTAAGGGATTGTGGTATGATAAAAGAGAATCAGAAAAAAGAAACTCTGAGAAGAGAAAGAGTCTAGGAAGGAACAGCTAAAGGGAACTAGCCTAAAATTTCAAGGTCCCAGAAGAATTTAGGGAGTATAACAGTATTCATATAATTTTTCAGAACATTTGTATCCCTCCCTTGGCCTCCCTCCCCTTCCCCCAGCTCAGCTTTTTGGCTCACTTGCCTTTACAAAGGATCTATCCAAAACTTGGCAACCCTTTGTCATACAGAATAATTGGACGATTATGCTATATTCTGCTCATAAAATTACTGTTTGAGAATGTGCTAATAAAGAGAGTATGTTAACTTTTTTTTTTTAAGGTCCATTGACAATGTTGGCTAGTAGAATAAATATATACAAGTCTCTATAGCAGTTATACAGCCCTTGGTATTTTCCAGTAAAGAAATATAGGCTTCTTCATTCACTGTAGGATTTAGAGCTGGAAGAAAGCTCAAAGATCTACCATTCCAATTATTTAATTTTGGGTTTGTTTATTTATTTATTGAATTTTACTTTTGTTCTGAACTTATACACTGAATCAAATTAACATTTCCATATATATAACAGCACAGAAAAGGGCAGTTATGAATGAAACTATAAAGGTTTGTATCTCATTTTACAGATGAAGAAACAAAGATGCAAAAGGTCAACATTTTATCCAAGGTCACAGAAAAAATTAGGGAGGCTGAATTTGAACCCGGGTCTTTGGACCCTAAATCTAGTGCTAATTTTATTATTTAGAACTTCCATTCCATGACATTTAATTAGAAAGTGGCTGATAAGTATCAAACATTGTGGTAGGCACTGGGAATATAAAAACAGAAACAGAAAGTCCTCTCTCCTGACAAAGCTTATATGCTATTGGTTCTGGGATGGAATGAAGGGTATAATGTATGTAAAGCATTTTGTAAACCTTAAAGTGTTATATAAATATCAACCTCACCACCATCCTCACCACTACCACCACCACTGAATCAATCAGCTGCCTTTTATTATATGTCTATTATGTGCTAGGCACTATAATTAGCATTGGGTACAGGTACAAAGGAAAGTAAATACAAATCACATACAAAGTTATCTGAAGTAATTTTGCCAATAAAGACAGCACAAACATCCAGTGGGCTTGGGAAAAGTCTCTCATAGGAGGCGGCACCTGAGCTGTACTTTGACAAGTCAGGGATTCTACCAGGCTGAGGTTGGGAAGGAGTGCATTCCAGATAAACACTCCCTATTGTAGTCTAACCTCATAAATCTTTCTGACAATTAAGATTTTCAAATGCAACTGTGCAATTTGATTTGACTTCAGGCATATGAAGTCTTGGTTGTCTTAATGTCATATTCTCTTTTGATCCAGACCAGAGAATTCACAATACAGAACAAATGTAGTCCTGCCCTGCCATTAGGAGCACCCCTCCCCACCCACTTTGTCTGAGACATTTCCGTTTTATGGTACAGGTACAGCTCCTGAAAGTAGAGGTTGCAAGGTTATGATTTAATTTTGTTGTTCCATCATTTCAGTTGCATCCAACTCTTCTTGACCTAATTTGGGGTTTTCCTGGCAAAGATACTGGACTGGTTTGCCATTTCCTTCTCCAGCTCTCTTTATAGATTAGGTAGCTGAGGCAAACAGGGTTAAATGACTTGTCCAAGGTCACATCACTAGTATAATTTGATTTATGATAATCCAAATCACCGGTTTTGATAATCCAGTAAACAAATTAAAAGCAAAACAAATAAAAAATAAGAGCCTTGTTGTCCTGATGGTCTATTTAAAATCTTAAATTCACTGTGAATTAATATCGGCATGATAGCAATATGCCCTTCCCTATGACCAAGAGGTGTGGATGAAACTTTTCCACTAAGATAGATACAAAAGCCTGCTCTTGAAAAGACATTTTGAATACACAGGATCATGGATTTAGAGCAGGAAGCCATCAGCTCCAGGTGATGAAACAGAACTAGAAAAATGACTTGTCCAGGCTCACACGTTGTTGTTCAGTCCTCTACTACCCTTCATGAACTACATTTGAGGTTGTCTTGGCAGAGATGCTGGAGTGGTTTGCCAATTCCTTCTCCAGCTCATTTTACAGAAGAGAAAACTGAGGTAAACAGGGTTAAGTGACTTGTGCAGGGTCACACAGCTAGGAAATGTCTGAGGCTAGATTTGAACTCCTGAAGATTTGTCTTCCTGATTCCAAGCCTAGTGCTCTATTCACAGTGCCACCTAGCTGCCCTAACTTAAATATAAATTGGACAACTGGAGGAGCAGCTTTGAAAATAATTAGGATCACACAATCTTTTCTAATTGTTATCAGTAATCAACCAAGTATTTATTGAGCACCTCCTATATGCAGAGGATTTTAGAATATAGTGAAAACTTTCTAAAGGCTAATTATCTTTCAATAGGGACGGCTGAGTTTCAGGGCTGGTGGACCAGCCCAGTGGGTTTTGGCCATGAATTACTGCTAGATATGTGATAAAAGACCTCCCTGCACTAAACGTATACTTGAAAATACAGAAAGCAAAAAGAAGTGGTTTTTAAAAATCATTTATCAATTTGCTTTGGTTTTAAATATACAGAGCATAAACCCAATTCCACTCTTGAAAACTCAATAGTTGAACTTGACATCTGGGTCTCGAGGAGGCCTTATCTGCAATGAAGAAAGCTTCAGAATTCCTATAGCGAAAAGCTGGAAGCATCATCATTTTCACGTTAGCAGACAACCACGATAGGAACTAAGTTCTTGCCTCTCCCCGGCCCAAAACTGAATCAGGAAAGGGTCAGGCTTCTCTTCACACCAGACCACAACCCTCCTTATTCGTGTCGGATACCTGGGATCTCTCTAGGCAACTCCGCCAATGAGGTCGTCGTGCAGGAGATAGTCTTCTTCACCGAGGGCCACTGCGCCGAGTCCGCGGCCGCCGCCGCCGAGGAGCCCATAGCCGAGCTGGGGCTGGGAGAAGCAACGAGCCGGAGCCGTAGCTGGAGCCGCTAGCGTTCCATAGTTGTCCCTGGCCACGGGCACCAGCGCCCCTGCCCACCCTGCGGCCACCGCCGCCCTAGGTAGCCCGAGGAGTCCTAGCCGCCGCCACCGCTGCGGCTGTCACATCTCCACCCTAGACCTGGAAGCTCTGCCGCCTCTGCAGTCACCCACATAGCTAATTTCTAAGGTGGAATGTGAATCTAGGTCTTCCTGACACCAAGAGCTTTCCCACTATGCCATGCTGTCTCTTAAAAGATCGAGAATGAAACAGAATTAGATGAGGATAGGACTATGCTGTCAAGACCAGGCTGTTCTGTGACAGTGCTGACATTTCTTACCATAAGAATCCCAATATGTGGAAAACTTTACATTTTGCTAAGTGTTCTTTTGAGGTAAGTAGATCAAGCAGTTACCATGTCTTTTTCACACATGAGGAAACGCAATCTGAAATCTGTGCAGGTTTAGAGCTAGAATTAAATTCTAGGTTTCTGAGTTCAAGACCATTGTTTCTCACCCCCTCCCCTCAGCCACACACCACTGCCTCCTTTTGAGGGCATGTCCAGATCTTCTTTTAATACATGTCAGACAAGATTATTTTGCACTCAACTCTAGAAACTCAATAAATAACCGTTATATTGACTTGAATGGCTTGGCTGCTCTATCACAATCTCTCATTTATTTGAAACAATATTTAGTACAAAGCCTTTTGAGAAGAGGATCTCTTGACCTTCTTCAGCAAGGCTAAGTGTCTATTCCCTTGGACTTCCTTACATGCTAAATAAACATGTCCCAATGGATCGGATTAGTTTCTGGATATCCCTCCACTGTATCTTCTCTAAATCCTTGGCCCATAGTGGAGAAGGAAGCTGATGCATTCTTTTGGATTAGGTAGCTATATAAACGTAACCTATATTAAGTGTTTTGTAAACTCACTATATAATATCATGTTCTCCCATGCTTTATGGTTTACGAAATACTTCATTTGATACTTACAAGAACCCTGAGAAATAAGTTCTGTTATTATCTCCACTGCACAGATGAATCAGCTGAGGCTCAGGGAGGTTAAGTATCTTGCCTAGGGTCACACAGATAGTAAATATCCAAGGCAGGGATGAGGAACCCTTCCAAGCTTGAATCCAAACTTCAAGGAACAAATCCCCTTAATAAACGGATTTGTTCTGTAGAACTTGGACTCAGTCAAAAGGCCACACCCAAGGATGTAGAAGGCCACATGTGGTTTCTAGGCGAGGGTTCCTCACCCTTGTTCTAAGGCATTATTTAGTCTTCCTGATTGCAAGTCCAAGTTCTCTGATCATTAGACCAGCGTTCTTTGGATCAGGTTCATTCCTGGTCTTAATTAGCTCATATACATGAGAGCTTACATTATTTCATTCTTGTGTAGAAGGTTGAGGCAAGGAGAGAAGGATATTTCAAAGAGAAGCATTAAAAATTTCAAAATCTCACATTTAATTTAGAAATGACGATAATGGAAGAAGTATGATTCTTCAAAAAAAAAACAGTGTGACTTCATAAAGCACTTTCTATATTTTTGTCCCAACAACCATTAAAAAATAGGTAATGTGTTCTAAAATATTTATAGCAACTCTCTTTATGTTGGCAAAGAACTGGAAATTGTGGGACTGCCCATTAATTTTGGAGAGTGGTTGAACCAGTTGTAGTATATGATCATGATGGAATACTACTATGCTATGAGAAATGCTGAGTTCAATGATTTTAGAAAAAAAAAGTGGAAAGACTTGCACAAAATAATGAAGAGTGAAATGAGTAGAATCACGAGAATATTGTACACAGTTAACAACAATATTATTTTAAGAACAACTTTCAGTGACTAAGTCATTTTGACTATTATAAATACCCAAACGAACTACAAAGGATATATGAAGGAAGATACTATCTGCATCCAGAGAAAGAATTGATAAATGGAAGTAGGTGTAGAATGGTTTTACATATATACATATTTGTGTTTAATGATAGCCATCTCTGGGGTAGGGGGGAGGGAAGAAAAAAAGGAAAAAAGGAAAGCTATATGATAAATTTTTTATATATTTTGAGGAGCAGCAATTTGTAAATAATAGATTTTCAGTTTGATGCACAATCATCATTTTCCTTTGGTATTCTATGTTATGGAAATGCTTGTTTTATTTCTTAAGTTCAGCATAAAATAAATAACATTTAAAAAAATAACTAGGTAATGCAAGTATTATTATCTCCATGTTATAAAATAAGGAAATTGAGCACATCCCCAGATGTTGCCAGTGACATTTATTACTGGGAAAAAAAAAAAAAAAACAACCTCAGAGATCATTGAATTCAATGCATTTTCCAAATGAGGAAACTAAGGCTTAGAAAGAGGAAGTCATTTGTCTAAGGTCAGTCCATCAATCAACCAACCAGTATCTGTTAAGGACCTACTATGTGCCAAGCACTGTGTTAAGTACTAGAGATACTAAAGGAGGCAAAATATAGTCCCTGCCCTCAAGGAGATCAAAATTTAATGGTGGAGCAAGCCACCTTGTCCATTCAACTCTAAATCCAATGCTCTTTCCACTGCTCCATGTGAAGTCAAGACTCAAAGCCAGGCATTTAAATCTGGCGTTCTTTTTTTTTTTTTTCCTCCTTTGCTCTATCTCTGAAAATGGTCGTGGAGAACAGGGGAACATTGAAAAAACAGAGAACTCATTAAAAAGAGCATCTGGGTTCAAGTCTTTCCCTCTGATGCATGCTGACTATGCAGCACTGGTCAATTTTAATGCATTTCTGATATTGTGTTGGTATTGCAAATGCCTATAATGTTGAGTGATTAGGGACTGGCCCACTGACATACAGCTAATAGCTGTCAGAGTTGGATTTGAATGCAGGTCATCCTGACTCTGGAGCTATTTTTCTATCACTATGCCTAACCCCCTTTGCTTAAATGAAGCCCACATTTCCTCACTTTGTTAATTTTCTTTTTGTCACCCCAACATACCCCTAAAGAGTAGTATGCATTTACCCAGTACAGACATAAAATTTTCTTTCAAAGAAGTGGTTTTGTTCTATTTTCACATAGAACTGAAGATCCTGGCAAAGTTATTAATGAGTGAACAATTGAGCCCCCAAGTGAAGGGGGAAAACCTGATGAAACATCCTTTCTTAAGCTTGCAAATATCTAATTTCAGTTTGCTTGATTTCTGAGGTTCTTTCCCACTCTAAATTTATCTGTGATGTCTCTCTCTCTCTCTCTCTCTCTCTCTCTGGAACATTCTTTTATCAATACTTTCTTGATTTTAAAAACATTTTTCCTTAAGTCAGTTAAAAAAAAACACACACACACACAGTTGGGTTACTATTTTATTTGCAATAGAACTTACCCGTTGAAATATCACCTTCCTATGGAAAAGTTACCAATACTAAATCTTAGTCATTGAAGCAAATTTCAGGCACTTAAGTTAGATTACTTCTTTATGCACGTAGCATGTTGTAATATGTTACATGTACTGTTAAGAAAAAAATGTACTTTTCTCCTAATATAATAATAGTTGGCATTTAAATAGTTTTAAAGTTCACAAAGTACTTATGTTGCTTCACTTCATTCTCACAACAACCTTATAAGGTACCTTTTTTGTTTTTTTTGCTTTTTGAGGGGGGAAGGCAGGGCAATTGGGGTTAAGTGACTTGCCCAAGGTCACACAGCTAGCAAGTGTGTCAAGTGCCTGAGACCAGATTTGAACTCAGGTCCTCCTGTCTCCAGGGCTGGTGCTCTACTCACTGAGCCACCTAGCCACTCCAGTAACTATTATTTTGATTCTTATTTAAAGAGGAGAAAACTGAGGCTAGGAGAGGCTAAATGACTTTACCAAGGTCACACAGCTGGTATCTGAATTTATATTTTAATTCTGGTCTTCCTCATTCCTAATCCAATAATCGACTACAGCACTACCTTTCTGTCTTATATCTTACTATTTATAAAAGTAAAGTGGAAATCACCAACTTGAAACAAATTAAGAGGTATTAAATACAAAAGGCAAAAAGAGTTGTATATTTAATGTCTTGAGTCAACTGCAAAACCCCCCTCCCCCCAAAAAGAAAAACAAAACCACTGTGTTACACATTCAAGTTCTTACTTGAAGGACAATTTGTAAGGAATACAGATGAATTGTTTTAGCAGAGGAAAACATGAGGGAGAGACCTCAAAGCAGGACTTTATCTCACTGAGAACTTTTGGTCAAGGAGGCATTTTGCTTGCTGTGCCTCTCCAGAATTTGGTAAATCAAAGAGATCTTCCAAGGTGTGTGGTTTCCTTTTTCTGTTTGTTTTCTCATTCAGGGGATATTCATGAACAGGGCTATTGGGCAACATCCAGATGTTCGAAAGCTGCTAGACTTCCCCTTGTGGTGCCCTCTTCCTCCAGGGAGCTCATGATGGTTTATACATGCCTAAAAGAAGTTTATATCCCAACAGCATCTCCTCTGAGATTCTAGGTGGCTTGAAGGACAAGTCAAATAATTCTTTCCCAACATAGCCACCATCCTATAGCACATAAGAATAAATCTTGTCTGAGATGCAGTATCCAGGTAGAGCCTGTCTTCAGCTTTTGCTCCAATGGGTTGTTAGTGTCGAAAATGACATTTACTTTAATGCAATTTCTTTTTTTTAAACCGTGTTTTCTGGTCTCATAATTGTTAAGAATGTGTGACCAAGAAAATATTTTGTAACTATTAATGGTGGCATTTAAAAAAATTTAACTTTTGCTCTTGTGTACCAAAAGAAATTATTTTAAAAGTTAAAAAAATGTTCTCATAGACTTTTTTTTTAACCTATTAAGTCACTTTTCCACATTAATAATAGGACAAAGATATCAGGCTTCAGAATGACAATATCTAATGTGTTTTCCACATTCTCCTTAAACCTGGAGAAGACTTCCTCTCTTGTTTTCATGGGAGTTTTATGAATTCCAACATGTATATTTTTCCAGCTGTACTATTTTATTTGCAATGGAAATTACCAGTTGAAATATCACCTTTCCTATGGAAAAGTTACTAATACTAAATCTTAGGCATTGAAGCAGATTTCAGGCACGTAAGTTAGATTACTTCTTTATGCACGTAGCAGCTTCTTCCACACTACTTTCACCTATTGACACTGGAACCTTTGGACTGGTGTTATATTTATCTTTATATTCTTATTTAGTCCTATCTATCACTAGTGCTGAACAGTTTTGTTTTTTTAAGATAATTCAGTGTGATGTCACTTGAGTGAATCTTCCCTTGACTGACAAAGATTCTAATTCCTTTTTGGCTTTCTTTGGTCTTCATGGCAGCAAGGAGCATCTTGTCTATTTGGTGGCCAATCCTTTGGTAGTAAGAATCTCTAAAATAAGCTAGGTTGCTCCTCACATAACTGTTAAAAAAAATCACTTGCCAGGTCCATATTCAAAGCCGTTCTTTATATATCTTCCAAAGCTTTTGCTCCAGTGGGGTAGCTTTGGGGAACCAATGGAGAGCTCTATATTGCAATAGGCCATGGGAGAAAGATTTTAGTAAAGAATCAGTAATAGGGCAAGTAAGAGATGTTAAATTTTATTAATACTGCTCAATGACCTGGTTTTCCTCTTGGAATATGTGTGGTAATATTTGATTACAAGAGTTCTCATGGATTTTAAACTTAATATGAGTTTATAATGTAACATGGCAAGTATTAAGAGGAATCCATTTTTAGGCTACATTTAACAGGGGCATAATATCAAGAACAAGTGGGATTATGGTCCCACTATTCTACCTTGCATAAGCCTCATCTGAAATATTGATCAGTTCTATAAGTGAAAATTTAGGAAAAAAATGGATAGAAATGTTATAGGTCCAGAGGAGTTTGATCAGGATGGCAAGGAGATTGGAGACCACACTATATGCTGTTTGTCCTTTGGTTTTTGTTTTTGTTTTTTTTTTTTTAATTTTTTTGAAGGGAGGAAGGCAGGGCAATTGGGATTAAGTGACTTGCCCAAAGTCACACAGCTAGTGTGTCAAGTGTCTGAGGTGGGATTTGAACTCAGGTCCTCCTGACTCCAAGGCCAGTGCTCTACTCACTGTGCCACCTAGCTGCCCCTGTCCTTTGTTTTTTGAAGAGGACCAATGCATTATGGGGTGATGAATTGACTTGTAGTGATTTGGATTTAAGTGAGGCAGAATTGCACAAAGTTATCAGCCTCACTCTCTTCCAGAATTATCGAAGTCCAGTGGCAAGACAAAAGTCAGGATATCTGGCGATGGCCTGGGATGCAGTGGATGATCTTGGCATCTTCCCTGTCTGACCAAGCTCTAAGTGACCCACAGCATCTGCTTCAGCTGCCTTCATGGTTGCTAGAACAAATTGTTCTCATCTGCCCACCCCACCAGGAGAAGTTTTCATGTGCTTGGGGTAGACATCCCCCTAACTCATTGAGGGGTTTGATGCTGGTCAGGTACCTTCAACTTCTTTTAGTCCATCTGCCAAGATGGTTTACTGGGGTGTGGCCACTACACATACTACAGCTCCTTGGAGCCACAGGTGAGAGTTGGGTGAAGGTGGACACCAAAGATGGATGAGGATATTATATAAAGAATAACTGAAGGAACCAGGGTATTTAGCCTGGGAATGGGGGGAAACATGGTTGCTTTTTTCCAAGTATTTAAAGGGATGTCATGCAGAAGAATAGATCAGGAGGGCAGGAATGCTTCATTCTTCATTCTGAAGATGTCTTTGTATTTCCACCTTAGTCTACAGTACTTCTCATATAGGAAAAATGAAAAAATGTTTGCAGAATGACGTTGAATTTTGCCTGGCCCCAAGCAGGCAGAAGGCAAGCAAGCTAGGAACTTACAGAGAGGCAGATTTTAGAACAGTAGCATAAAGAAAAATTAAACAAAAAAACTTACTTAAATTTTCTTTTATAAGTTATTGTAAACTTTTTAGCCTTTAACAAGTCCTCCAAATACAAACAAAAGCAAATTTGTAAGCTCTATTTCCAATTTTGGTATAATATAGTATTGACATAATTAAAGCATTGAAATCAACTTCTTTCATGTGTACTCAAGGTTTGCCTACTGGATTGGTCAACGTCATCTGCAGTAAAGTGTCTCCAGCATGTGAAGGGATAGTATTTTTTAATCATTCCAGGGAATCTTTCCTTGCTAAACAAGGTAGGTAGTACACTGCACTTGGAGTCAAATCTGGCCTCAGACACTTTTTAGCTGTGACCCTGAGCAAATCACTTAATCTCTACCTGGTTGAGTTTTCTCAACTGTAAAATACAGATTAATAATAGTACCTACTTCCCAGGGTTGCTGTGAGGATCAAATGAGGTAACATTTTAAAAGTACTTAGCTCAATAAATATATTTTACCCCTCCCCTCTTTCTTCCTATGGTTACTTGAACTTGAAGCAATTCGACTTACTCTGCTGTCCTCTGTGTCGAATTGATCATCATGACCATTTTAGGTAGGTCCACCCTTCAATACTGTCCTAATATTCCTTTGGCCATTAGGAGCAATTGAGTGTTGACACAATCAATGGTATTACCAATGTCTGATTCACTAGCATTTCTGAAGTTTTTTGTCAGTGCTTCACAGCTATTCTAGTTGTCTCAGGGAACACAAAATTTTCTCTGTACATCCCTGGTGGCCATTCCCTATTTTTTTGTTACCCCACTCCCCTGTCATGGCATGGGTGATGGTTTTTGTTATTGTCATTATTATTCTTATCTCATTTTTATCTGCCTTTTTAATGGGGTACAGACAGCAACGTCCAGAGGATGTCAGTGCCCTACAATTTGCTTATCTTAATCTTCTGTAGACCATTGCATAGGTTGAGAAAATGACTATTCTTTATAACTAAATAAGAGTATTAGTATTTCATTTAATCTATTTATGACTCCAGGAAGGGATCACCAGTAACAGACAGCACAGCAGGGAAGACATAGGCCTCATGTTTCTGTATTGCTTTAATTTCTCCCACTAGTTCTTTGTGTTTTTTGGTGGAACTGTGAGCTGATCTAAGCATTTTGGAGAGCTATCTGCAACTGCCTTTACCCTTTGACCCAGTAATTCCATTACTAGTTTGTTTCCCAAGATGATTTAGGGAAAAAAGAAAAGAATTTATGTGTTTTAAAATATTTATAGCAGTTCTCTTTGTGGTGGCATAAGACCTGGAAATTGTGGGGATGCCTGTCAGTTGGGGAATGGCTGAACAAGTTGTGGTATATGGTTGTGATGGAATACTAGTCTGCTATAAGAAATGATGAGCTTGAGGATTTTAGAAAACCATAGAAAGAATTGCATGAAATAAAGAAGAGCAAAATGAGCAGAACCAAGAGAAAATTTAATAGAATAATAGCAATATTGCTTTAAGGACAACTTTGAATGACCAAGTCATTCTATTGTAAATACCCAAATTAACTACAAAAGACCTGTGAAGGAAGATGCTATCTGCATCCAGAGAAAGGACTGATGAACAGAGGTATGTATAGAATGATTTTTAAACACACACACACACACACACACACACACACACACACAAACACACATTTGTGTCTTATGGTAGCCGTCTCTAGATCAGGGAAGAGGGAAGTAAAAAAAGGAAAAGAAAGTTACATGATAACTTTATTATATATTTAAAAGGAAGAGCAAGTTTTACGTACTAGATTTTCAGTTTCATGTACAATCTTTTTTTTCATATTCTACTATGTTTCAGAAATGCTTGTTTTATTTCTTAAGTTCAGAATGAAATAAATAAAATTTAAAAATAGCTCATGTGGATCAATGTTATATCTGGGCAATTATGGGCAACAGTTCTGAATGTGAGGATCATCGAATTCTTCTACATTCCACCCTCCCCCACCTTGATTTCTCAAGAATATACGCAGGTTTTTATTTATAGTGCAAGATTTTGTCATCTATTAATTTATAAAAGATAGCAAGATTCTGGGATATAATTCTAGCCACCTGATTGTGTCTTTCTTGCTATATGATTGATGTTAAGATTTCACAAGCTCTAATGGTCTCATGTAGAGTTCCCACCATTCATTGCAGGGCCATCCCACTTCCCAGCCATTTCTATACCAGGCCACTTGTACTCTGGCCCTTTTCCTCTCCCAATAGAACATTTCCTCTAACACTAAGGTAGTAAAAAGTGAGGACTACATTCCTGAAGTGTTGGAGAAAATGTTTCTATGTTTGCTCTTGTTATACACTTGAAGTAAATATTCCTTTGTGAAAGATGATATGGGGGCAGCTAGGTGGCACAGTGAGTAGAGCACTGGCCCTGGAGTCAGGAGGACCTGAGTTCAAATTTGGCCTCAGACCCTTCACACACTTACTAGCTGTGTGACCTTGGGCAAGTCACTTAACTCCAATTACCCTGCCTTCCCCCCTCCAAAAACAAACAAACAAAAAGATAATATGACTTAAGTAGCTAAATGGATGTTTGACCCCTAAAACTGGGGGAATACAATCAGTGAGGGCTTAAGACTTAGGGGTGGGGAACCTGCAATCTCTAGGCCAAATGTGGCCCTTTAGATCCTCAAGTATGGCCTTTTGACTGAGTCCAAGTTTTACAGAACAAATCCTTTTTTTAAATTTCAAAGAAAAAAACTTTATCAAAAAAGACAAAGAGGGAAACTACATTTTGGTGATAGCACAAATAATAAATTGATTTCAATATTTGTATACATCATAATGGCATAACTTCTAAATATTTAAGGGAAAAAGTAAATGAATTGTAAGGACAAATTGACATTAAGATTGTATTATTAAGAGACTTCAGTTTACTACCCACAGAACTAGATAAGCTTAACCAAAAATTTAATAGGAAGAAAGTTAAGGACCTGAATAGAATTTTTGAAAATTATATATGATAGACATCAGAGGAGAGAGGAGAAGAGTGGCTAGATTTCTTTCTCAAACACTAAGCCTTAAACCCAATTCACTCTGGATCCCATGGATTGGATAATAATATGGCTCTGCCCAAGCACCAATTAATGATTATTTTTTGGGCTCTCCTGGCTCAGAGTGAATGTCACTAGTAACTTTCTCTTTTGGCTAGCTAGTAACCTTGAGAGTCTTCTCCTCTCAGTTTATTTTTTTTTCTTTTTTGATTAAAGGGGTCATCTCTTGACTCACTTCTTTTTTCCCCCTGATTATTTATTTATTTATTTATTTAATATTTTTAGTTTTCAGCATTGTTTTCACAAGAGTTTGAAAGACAAATTTTCTCCCCATTTCTACCCTCCCCCCCACTCCAAGATGGCATATATTCTGGTTGCCCCATTCCCCAGTCAGCCCTCCCTTCTGTCACCCCACTCCCCCTCCATCCCCTTTTCCCTCACTTTCTTGTAGGGGAAGATAGATTTCTATGCCCCATTGCCTGTATATCTTATTTCCTAGTTGCATGCAAAAACTTTTTTTTTTGAACATCTGTTTTTAAAACTTTGAATTCCAAATTCTCTCCCCTCTTCCCTTCCCACCCACCCTCCTTAAGAAGGCAAGCAATTCAACACAGGCCACATGCATATCATTATATAAACCCTTCCACAATACTCATGTTATGAAAGACTAACTATATTTTGCTCCTTCCTATCCTATCCCCCTTTATTCAATTTTCTCCCTTGACCCTGTTCCTTTTTAAAAGTGTTTGTTTTTGATTATCTCCTTCCCCTATCTGCCCTTCCCTTCTATCATCCCCCCTTTTTTTTATCTCCTTCCTCCTTCTTTCCTGTGGAGTAAGATACCCAATTGAGTGTGTATGTTATTCCCTCCTCAGGTTAAATCTGATGAGAGCAAGATTCACTTATTCCCCCACACCTGCTCCCTCTTCCCTTCCTACAGAACTGATTTTTCTTGCCACTTTTATGCAAGATAATTTACCCCATTCTCTCTCAATATATTCCTTTCTCATCCCTTAATTTGATTTTTTTAAAATATCATCCCTTCATATTCAACTCACCCTGTGCCCTCTGTCTCTCTATATATGTGTATTCCCTTCAGCTACGCTAATACTGAAGTCTCATGAATTATAAACATCATCTTTCCATGCAGGAATGTAAACACATCTGTTCAACTTTAGTAAGTCCCTTATGATTTTTCTTTCTTGTTTACCTTTTCATACTTCTTTTGATTCTTGTGTTTGAAAGTCAAATTTTCTATTCAGCTCTGGTATTTTCACTGAGAAAGCATGAAAGTCCTCTGTTTTATTAAAAATCCATATTTTGCCTTGGAGCATGGTACTCAGTTTTGCTGGGTAGATGATTCTTGGTTTTAATCCTAGCTCCATTGACCTCCGGCATATCATATTCCAAGCCCTTTGATCCCTTAATATAGAAGCTGCTAGATCTTAGGTTATTCTGATTATGTTTCCACTGTACTCAAATTGTTTCTTTCTGGCTGCTTGCAGTATTTTCTCCTTGATCTGGGAGCTCTGGAATTTGGCGACAATATTCCTAGGAGTTTTCTTTTTGGGATCTTTTTGAGGAGGCGATGGGTGGATTCTTTCAATTTCTATTTTACACTCTGCCTCTAGAATATCAGGGCAGTTCTCTGATAATTTCTTGAAAGATGTTATCTAGGCTCTTTTTTTGATCATGGCTTTCAGGTAGTCCAATAATTTTTAAATTATCTCTCCTGGATCTATTTTCCAGGTCAGTGGTTTTTCCAATGAGATATTTCACATTGTCTTCCACTTTTTAATTTCTTTGGTTCTGTTTTATAATATCTTGATTTGTCATAAAGTCAGGTAGCTTCCACTTGCTCCAATATAATTTTTAAGGTGGTATTTTCTTGAGTGGTCTTTTGGACCTCCTTTTCCATTTGGCTAATTCTGCCTTTCAAAGCATTCTTCTCATTGGCTTTTTGGAGCTCTTTTGCCATTTCAGTTAGTCTATTTTTAAGGTGCTATTTTCTTCAGCATTTTTTTGAGTCTCCTTTAGCAAGTCCTTGACTTGTTTTTCATGGTTTTCTCACATCACTCTCATTTCACTTCCCAATTTTTCCTCTACTTCTCTAACTTGCTTTTCCAAATCCTTTTTGAGCTCTTCCATGGCCTGAGACCAGCTCATGTTTTTCTTGGAGGTTTTTGATGTAGGCTTTTTGACTTTGTTGACTTTTTTCTGGTTGCATGTTTTGGTCTTCTTTGTCACTAAAGAAGGATTTCAAAGTCTGAATCTGAATCTGAGTCTGTTTTCACTGCCTGGCCATGTTCCCAGCCAACTTACTTGACCCTTGAGTTTTTTGTTGGGGTATGACTGCTTGTAGGGTATAGAGTACTTTGTCCCAAGCTTGAGGGGCTGCACTGTTGTTTTCAGAGCTATTTCTACACAGCAAGCTCTGCCAGACCAGTGCTACTCCTCCCCCAAGAACCGCCAACCTGGACTGCACTCAGATCTAAGCTGGCTCTGCACTGCCGCTCAGATCTGCCACTTAATTCCTCCCACCAGGTGGATGTGGGGCTGGAAGCAACTGCAGCTGTAGTTCTGTAGCTGCACCACCTCTGCTGTCCCCAGGGCAGTGGCCTAACTGCAAACTCCTTTCACTCTGTCCCAGCAGCTTTTCCCACTAACTTTCTCTGTTATCTTTGGTGTTTGTGGGTTGAGAAGTCTGGTAACTGCCACAGCTCACTGATTCAGGGCACTAGGGCCTGTTCCACCTGGCTCCCAGTCTGGTTGGTCCAGGTGCGGCCCAGGCTGGGCTCTGCTCCACTCTGCTCCCAGCTCCATGCGGTAGACCTTACACCGCGACCATCCAGGCTGTCCTGTACCGGAGTCCTGCTTCCCTCTGCTATTTTTTGGATTCTGCAGTTCTAGAATTTATTCAGGGCCATTTTTTATAGGTGTTTGTAGGGACCCGAGGGGAAGCTCAAGCAAGTCCCTGCTTTCCAGCTGCCATCTTTCACAAATCCTTTTGTTAAAGAGGTTTGTTCTCTGAAGTTTGGATTCAGTCAGAAGGCCACACTTGAGGACCTAGAGGGCCACACGTGGCCTCAGGGCCACAGGTTCGGCACCCCTGGCTTAAGTCAATGGCAAATAATAAGAGAACTTTTCCCATAACCCTTTGGAAAACCCTGAGGTAGGGGAGAAAGTAACACATTTGGCCTTCAGATAGCTGGGGGCCGGAGCATACACTGTTATACTAGTGTTTCATTGATGTTAGTTGCTCTAAATCTATTCTTTCTGTTAATCTTTGACTTCAGGATGCTAACATGTCTCAACATATATAGTCTTAGCTTTGTCACTGATAACCTTATACTCCATATACCTTACCTAGAGAAGAATTTGGCATTTGAAGTATTGTCTTCATAAATTGGCTAAATTTGACCTCCAGTTTCAAGTTTAGAGCCTTTAGTTTCATTTCTTTCTTGGTGTATATTCAGAATTTTATACTTTTTTAGTCCAAATTTTATTCTGATGTCTTTGGAGATAGTTTTCGTTATTTAAAATAGTTTTGTCATGTATTTTTCCAATGGAATCATATCACATTGCTATTGTACATTAAGTCAATGAACAATACAGTGTTTTGGTATGACTTTTCCTGTGGTTTGAAGGTCATATTCATTTCTATTTAGGAGTCATGATATTGGGTTTAGGCTAGATAGAACCACACTGGATTTAAACTGTATCCCTGGAATATGCTGTATTTTATATCAACCAGTCTTGACATTGTTTTGTAGATGGAATGAGAATAGTTTTCCAGATGGACATCAAATGCTCTAGTGTTTTTACTATGCTTGAATCTATTTTCATACATTTGTAGCACATTACTAGGTCAAAAATGCAGAACTGAGTTAAAGACTTTGTGGTGATCACTAAATATAAATATTATAGTGCTTTTGGGTCATTTGTTCAATAATCACCAAATTACTAATGAGCTTTTCTTTTTTACTTCTGGGACTTTTTGATGGATTCTTTTTCTCTTCAATCAATATATGGTTTTCTTGTAATGGTTTATTGATGTTTTTGAACAATAAATGCTAAAAATGCTTTGAATGTAGTACACAAACATGTAATTGGCCTAGATTTGTAGGCTCCCTGATATTCTTATGGATTAGCATAAGTATGAACTGCCTTCTATTAAGTAAAATGGGACTGGGTTTGTGTCAGAGAGGAATGTGGTCAAGTTCTTTGGTAGATGTGTATGCACTGCTATGAAACATTTGAGTCAATAAATTATGGTGATTATCTGGAACCACCACTTTCCATTTTTGCAAAGAAGCTATATTCTTAGCTATCTTCTTTGATTTAACCATTATGCTGTCTATTATATTGACTTCACACAAGCTTTTATGTTTTATGTTAGACCCAACTTAATTTTTATTTTATTGAATTTCTTTCAACTATGTAGATAATTAGAAATTTTCCTCTACTTCCTTTTTTGAAATCACTCTCTACAATTTTTTTGTTTTGCTTCTCAAGGCTATATAGCATAGGTTTTGACTGATGATGAATTGTTGATTTTTTTCTTTGCATGGCTTTGACTACTTGTATTTTCTCAACCTTTTGGCTTTTACTTTCAATTATTGATTTACAGTATCAAGAATTTGTTATAGATTTCAGATTCCATTCTGAATGTTTATTTTTGTTGCTTTAATTGAGTAATATGATATTCAAGTTTTCTACTGAATCCTGGCTAGATGCTGATGTCATAGGGCTTAATATTTTTCTCAAGTTTCTTCTGCCACGATAGTACTCCATGCTCTGCTCCTATTGTCCTCACCATGGTAATGGCTGCAGCATATAATGTTATGCCCTGATGCTAAAATGTTTTTTATACTCTGCCTAGTATTGCGGGAGAATGTATTCACTCATGATGTTTATAACAGGTGCTACTTTTTACGGATTGCTGTTTTTAATAGTTGTTTTATTAGTTGTAATTTTGCCATCAAACTTGAAATGCATTTGAAAAATTCTAAGTATGCCTGTCTCCTCTTGAACAACATTTGAGACATCAGCATTATTTTAGCCATCTATTTTTAAAAAACAGGTAGCACTTGTGGAGTCCATTTTAATATATATTTTTAATACTTTTGGGTTCTTTAGCTTTTCTCTCTTCAGATTTAAAAAAAGTCTTTAGTCTTAACTCTTATTTCATCAAATGTGGGATCAGAAATGAAGTTATTTCTTATTATTCATCTATATTGACCTTCAACATTGTTACATAGCTTGGAGCTGGGAATATAGTTTATTCACTGGTAAAAGGGGTATAGGATTACTGAATTAGTTAGTTCCTGGTACTACATTTCTGCTCTTCCACCTTTGCTTCCCCTGATTCTTTAAGGTCTGAACAAATCTTCATTTCAATGTATCCTTAGAATTCTTTGATGATGATCCGTTTTTCTTTCTTTTACTTCACAAGTCAGTCTTTCTGTTAAAAAACACCAACCTCTAAGCCTGAGGATATTGATTTCATTATCTATTTATTATTTTTGTTCTTTTCTTGATAACTGTATTTAGTTTTATTACATTTCTATTGTTTGGTATGTTTGTGAGTCAACTATTCTCTTCACTTCTCTTTTCCTTTATTTTGATTTTTGCTTGAATGTCTCAAAATACTCTCTTTTTTGTATGCTTATTTTTTTTATTGATGATTAACATTATATTTTCAAAGCATGGCATTTTGAATTGAAGCTTTAACTTCTTTCCTTTTCAGAATATAACACTGTGGAATAATCTTATATTATTTACATGTTCTTTCCTTCATATTTGAATGTCTATTTGGCCCCTTGTAAAATTTGTTTGCTGTTGATGAAATTGTCAAATTTAACTACTACATGTCTTGGAGTTTGAGGCAAGGAATATTTTTTTTTCTGGCAGTAATCTATGAATTACCTTCATCGATACTTTGTTTTCTACATTCAGAAGTTCCAGATAGTTTTCCTATGTTATTTCCTACCTTGTTGTCTTTAAGCTTATTGATTTGTCTATTATTTTGTGTGACCTGTGATCCTTAAATTACCTCTCCAAGATCAGTGGATTTAGCTTTTATAAAATTTGTGTTGTCTTTTCAAAGTTATTTACCTTTCTTTTCTGCCATTTTCCCCAACCTTGGTATTTTTGTATTCCAAATTTCTCAATATCCCTTTAATTTTTATAGAAATATTTTCCATCACATAGCAACTTTTTCTAATCTTCTAATTGTTTTGAAAATTTTGAGTATTCCAAATTTTGTCTTGTATTCAGTGCTAATTTTTCTATTTGTAGATTTTTTTTCTCTTTTGAATAATTCTGGAATTTCTTATTGTCCCATGCTTTCTAAAGAGTTCAAAATATTCTGTCTTTCATTTGACACTATTTTTTAAAAAATATATATTTGTTAAGAGATTTTTGTATTCTTGTTGGGGTTTATTCCATTTGGTTTTGGACTTTTGACTTATTTACCAGTACTCTGATATTTTATTGAGACTTTTTCTCTTGAGATTTTTAATGTTTCATCCTTTTAATGGATTTTTCTGTCATCCAATTTCTGGCCCTTCTCCTTTGCTGTTCAGCAAGACTAAGCTCAAAAGTTGCCTTCACCTCCTCTCACTAGGGATTCAGTGCTCACCAGCCCTGCATAACCTCTGGGAAGACAAGACTCACCAGACCTGTCCTCTAGGCTAGATGCAGTTGTCTATGCTGGTACTTTCTAAATTCTTCCATCTGTTCTCCTTACCTTCAAAAGATTGCGTAGTTAGAAACTTCTAATTCAGTTGGTGTGTAGAGAGGGCAAATGTGTCAAAGTAGAGACATAGCAGCTTCGGGAGTGGTACATGGGGTGGGTGTCTCTGCTCTAGGTCTAGCTAGGTACTGGTAAAAAAGTCCATCTGATTCCTATTCCACTCTCTTCCTGTAGTTCACATTGCTTGATAGAATCAGTTCCAGTTACATCTTGTGGAGTGGCAGAAGTGTTCAGAGTAGCTGTTGTCCTGTGGGTCTCTACCCTAGGTCTAGGTCTCCATAAGTCAACAAGACTACTTGTGCCCCTCCTGGGGAGTCACTGATTGAGTGTCATTAATTCATAAAGGATTTTACCTTGTTCAGAATTCTGTCTTCCTCTTCTATGGATTTAGTTGTAATTATTTTACATCTAGGTGGTATAGTAGATAGAGCACTGGGCTTGGAATCAGGAAGACTGATCTTCATCAGTTCAAATCTGGCCTAAGCCACCTAACTGTTTGTCTTAGTTTTCTTATCTGTCAAATGAGCTGGAGAAGGAAATGGCAAACGACTCCAGTATCTTTGCCAAGAAAACCTGAAATAGGGTCATGAAGAATCAGAAACAACTAAAATGACTGAACTCAGTGAGAATCAGAAGAAATGAGTGGAAGCTAAAAATTCAGGCTTGGTGTCAGGAAAAAACTTTCTAACAATTACAGCTACCTAAAAATGGGATGGGCAACCTCAACTGGTGATGGGTTCTCCCTCCTGAAAGTTCATTAAGAAGAAGCTGCATGACCACTTGAGTATGTTCTAGTGGAACATAGGTTAGACTATATGGCCCTTGAGATCCCTTCCAACTCACAGATTCTGTTGACTTCGTGATAATTTGATATCATCCAAATCAAGTCTTATAAAGAGAAGAACTACTTCAGTCAAAGTGCAGGGACTACAGTTGCGTAGTTTTGCAATAGAAGGGATTCCACCATTCATCCTTTTACTATAAATATATTTGCTCATTTTACCTTCTCATCATTTTATTTTTGTTGATTTTTTTTAAATTGAAACCTAAGCCAGGAATATTAAAGGTTCAGTAGAAATGGTGTATAATTGACTCAGCTACCATGAGAAGCACATTCACTCAGGATTACAGAACTGTGGAGAAAACCAACAAAGAAGCCTCCCCTACTAATCTAACCTCAATGAAAGAGCAGTATAAAATGTTTTGCCTATAACTACATAGCAATAATCATTTGTTATATCATGTCTGAAGAAACTTAATTGGGAAGGAAAAAGTCACTTTTTCAAATGACCATTATCTCATTTTAAGTTTCAGCTCACTATGTTGAAGCTGCTCTTGAAAACTTTCTTACATACTTTCTGCTCCATATATTATCATTGAGGGTGAACAGTTCATAATGAACAGTTTTTAGTGATTAAGCATAACCACTAAATAAACTCAGTTTGTCCTAGTCTTATGCGGCTGCTTTTGTGGACTCCAGATGTTTCACAGAAGCATAATTGCCAATGAATGATGATGCAATAAGCCTTTATTCAGTACATTATAAGGGAAGGCATAAGGCCTAACATGACATATGTTGGTGTTGAGTATGGGGGTCAATGAAAGAGGGAGCAGATAGCCAAGCATTCAAGAGGACCCCTGCAAGTTATATCTGTGGTTCAACCAGCAGTGTGGTATCTAGGGTAAAGTGAGATAATCTTCAGGCCCCAGGAGGCCTGAAGGAAAGGAATGATTGTCCATAACTCCACAGTTAAATGTAAACAGGCCTACTGGAAAGGATTCAATGATCTTATGGGAGGTATTTTCATGAACTGGTCCCTAAGTTATATCAGATTCTTGTTTCTTCTTCTAGTTCAGTATGACCTGGAATAAGCTCAAAAATGATTAAAACAGGAAATTCTCTAATCTCTTCTCTGAGTCCCAATCTATTCACTCAATGCCAATCACATGTATTCTTATAAGTAACTGTCAATGTTACATCAAACATCATAAAGAAGCACCGAGCCTGGATGTAATAATTATCTCTTCTAGCACTAAATTTCTCTCTGCCAGCTGTAGCCATTGGATTTAGTATGACCTCTGTTAGTCTGGGACATAAAAGGATGGACTTCAATGCCCAAGGTGTCTACTTCTTCTCAAATTCACCCGTCTTACAAATTCAGTTTTTCCAGGACAATCATTACTAACTAATGCAAGTTTGAACTGAACTTGGAGTTTTCCTTGCATGGCCATCATGTTGCTTCTGTCAGAAACACCCCCATCTCTGCCTGACTGGACCTCCTCTACAAGGCCCCAGCTCTTCATCTTTAAGTCTCATTGTAACCCTGGAATTCACTCATTGGAAGCATCCTCTTACCCTCTCTTACCCCAACCCTTATCTCTCTGATTGGATGGTTCCTCCCAGAACCTCCATTTAAGGAGGGCCCTCAGGTCAGCTGTCTCTCCAGTCTGCCCTCTGGAGTATCTCTATCTTGCTTTGGCACCAGTTACCTTTCCCTCCTCTCTCAAGTTCCTCCCTTTCAGCTTCCTTTCATATGTTATCTTCCTTCATTAGAATGTAAGTTCCTTGAGTATAGGGACTTTTCCTTCTTATATTTGTATTCCTGGAACTTCCATAATGCCTGTCATAAATGCTTGTTTTTCTGTGTGATATATATTCCACAAAGAAGACATTTGTCACTTAGAAAGCTGTCTTTATAGAGCATTTTTATAATTTAAACTCTTTTTCATCTAATGTTCTTTAAAAATGAAGGTATATCCCTTGGTGAATTGGTAGGATGAAATAGTATAATCATGCTTATGATGCAATATAACTTTTAAAATTATGTGTTTTAAGGATAAAAATATATGTATATATTTGTCACAAAACTCACTAGGATGGGCAGTATTATCTAGTAGATAGAAAGCCAGCCTTGGAGGCAGGAAGACCTGGCTGGATTCAAATGCTGCCTCTTACACAGACCGGTTGTACTGGTTGATTCAATCCCTCTGATTTTTAGTGCCCCAGGCAACTCTCTGAAACACTAGTCTGAAGAAGTTGCTAATCTGCATTGTTTAAGAGAGTTTCTTATATCAAAGAAATCACAGGCCCAGTCCAAGACTAAATGACAAAATTTATTTGTCATCCAACAGACACTTATTAAGTACTTATCATACTCCAGACATTGCACTAAGGGATAACTAATAAGCATAATACTAAATTATGAGAATAGTAATGCAAAGTACAGTTATTTGTTGTTTGCCCCAACAATTTAAAGAGCTAAAGGAAAAAAAAATAGCAGTAGCTTATTTTGTGAAGTAATAATGATGATAATTGGCATTTATGTAGTGTTTTATGATATATAAATTATGTGAATCACAAACTTTACCTGAATGATTTTCCCAAGAATCCTGTAGGATAAATGCTAAAAAAATGCTCATCTCCATTTTACAGATTAAGAAACTGAGGAAGTGAAATGTTAAGTGATTTTTCTAGAGCCATGTGGCTCAAACATGTCTGAGGCAGTTTTGGAAACAGTCTTCTTGACTTTGAGTGCAGGGTTATTTCCCTTTTGCTGGGCTCAGATGTCTTTCAATTTTTATGAACTCTTCCCATTCAACATTTAGCAGCAGAATAATTTGCAACTGTGTTTTTTTCTTTTAGGTCCAACCAGAAGCATTTTGTGAATGCTGCTAGTTTAAAGTGGCCACAGTTCATTGATAGTGGGAAATGTTGCTGGCTTGTGAACTAGGAGATATGGGTTCTTGCCCTGATTCTACCACTAATTAGCTGTGTGGTCTCAGGCAAATCACTTCATCTTTGTGGTCCTCAGTATCCTCAAAAGGGGGATCATTATCCTTGCCCTAGTGTTGTTGTCAGGATTAAATAAAATAATTCATATGAAGTGTTTTGTAAAGCATAAAACCTCTTATAAATGTCACTTCTTCTAATAGAAGTGGACTGAAAAGAGGAGACATGCAGTCAACAGTCAATGGCTTAACTGCAACAATAGATGAATAACTAGAGGAACACATTTAGTAGAACGAAAAAAGAATAATGAATGAAGTAGTAGAGGAATATGTTTATGGAGGGATGTGTGATAATAAAAATCTAGATTTATATAGCAGTTTAATGTTTGCTAAGCATCTTACATACATTACCTCATTTAACACTGGCATCAACTCTGTAAGGTAAGTACCATTACTATCCCCATTTTTACAGGTAAGGAAACCACAGCTGAGAGAGGCTATGTGATTCCTTATGGTCACATAACTATCACATCAGAAAAAGGATTTGAACCTAAATCTTTTAGAACCTATTTCTTTATACTGCACCAAACTTCCTCTCCTATGCTAAGGCACCTAAAAGAGCATTGGCCCAAGATTTAGGAGCCTGGGGCTTCAGTACACAGATGATTTTCAAATCTATTTTTCTAAGTCTGACCTCTTTTCTGATCTCCAATTTCATATATCACATTGCCTATTGGATATCTCAAATTGGATGTCCCATAGATATTTGAAACTCAAAATATCCAAAACTGAACTCATTATGTGTCTCCCTCCCCCAACCTTTATCTTTTCCAATCTTCTCTATTAGTGTTGAGGTCACCACCATCTTGCCAGTCACCAAGGCTCACAACCTAGGTATCATCTTACCTTGACTCTTCACTTTTTTTTACCCTTCATATTCAAATCAGATACCAAGTTCTGTCAATTCTACCTTCCAAGTACCTTCTCTCCTCTGACACTACCACCACCTTAGTTCAGGCCCTCATAACCTCACACCTGGATTACTGCAATGGCGTTTGTATTGATATTTTTGCCTCAAGTCTTTCCCAGCTCTAGTTCATTCTCTATACAGCTATTAAGGCAATCTTCCTAAAATGCAAGTCTAAACATTTCATTACCCTATTCAATAAACCCCAGTGATTCCGAATTACCAGCAGGATCAAATATAAAATCTTGCACTTAACTCTTAAAGACCTTCAAAACTTGTCTCCTTTCTACCTTCCTACTCTTTTGATACTTTGCTTCCTTTCATGTATACTATGATTTAGTGACACTGGCCTCCTTGCTGTTCCTTGTGCAAGATATTCAAGCTCCCAACTCTGTTCATTTTCAATGGTTCTCCCTCATGCCTGGAATATTTTCCCTCCTCAACTCTGTATCTTGGCTTCCCCAAATTCCTTGAAGGCTCAGCTATAATCCCACCTTCTACTTTTCCCCTGTGTTTTTCCTATGGGATTACCTCCACATAGATGCTTAACAAATTCTTGCTGACTAACTAAAGTCTGTACATACCGATGGCCTCATGTGGACTTTTGTGACCCTACCTCCCCTAAGCATTTTCGTGTGTGTAAACTAGGGTTCAAGACTGAATAAGACACTTCTAATTGGTAGAGATGATTATTATTCCATGCTGCATGCTTGTGTGAGGGCCAGAGTTGTCCAGAGCCTGTGAAAGGAAAGACCTTCCTTTTGATTCTAGGTTTGAGGACATATATGGTCCCAAGCTTTCTTCAGGGAGAGATCCACCAAAAGAGAGAAAGAGCTTTTCAAAGAAGTAGATTTGCAGAGCTTTCAGTGCCTCAATAGATCCCTGATTTCCAGCATTCCTCCCTAGAGACTTCTGGGAGTTTTCTCTTAGGTGAGACTGGTGACTATCTTGGTTGATCTATCTTACTCCCAATGCAAAAACTCATTCATTCTGTGTATTTTCTGGCATATCTGTTTTGTATAACCCCTTTGACTTCTATTTGCTGTCTATTTATTTAATTGGTTTACTATTTGTTATGGTCTTTGGTGTAAGTAACATTTTGTGGGAAGGGAACCAAGCCTTTGGATATAAGCTTGGAGTATTTTTTTTCTGCTTAAGGTAGAGTGAACAGTAAAGTAGCTTAAACCTAAAAGTCATTCTCTCGAACTAACAGTATTCAGAGGGACAGATAGATATAATTATAGTCTATCACCCCTTTTTTGAGGAGGGTGGCCAGACTCCTGTCCTCTGTCTTTGTATTTACAATCAGCTAGCAGCTCCTGTGGGGGCGTAAGATGCACCCAGGAGGCTTCCGGCACACCGGAAAAGCACAGGTTCTTTTTATCTGCTTAAACAAGGAAAGCACAGTGAAGGGGTTGACCAGCTTACTTTAATCCAGCATTCAGTTAGCATACAGACAACACTCATTTAGTTCAGGGGAAAAATGCCAGCATTCCATTAGCATTCAGTTAGTTCAGGGGAGCAAAGAGACAAGCATCAAGAGACATACCAAATACAGATTCACTCAGCTAGTTCAGGGGAACAAACAGCCAGCACCCTGAAGTTCAGAATATTCATTTAGTTTGAGGGAAAACAAACCAGCACCCCAAACCTCAAAACCAAAATACAAACAAACTACAAATATCAACAGACAGACCCAATACAATTCATAGTTACCAACATCTGGGCTCAGCCTGAGAGCAAGGGCTGGCCCAGACTCACGCTTGCTGCTGCTCCCATACCAACTGGAAAAGGAAAGAGAGCTCTTCAAGCTGTCCTCTCCCCTCTTATAGAGTTTTTGACATCATCAAGCACCGCCTGAATGACCAGCGCTGATTGGTTCTTGAGTTGGCCTCTCCCCCTAGTGTAGACTAGGTTAACACCCAATAGGGCTTGGCTCTGGAGTCAACACCTCCCCTCAGCCAGCCCATGACTCATCACACAGGAAGTTCTCTGCTCCCAGGCATGGCCCAGCAATGCTCAATGAGATAAACTGAGTCACTCAAAGAAAACAAAGGCCACTCTGGCTACAGTCTTGCTCTCATATAGGCAGGAATCAAAACATTCCTTGGAGAAGGATAGATAAGATTTCAGAGATATCTATTCAAGTCTTCCTGCAAACCACATTTAGAGAACCCATGTGGACAGGCATATAATCCACATGGGTGACAAATACCCTATATATATAGTTTGAAAATTGAGTAAAGCAATGCCCATTTTTTTCTGAAATTTTATGTGACAAGTATTTTCCTTTCCTTTTTATCCCCTTTAAATAAAGCCTTATGGTTTTACTGCCACAGCCATAGTCATATTGCAGTTACACAAAGTGCAGCAAAATTGTTCCACTATTTAAAGCGAATCTCATGAAATATAAAAGCCCTGAGGTGAATCAACACTTTTATGCATGACCCAAATCAAAAGCTGCCTGTGAACACTGGATGACAGATGCCCAGTTAAAGGACTAATTAAAGCCGAAGGCAGCAGTACTCTAACCAAATGTCAAGGTCTTTATTTCCAATCTACAGACACAAAAATGGATTAAGTCATATTTGTTCCTTTCACATTTTACTTGTTAGGAGGCTCCTTATTAAAGGAAATCTTTATGGCTTCATTTTGTTCTACTAAATCTCATGCACATGCTATGATCATATAAAATTCCTTGAAGGATGCCATAGCTGAAAATTGGTTCAATGACCTTTTAATTATTAGTGTGAATTGATAAGTAAAACAGTGCATGCCCAGCAAAGGTGTTTGACACTTTAATGTAGGTCCAGGTAGAAAATGGATTCCCTATAGATTAAGATCTTCCAGATGCTTCTGTTTCTAGATTTTTATCAATCAATCAATAAATATTTATTAAGCACCTACTATGTGTCAGGTACTATATTAAGGGCTAATATTATACTGATTGCATCGATTCCCAGAATATTATTCCTTAATGAGATCCTACTTGATAGGCTATAATCTATCATAATAAAACAAGCAATACCACATAGATGTAGTAATAGATGTAAAATAGATTATGATCTATTATAATATGACATGAAATACTAATATACCAAAAGTGCCTATTTGACAGTTGGCTGGCCAATCCTTGAGCTAGTATATCAGTAAAAAAAAATCACTGCAGATAGATAATGAATTACAAATTACTAGAAGACATGTTCATGTTAGGAAATTCAGGAACCAGAGGAGAGAAGTGAGGTTGAAAGGATTTGTGTGAAGATCAAAGAAAGGACACAGTGATTTTGTAATTAGAATATACTGCAGACCTCCTGAACAGAAAGAGGAAATAGAAGAGGACTTTGAAACATGGACAAACTTGACATGATATTGTAGTGATAGGGGACTTTTTGTTTTCCAATCTGTAAATCAATTGATAAGTACTTATTTTGTTTATGTGTCAAGCACTGTACTAAGTGCTGAGGATACAAAGAAAAAACAAAACAAAAGCATTCCTAACACTCAAAGAACTTATATTCTACATATTCTACAAGTATATGATGTACAATATGGATATATGATGGGAGTTTGGTCAGTGTGATTTCTATCCCCAAAGCAAGTTGTGCATCTTCTACCTTATTGCCCATTTTCATGGAAACAGCTAGAAACTCTGCTTCTAGGACTCTATGATGATGAATAATGGAAGGGCCATGCTTTCTTATTTGAAGCATGTGCAGAACTCTGTAATGGGGTCTGCTAACCACATGGTGAAGGTGACTGTTGATTGACTTCTGAGTGGGACCACAGTAACATTCCAAAGATACTAACTGGCCAAAGAATCTCTTGTTCATCTTCTTTCCTGACTGGCTGACTGTGAGGAGAGAGGTATGCTGTATACCTCTGAATCAGGAGAGAACTTAGATTCTCCCCACCTGGGGCTAACAAATGTCCAGTGAATATTGATCTGGTCTTTGCCTCTTTTCTTGCATTTTGATGAAGTATTGGAAACAGTTAAAGCCTTATGACTTTCAAAAGGCCAAAATGGTGAACTACAATAGATCCAAAAGCTTGAAGGCTTGCTGGATTTTATGGCCAGCCATGAGCAATAAAGTCTTGAGTAATATACTTGAACCAGGAAAAACTTCATATAAAAGGCAGCCAAGAGAAAATGACAGTGATTCATATATTGGCTATGCTATCATAGCAGCTGCATTAAATTTGAACCCACTGTCCCCAGGGACCAAGGTATTATAGGGGAAGAGTACACCTACAGGTGCAGGAGAAAAAATTTGTATGTCTGTACTTGCTATGGAAAAGCTAATTCATGCTAATTAGTTAAGTGAACTAAGATTTATAATCACTGGTAGTTTACGCTGAAGAGAACATGTTGGAATGGAGGCTCAGGCTAGTAGACTTAGAGAAGAATGATCATGATCCATAACAGGTACACTTAGAACTCTGACAGGGAGATATAGTCTTTCTTGCTCTGGGAACCCCATCCTTCAGTGTGTATGAGTTATGAGAGTCTCAATGCATACATAAATAGATATACAGATAGGTTCCAATTAATGTGAATAATGAATCCTGTGAAGTGGTCACATTTGAATTTCTACTATTTGAAGTTATAATTATATGCAAAATGTGGTAATTGATCCCATCCCAGTGGAAATATGCAATTGATTTTTAAATGTTATCTGTTTTTAAAATAATGTAACCACAAAAGGCAAGAAAAATGTGTCTGACTCAACTTTATTACAAAATAATAGTTATAGGAAACAAAATAAAAAAATACTGTATATTATACCTAAAGATGAGCCTGTGCTGATATGATGAAAATACTATTATTGCTTAAAAAATTTTAGCACTATAAACTCAACTGTCTTTTCTTTCTTGGGGTGTGTGTGTGTGTGTGTGTGTACATAAAGTTAGTGGGTATGACATTGATAAAGATCCAGTAGAAGAGACTGAGGGCAGCTAAATGGTGCCGTGGATAGAGTCCTGGGTCTGAAGTCAGGAAGATTCACCTTCCTGAGTTCAAATCTGTCCTGTGTGACCCTAGACAAGTCACTTAATTCTGTTTGCTTCAGTTTCCTCAACTGTAAAATGATCTGGAGAAGAAAATGGCAAACTACTCCAGTATCTTTGCCAACAAAACCCCAAACGCGTTTGAAATGAAGAGTCAAATATGACTGAAAAATGACTGAACTACCATACAGGAGACTGAGAAAAAGCAGTCAGAAAGATAAAAAGTGAACCAAGAAAGAGCATGATTGGAGAGGATTCTGGGAAGATGGCAGAATAGGTCAGAAAATTCCAAGCTCTCAAGATTTTCCCCCATAAAAGAGATAAAATAGCACCTTAGGGCAAACAAAGTGATGGTGAAAATAAATAAGCATGGGGGCACAACAGCGGTCTTCCTGGGACAATTTGAGAAGATCAGAAGAAAAATCCCAGGACAAGGTTCCGTGCTTGTGCAGAGTAAACACCTCCAGGCTAGGGTCCACTTTAACAACAAGTGGCAAGCCCTGGGGTTAGTTGGTCTGGGAGGCTGCCTCTGCCCCAGCCACAGGAACTTTTACCCCCAGGTTAATGAGGGGAGCTAGGTGTCTGAGTTGGGAAAGATTGAGGGAACCTTTGCTGACAAAGAATAGACCCAGCAGCTGTGCTGCGGTGAGCAGTGGAGGGCGAGAAGGAAAGAGCATGTGTTCCGTGAGTGCAGAAGCAGTGGGGCAGAAAGCCCCTGGCTGTAGGCACTCACAGGAGGTTGGAAGTTTGGCTTTGGTTCCAGGCTAGAGGGGAGAACTGAAGATCTGGGGCAAGAGGCACCATCCCCATACCCCAGGGCTAGCGGTGATTACAAAAATTAAGCTACTACCACAAAACATGCACAGGCAAAGGAGAAAGAATCCAACCATAGAAAGCTATTATGGGAACAGAGAAGACCAGGGTCCATCTTCAGAAGAGGATTTTGAAGCAAAGAAACACCTTTCTACCCCAAAGATTAACGTCAAGTAGTCACCTGCCCCCCTCCCCCAAATTCATAGAAGGTCTTAAAAAAGACTTTAAAAATCAAATGACAAAGATGGAGGAAAAACTTTAAAAAAAAAAAAAAAGAAGAATCCAAGAAAAAGAAGATGATTATAAAAGGAAAGTCAGCCAGTTAGAAGAGGAGATCCAGAATCTTAAGGAAGAAAATGACACCTTGAAAGTTAGAATTGGGCAAGGCAAAGCTGGTGAAATCATGAGATCAAGAAATAATTAAACAACATATGAATAATGAAAAAATAGAAGAGGAAGTGAAACTTCTTGTAAGAAAAACAACAGATTTGGAGAATAGATCAAGAAGAGAAAACATAAAAGTAATCAGATCAACTGAAAGCTATGATCAAAAAGGAATCTTGTTAACACAGGATCTAGCAGCTTCCACATTAAGGGATCTAACAGCTTGGAATACAATATTCTGGAGGTCAATGGAGCTAGGATTAAAACCAAGAATCACCTACCCAGCAAAACTGAGTATCATGCTCCAAGGCAAAATATGGATTTTCAATAAAATAGAGGACTTTCAAGCTTTCTCAGTGAAAAGACCAGAACTGAATAGAAAATTTGACTTTCAAACACAAGAATCAAGAGAAGCATGAAAAGGTAAACAAGAAAGAGAAATTATAGGGGACTTACTAAAGTTGAACTGTTTTGTATACATTCCTACATGGAAAGATGATGTATACGATTCATGAGACCTCAGTATCAGAGTAGCTAAAAGGAATATGCATATATATATATGTGTATATGTATATATATATACATATATATACATATGTGTGTATATGTAGGTATATATGTAGGTATATGTATATATATGTATATATATATATATATGTATATATATATATAGACAGAGGGCACAGGGTGAGTTGAATATGAATGGATGATATTTAAAAATATAAAATCAAATTAAGGAATTAGAGAGGAATATAGTGAGAGAGGGAGAAAGGGAGAGATAGAATGGGGTAAATTATCTCGCATAAAAGTGGCAAGAAAAAGCGGTTCTGTAGGAAGGGAAGAGGGGGCAGGTGAGGAGGAATGCGTAAATCTTGCTCTCATCAGATTTGACCTGAGAAGGGAATACCATACACACTCAATTGGGTATCTTACCCCACAGGAAAGAAGGAGGAAGAAGATAAAAAAGGGGGGACGATAGAAGGGAGGGAAGACAGGAGGAGGAGGTAATCAAAAACAAACACTTTCGAAAATGGACAGGGTCAAGGGAGAAAATTCAATAAAGGGGGATAGGTTAGGAAGGAGCAAAATATAGTTAGTCTTTCACAACATGAGTATTGTGGAAGGGTTTTATATAATGATAAGTATGTTGAATTGCTTGCCTTCTTAGGGAGGGTGGGAGGGGAGGGAAGAGGGGAGAGAATTTGGAACTAAATGTTTTAAAAACAGATGTTCAAAAACAGACAAAAAAAAGTTTTTGCATGCAACTAGGAAATAAGATACACAGGCAATGGGGCATAGAAATTTATCTTGCCCTACAAGAGAAGAAGGGAAAGGGGGATGGGAGGGAAGTGGGGTGACAGAAGGGAGGGCTGATTGGGGAACGGGGCAACCAGAATATACACCATCTTGGAGTTGGTGGGAGGGTAGAAATGGGGAGAAAATTCATAATTCAAACTCTTGTGAAAATCAATGCTGAAAACTAAATATGTTAAATAAATTAAATTTAAAATTCTAAAAAAAAAATAAAAAAAGGAATTTTGATGCAATAATATGAGAAATAAGTGAAGAAAATTGTCCTGAAGCATTAGAACAAGGGGGGAAAGTAGAAATAGAAAAAATCCATTGATCACCACTTAAAAGAGACCCTATGAGGAAAACTCATGGGAGTATTTCAGTCAAATTCTGAAACCCCCAGCTCAAGGATAAAATATTAAAAGCAAGAAGAATAAGACAATTTAAATATGATGGTGCCACAGTTAGAATCACACAAGACCTAGTAGCAGAGATATTAAGGGACCCCAGGTCTTAGAACACTACATATTGAAAAGCAAAAGAACTGGGGTTCCAGCAGAAAATATACCCAACAAAGTTAAGCATAATCCTGAATAAAAAATAAATGGACATCTGATCAACTTTCAAGACTTTGTTAAAAAAATCTGAACTTAATAGAAAATTTGACATACAAGAGCCAAGAGAAACATATGGTACATACCAAAGACATATCCCATACAAGGGATTCAATAAGGACAGACCATTTACTTTTTATGCATGTAAAATGTGTGTCTAAGATTCTTTTTAATAATTAAGTAGTTCATAAGAAAGATTGGGGTAAACCTGAGTGTAATATGAATTTAAAAAGCAAAACCACTTAGGAACAGTTAAAAAGAGTATTTTAGACACATGAGGTGCAAGAGGAAGAATTGATACCGAAGAATTAGATAGGGGAGGAGGGCTGGTAGTTCTGGTAACCTACTTTCATTGGGAATGGATTAAAAGGGAACAGTACATAAATATTTAGAAGAGTATAAAAATCTTCAAAATTCAGGGGCAGCTAGGTGGTACAGTGAGTAGAGCACTGGCCCTGGAGTCAGGAGGACCCGAATTCAAATTCAGCCTCAGATACTTGACACATGTACTTGCTGTGTGACCTTGCGCAAGTCACCAAATCCCAATTGCCTTGCCTTCCCTCTTCCAAAAAAAAAAGTCTTCTAAATTCAGAAGAAATAAAATGGTAGGGGCATAGGAAGAGGAGAGGACAAGGGAGGGATTTTTAGAGAGGAGGGTGAGGGAAATGGGAGGATAGGGGAGGGAATCTTGAAGGGGGGGCAGACAAGTAATAGGAAGGAAAGGTAGAAGTTAAGTAGAGGAGGCAGGAGGGATAGGAAACAAGAGATATGAACAAGCATAACAACAAAGATCAGGAGTAGAATGTGTTTGGGAAAGTATATGTCTATATATGTATGTATATATGTACAGTATATATATATATCTGTATCTATAGCTATAAAGAAATATATCCACATTTAGTTGTAGGGGGGAGGGTAGGAGGAAAGAACAAAGTAAAAAAGTGCACAGCAGAGAACAAAAGAAAACTGACAAGGAAGCAAAGAAAAGATGGACAGCTCTCAACACAACATGTAGTATTTATCCTACAGGCTTTCTTGAAATGAACATTTATTGTTACACATTTTTGAATCCTCTCTTATGTTGTGCTATGCACATGGCATGCTTTCCCCACCCCTCCATGCCTTTCTTACTTTGTATTTAAGTTCCAATATTTAAGTTTATGATATGTTTTTGTTTCTTTTCTCTATTCTTGATTTGTGTTCTGGTGTTTAAGTCTAAAATAAAAAAAAAAAAAAAGAAAAGCAATGGTATATAAAGAACATGGTATACAAAGAACAATGGTATGCAAAGATTGACCCATGGAGTCAATAAATGGAAATGGAATGAAAAAAAAAAAAAGAAAGAGTGTGATCACAAAAATCCTGGAAGAAGGGAATACCTAGGAGGAAAAGGTGGCCAACAATGCTGTAGAGAGAACAAGATAAGGACTAAGAAATGTTCATTAGATTTGGCAATTAAGAGGTTATTGGTGGCCTTGGAGATAGAAATTTCAGTTAAATAATAGCTTTGGAATGCAGACTGTTGTGGATACAATAGTGAGTGAGAAGAGATAAATTATAGGCAAAGAGTTTGGACAGCTTTTTCTTGGCTCCAGCATGGTGGTAGGGTTAAGGTGGGGAGGGGAGAGAAGATTCGTAAGATCATATAATTATAGATCTAGTATTGGAAGAGACCTTAGAGGTTATTCAGTTGAACATTCTTATTTTATAGATGAGGAAACTGAGGCCTGGAGAAAATAAATGACTTTCCCAAGATCATGATGGGGGAATAAGGTAGAAAGGTAAGGAAGGTAGCAAGGTTTCTCATCTTTGGACTAGATGATCTCTATCTAATGTTTCTTTTTGCTCTATGATAATAGGGGAAATAAACATTATATAAAGTAATTTGGGTGGGAGCGATATATACATGAATTCCCAGGTTCACTCTGAAGTCACTTTATTCTTTAGACTCTACAGTTAATAGATTTTGTAATCTTTTCAGCTTCTTTTAATGTATGTATGTATGTATGTATATGTAAGCATTTATATATATATGTAAAGTTGAAAATAATTCTAATATATACTATGTAAGGATTCTTAGCTTTGTTTTCATTGAAATATGCAGTATGTATGACCAAAGGGCAATCAAACTGTGCATACCCTTTGATTCAACAATACCACTACTAGATCTGTGTCTCAAAGAGATCATAAAAAAAGGAAAAGGATCTACATGTATAAAAATATTTATAGCAGCTCTTTGTGGTGGCAAAAAAATTAGAAATTGAGGGGATGCCCATCAATTGGGGGATGGCTAGACAAGTCATGATATATGAAGGTAATAGAATACTATTGTGCCATAAGAAATGATGAGGTGGATTTAAAAAAAAAACCTAGAAAGAATTACATGAACTGATGCTGAGTGAAGTGAGCAGAACCAGTAGAACATTGTACACAGTAACAGCAATATTGCTCAATGATGAACTATGATTGACTTCGCTCCCCTCAGCAATACAATGATCCAAGACAATTCCAAAAGACTCATGATGTAAAATGCTATTTATTCACATCCAGAGACAGAACTGATGGAGTCTTAAAGCAGATTAAAACATTCTATTTTCAGTTTCTTTATTTTTTTCATAGTTGTTCTTTTTGTTCTGTTTCTTATTTCACAACCTGATTAATATGGAAATATGTCTTACATGATTGTACATATATAATCTATATCAAATTGCTTATTATCTTAGGGAGAAGGTAGGGGAGACAGAAAGATGGAGAAAAAATTGGAACTCAAAATGTTATTAAAATGAGTGTTAAAATTGCCTTTACAAGTAATTGGAAAAAATAAAATACCATTAAATTGGCAGTCAAGAAAAAAGAAAAAAATTTGTAATTTCTTAATTCTTAAGAGACAATTAAATAAATTTGAAGTTATAGCTCTTTGTTAGGGTAGGTATTTCTGTTTTTATTTATCTTTATTTAGGATTAATTATTTGATGAAAGCCATTGATAAAATAACATCCCACTAAAGGTTTTCTCCAAACATCTGTTTGCAGTATCTCTTTAGAATGTGGTTTTTCCTTCAATTACATAAGGACATTCAGACAGATGTTTGATCTGGAAAAGGATTTTGATCCATGTTTTAGAATTTTTGGCAAGTTAGATAAAGCTTAGGAAAACTTACATTGACTTATCCAGTTATCTGCTTGATATTAGTCATCTTTCAGGCATATTGGGTACCAGTGAGTTTGGGACATTCTTCCTCTCCCCTTCCACTAGGTCATTCCACCATCACCCTTACTCTGACCCAGACTCAAAGACTAGATTGGAAAGACTGAGGGAGCACATTCAGTATGGTGGTGGGGCCCATCTCCCAACAGAATCAGGGTGCCACTGTGTACGTGGGGGGCCCAGATGGGAAGGTCAGTGAATGGCTGCTGTGGGAGCTCTTTCTGCAGGGTGGGCCCATGGTCAACACTCACATGGGTGACAGGGTCACAGGGCAGCACCAAAGCTATAGATTTGTGGAATTCTTGAGTGAGGAGGATGCTGACTATGCCATCAAGATCATGAACATAATCAAACTGTATGGGAAGCCCATATGAGTAAACAAAGAGTCAGTTCATAACAGTTAGAACCTGGATGTTGGGGTCAACATTTTCATAGGGAACCTAGATCCTGAGGTCAATGAGAAGCTGTCCTATGATACCTTCAGTGCCTTTGGGGTTATTTTGCAGACTCCCAAGATCATGTAGGACCCTGACACGGGCAACTCCAAGGACTATGCCTTTATTAATTTTGCTTCATTTGATGCCTCTGATGCAGCAATTGAGGCCATGAATGGGCAATATCTGTGTAATCAACCTATCGTGGTATCTTATGTTTTTAAGGACTCTAAGGGTGAATGCCATGGCTCTGCAGATGAGCCACTTCTGTTGGCACAGAACCTGTTGTCTCAGGCAGATTAGCCAAAGCAGCTATTTGCTGATGCACCAACCCCACTCTCTGCCCCTAATCCTGTTGTGTCTTCCTTGGGATCTGGGCTTCCTCCACCAGGTATGCCCCCACCAGGCTCATTCCCACCTCCAGTGCCACCTCCTGGAGCCCTTCCTCCAGGAATGCCCCCAGCCATGCCTCCCCCACCTATGCCTCCTGGGGCTGGAGCCTGTGGCAATCCATCAGCAGGAACCCCTGGGGCAGGACATCCTGGACACAGACACTCACATCCTCATCCATTCCCACCAGGTGGGATGCCTCATCCCGGTATGTCTCAGATGCAACTTGCCCACCATGGTCACCATGGCTTGGGACACCCCCAGGCTCCCAGGGACAGCCTCCTCCATGACCACTATCAGGAATGCCTCATCCTTGCTCCCCTCTTATGGGAATGCCACCCCAATGGGACCCCCTTTTGTATCTTCCATGGGTCACCCAGGCCCCATGCCTCCCCATGGTATGTGAGGACCTCCTCCGTTAATGCTCTCCCACAGATACAGCCATCACCCTCAACATCTACCCTATGGCTATCAAAGAGGGCTCCTTCCCCCATGCCCACCCTCCCACTGACTGCCAGTACCCCCTCATGGTCCACTTCGAAGTCCTCTTCCTCAGTAGAGCCAAATTTCTCTACAACCTATTGCACTCCTCTGAGACTCCCCCTGTCTTTTGGACCAGTCAGAGGAACTGTTGCCCCCCGGGCCTGGGGCACCCCTTTCTTCCTCAAATTTGTCTTTTTTTCCAGTGTTATTTTTTCCCCCCACTGGACTTTTTTCTATGTTGGGCTCCACTTCTTCCCCAAATATTGACTGTGTATAAAGCTGGATGCCTTGTTTAAAAAAAATAGATTGAGGCCTATAAAATTCTTCTGGGTCTCTGCAACAATATAAGGCACATGATATATTCTCTACGGATCACTGAAACACATAGGGCATCTAGTTGAAAGTCTGGAAAAAATTTCTGGGTTTTTCTTTCTAAGAACAACAAAATCCTCTGAGTCACTAAATACAACATGTGGTACCCACAATTTTCCCAGTGAATTCCTGCCATTTCTAAGGTAACACAAATCTAATTTCTAACTCATTTAACAACAGAACAAGCAGGTTCAGTGGGAGAGGATAGAACACAGGATTAGGTAATCCTCAAACATGTGTGAGGCTCAGCTAAAGTGATTTAGAACTTTGGTAATTACTAAGGATTTCTAGACCAGCAAAGGAAACTTATTAGGATATGATGTGTTTATCTTATGGACCTATATAAAATTCAAATAGTAAAGCATCCTTGGGGTTGCATATTGACTTAGAAAACCACAAATTAACATTATCTATGTTGTGTTGTACTTTATTTTGTTAAATATTTTCCAATTACATTCTGAATTGGACTGCCCTGGGGAAGTTTGTCATCTGCATGGACCCCCTGGTCCCCAGTTTGACACTTTTACTATAGTTCATAAGAATTTCCCAGTATGGCAAGAAGGATAGATTAATTAATTTTCCATTACTTTTTTTTGGTTCTTTTATTTTTTAATTATATATTTTATTTTATTTATTTTTAACAGTATTTTATTTTTTTCCCCAGTTACATGTCAAGAAAAATTTTAGAATTAATTTTTACAAGATTTTGAGTTTCAAATTTTTCTCTCTCCTTCCTTCCCTTCCCCTCTTCTGAAAATGGTAGGCAGTTTTATGTAATTTATACATGTGCTATAATGTAAAAAATTATTTCCATATTAGTCACAGTTGTGAAAGAAGAAACAGATAAAAAAAGACAAAGAATAAAGTAAGTGAAAAAATATGCTTTGATCTGCATTCAGAGTCCATTCAGTTCTTTATCTGGATACAAATGGCATTTTCCTTTGTGAGTCCTTTGTACTTGTCTTGGATCATTGTGTTGCTGAAAAAAGCTGAGTCATTCATAAGTGATCATCACACAATGTTGCCAATACTGTATACAATGTTTTCCTATTTCTGCTCATTTCACTTTGCATCAGTTCATATAAGTCTTTCCAGGATTTTCGGAAATCTGCCTGGTCATCATATTGTACAAGAGTATTCCATTACATTCATACAGAACAGCTTGTTCAGCCATTCCCCAATTGATGGGCATCACCTCAATTCCCAATACTTTGCCACCATGAAAAGGGTTGCTATAAATATTTTTGCACGCATAGATCTTTTTCTCTTTTTTATGATCTCTTTGGGATACACACCTAGTAGTGATACTTCTGGATCAAAGGGTATACATAGTTTGGTTGCCCTTTGGGCATAGTTCCAAATTGTTCTCCAAAATGGTTGGATCAGTTCAGAATAGATGTATTTAAAAGGGGGGAAAAGGGATCATGTATGAGCTAGCCACTGGTATTCTAAGAATGCAAAATCCATACTTCTTATCTTAACTGCAATACTCATACTGAAGGAAGGGGGGAACAAGCATTTATATAGCACCTAATATGTGTCAGACATGATGTGAAGAATTTTATAAATATTATATCATTTGATCATCACAACAACCTTATGAGATAGGTGCTATTATTATCCTATTTTAGGTTTGAGGAAACTGAGGTAGACAGAGGTTCAGTGACTTGCCCAGGGTCAGACAGTATCTGAGGCTGGATTTGAATTCATGTCATCCTAACTCCAGTCTCAGGACTCTATTCACTGTATTATCTAGCTGCCTAGGTACTGAGTATAATATAACAGAAATCAATAATAACATTCAAATAATAAAAAATTAATACAAAGAATCTTATCTGACTTGTAAGGAAACACACTAGAAAATTAAATATTGTACAGTTATAATTTAAAACAGGAGTGAGAAAAAAGTTACAATTTTTCTCTAGAGGATTCCTCAAGCTAGGAAATACATTAATGAGAGTTCCAGGTAAATGACCTCTTTGACGGGTCCCTTCAAACATGAAGCATTCACTATTGATTCAAGATGAGGCCCTACATGTAGCTCATAAAGCTCTGGGGATGATTCACCTAACTCATGCTTGGACTAGAAGGCAGGATCCCCAAGTTGTGATGATGCTTCTCCCAAGATTTTAGAGGTGACCCTCAGGAGTTAAGGATATTTTTCTAGTTCTGTCACTCATGAGTGGGCAGCTAGGTGTTGCAATCGATAGAACGCTGAGCTTGGAGTCAGGAAGATTCATCTTTCTGAGTTCAAATCTAGCCTCAGACATTTACTAGCTGTGTAACCTGGGCAAGTCACTCAGTTTCCTTATCTGTAAAATGAGCTGGAGAAGGAAATGGCAAACCACTCCATTATCTCTGCCAAGAAAACCCCAAATGGGCTCACAAAGAGTCAGAAACTACTGAAAAACAGCTCCACAACAACAACAAAATTCACTCAAGTCCCCATCAAGTGAGTTCCCCTGATCTGAGTCTTCAGTTAACACTTTCACCAATACCAATTTGACTAGTAGATGTCTCTTCAATATCAATTACCATTTATGATAGATAATCTTTTACAAAAGGATATTTATGGAGAAAGTAGAGCATGAATAGAATTACAAATATATCTCCTTGTGATGGGGTATAGACAGTGGGAACCCCCTTGAGCTCTACCTGAATCTTCCCACTTGATCTGACTGCTCATGCCAAATCTGTTGTCTGCTACCTCCTTTGTCTGGTTACCTCCAGATTGAGTCTGACTTCACCCCAGTCACCCCAGTCCCATCAAGATCCTCCCTAAACCCCTCCTCCCATCACCCCAGACTACTTGACCACCCCTAGATCCCTCCCACACTGTTTCTGTATATAAGATCCATCTTGCGTCCATGAAGGCACTCAGATTCAATCTAGATCAGACTCTATCTGGCTAAGATTATTCTGGTCCACTTGTCAATACAAGCATCACAAAATGGTGAGATTTCCTGAGTCTACCCAATATGGCAAATCTTTAATAAACTTTGCTTTTCTTTGGCTGTAAAAAGGCTTGGGTCAAATTCATTTGGCAGGACCTGGCGTGTCAGCATTTTGGGGAGTCCATGTGGTAATAGGGAGAGCCTAAGGCCTCCTTCCCACTAATGGACCATGTGGTCCAAAGAGAGGGAAAGCCTCCTTGGCCTTTTTGTTCTTTCCTCTCCTTTCTAGGTTCAGGTAATAAACTCTCTAACCTTGGGAGTTTCAAAGGTGAGGAGAGCAAACTATGATAGTCTGGAAGTTGCAATCCAGGATGGCTTTTGTAGTCAGTGCAACATTGATGTTCTAAGGAACAAGACTGATTTTTGAGAGTGACCTTCAGGGACTTCAGGCCAGCAGAAGGACTCATGAAAGAATAAAATTGCCTTTGGACAGAAAATTGGTGGAGCTAGTGCTATGTAGGAGCTGAGCTAAGCTGTGGGTCTAATGCTCTCAATGAGAGCTATGAGAATAGCCCTTGAGGAATTGGAGGAAATATTTGCATATATTTTTCTTGCTATATTTTTGAAGTAAACATATCTCTTTGAAACTTTCCAGTGTTAAGTAGTTAAATGGAACTGGAATGTCATTCCTAAAACCCTGAAAATGACAGAAGGAGGAAACAGCCTATGGAGATAGTAGAGAAAACAGATATTCTACCAACCTCTTAGGGTACCTGAGAACTATGACAGGGAGATTTAACAGTTCTGGTCCTATGAGAGTGGAGTCAGCATATACCATATACATAGATATAGATATATACACTATATATACATATATACACTATATATACATATATACACACACATAATATGATATAAGATAAATAATATATATGTATGTATATGTGGTTATATATTTATATCTATATATACATATTTAGATAGGCATATTATATATGTGCATGCATATATGCTTTAAATTGAAATAAAGTTTTTAAAAGATGAGTAAAGAATGTAGTCCAAATGTGAAAAGTTTTAGAAAATACAAGATATATATCTAGAAAGACTTTATGTAGGCAGGGCTAATATTTTCAGAACAATAAAAAAGACCAGTTAAGGGAGTCTTCTTTTGTCTTTGCAATTTTAACATGCAAGTGTGCATTTTCTGCTTCAATTTTTCAAACATTGATGGGAAGCATCTGTGCTAGCAGGGTAGGGACCTATTGTCCAATCTATGAGCTCCAGAGTGAGTTGGGTTTAAGGCTTGATTTTCAAGAAAGAAATCTAGCCAGTAAACCCAAAGTTAAGGAGGCAGCCTTTGGCTATTGAAATGTACCTTCCCTTGGGCAGATGAGGTGAGGAGAGGAGAGGAGAGGAGAGGAGAGGAGAGGAAAGGTTACTCACAAGTTGTGTTTGTCCTTCATTCTCAAAAAGGGACATCGGGGAACTGATGACATGACTTGTGCTGCAGAAATGATTAAGTAGATAGAGCACTAGACTTAAGAGTCAAGAAAAGACCCAAATTCAAATCCTATCCCCAGCGCTTGCTAGTTATGTGACCCTGGGTGAGTCACTCTCTCAGTCTCTGTTTCTTTGTCTGTAACATGAGTGAGTTGGATTTGATGGCTTCTTATGTCCTGTCCAGTTCTATAAACCTATGATCCTACGATCTTCTTAACCTTAAGGATTCCGGTTTGGTATTTCTAGCACAACTCAGTATTAAGAAGTCAACTGAAGCAAATATTCATTGCTAGGAACCATCCCTGGGACTTGGGCTGCTTTATTTTTTTGTTTATTTTTCATTTTTGGCACAACAACAAACATTTATTAAGCCCTGATAGGTGTTAGGTACTGGGGATATAAGCACAAATAAATGAGACAGTCCCTACCCTGAAGGAGATTTAATTTTTCTGAGGGAGGGGAAAACACAACGAACAAGCAACTACTAGATAAGCTAAGGAAGGATGAAACTTAATAACTTGGAGGTGGGAATAAGGATTAAGGACACCCTCACAAAGAGGGGGCATCTGAGCTAGCTAAGTTTTAGAGAATGATATTGATTAAAATGTGGAGATGAGGAAGGACTTTATTTGAGTTACGGCAGTTAGCCTGGACAAATACATAGAAGTTAGACCTCCTTGAGAGTAAGGACTGTTTTATTTTTAGGTCTGTATCTTGAGAACCTAGAAAAGTATTTGGCACTAAGTAGGCGTCAAAAAAATGCTTATTGATTGATTGATTGGAGATGGAACAACATATTTGGAGAACAGTAACACAATTTAGCTGGAATTTAGACAGAGTATGTGAAGTATAACGATGGTGAAAAAAGCCTAGAAAGGTAGGTTGTAGCTAGATTTTGGAAGGCCTCGAATGTGAATGTCAGCAATTTGTATCTAGAGACAATAGGAAATGTACTCCTAAATCAGTATATGAAAACCAAAAGCATGACTCAAAAAGCATATGCATATGTCAAAATTCTCTACAAAATTTTAGACTCCTCTATCTGGTGCCTAAGCATTGAATCCCATCCACTTACATGGAAAACAAAATGGGACCCAATGCCTGCTTTTAAAATATGGCCCAAATGAGGATATTTTGAGTTCTTTAAGGGAAATATGTGAGTATACCAATGTTTTTGTTTTCCTGTACCAAACTTCTGCTGAAGAAATGCTGTGTGCTCAGTGAAATTCCCAACCCCAGGCTAGAGCTAGAGCACCCAGACGGCAGTCCTCACAGTTTGCACAGGTTATGCCAGAACAAATCAAGTTCATTATCTTTTAGGATATTTCCAAGTATATATGAGTGAAAATAAACTTTGCTAATATTCTCTGAAATTAGCTTTAGGGCATTTCTAATGGGAAGTAGTCATCAATGGAAATCTGGAAGGCAGAGTTAATATAAATACCTTTTAAAAGGAATTTTTAAAAAGTGTACTTTGAAAAAAGTAAATTGCAAACAAGGAGAAAAAGAATTACCAAAGTGCAGGAAGAAAGTTTTTTGAAATGATTCCAAATATAAGAACAGAGCCCTTTTTATTCCTTTGCCAGAGGAGCTGATCATTTGTTGTTATGTGAAGGACTTAACTCATTAAAACCTACTTGGTAGGTGAGGAACTTTTTTTCCTTTGCCTATTTTCTAAACGATTGAGTTAAAATGAGGACTTTCCACCTAATTAAAAATTTTTACATGCAACATTCCTCTCAGCTACACAGGGGTTGGAGATAGAGGGGCACGGAGAGGAAATTTAAGCCAGGTAGAGTACAGTTTGTTCATGCATATGGAAAAGGATTCCCATAAAGTGCACATTTAATCTACCTCTGCCTAAAATGCTTGTACCTACTCACCCCCTACATATTCATGCAAACTGTGTTAACTAAATACATAAACTGCGGCTTTCAGCCTTAGTTCCCCGACTTTCCCCCAAAGGTCACTGGCACGCACACATGAGGCCTTTTGTTCGCCTCTCAGAGGTAGGTGACCCCACTGCACCTGCTTTTGAATATCTGGCAAGAAAACAAGACTTGTAAATGAATATGGTCCTTTTCAAGGAGTTGCTTATTTTCGAGTCAAATTCTCATTTGCAGAGGTGCCAAACCCACTCTGGAGGGAATGGAAACCTTCGTATCAGCTGAGGACAGGCCCAGTTCTGGTCTTTGGCTGGGGAATCCTTTCCCAAATCCCCTCTGCCGAGGAAAGCCTCTAGCTGAGGTTAGCCTCCTTATTTAGAGCAGGCAAAGGGGCCTCTACCACTGGTTTCCTGGGTTCCGGGAAGGCCTCACTTCTCTCTCTCTAGCCAACACCTCCTTCACTTTTGGAAGTTAAACATTCCACAGGCAGTCATGCATTCCTTTGGTTTAAGAAGCAGTGTGGTGGAGTTGAGAGGTAACTGAGTTTGCTGTCAAGGAACTTGGGTTTGAATCTGGGCTCTTACTACCTATGTGACCTTAGACAAGTCATTTTATTTCCATAAATCTCAGTTTTTTATCTGTAAACTGAGGGGGTTGAACTACCTGACCTGCTTCTAGCACTTAGCACAGTGTCTGGAGCATAGTAGGTGCTCAATGTTTATTGAATGAATGAATGTTGATTGAATGAATGAATAAAGCTAAGATCCTATGATTCTATGAGTCCTGACTATGCCATTTAGTACCTTTGTGACCTTGGGCAAGTCACTTAATCACTCTTTATAGGTTGTGTGAGTCCTGCAGAAGAGCAATAGAAGGTTCAGTGAATGATGTCATCACCAGACCAAAGGCCGTTGAGTGCTGGCTAATAAAGGATAATAATGACAATCACTTATTTAGCACTATAAGATTTGCAAAATACTACATCCAGCATCTCGTTTGAGACTTACGACACTCTGATTTCACTTTCTTGGGGTTCAGTTTCCCCTTATTTAAAATGTACCTGTTAGACTAAATGGTCCCCAAGGTCCTTTCTACTATATTAAGATAGTTTTGGTAAATTTTCTCCCAACCGACAATCAAAATATGCTATCTAACCCCCAACTTCCCACCCCCAGCCCCAGATGGCCTCCACTCTTAGGATACCACTTTCAATCCCCCACCTTCCAACACACACCCGGGAGATGTCACATACTAATGGACCATACAATACAATAGAAAAATGGTTCTCAAACTATTTGGGAAGCTTTTACACTCTTAAAAACTGTTGAGGACCCCCTTCTTCCCCAAGAACTTTTATTCATGTGGGTTGTATCTAATATTTACCACAATTAAAATTAAAATGTCTTAATATTACTTTGAAAATAATCTTGACTTCAAGGACCCCCTGAAAAGGCCTAGTGGACTCCCAGGGCTTCCTGGACCATGCTTTGTGAAGTGCTGGAATAAAATAAATATTTATTAACCTCTTACTCAAAGAGATTTTCAGTCCTGGCTTCTGACACATACTAGCTGTGTATCTCTGGGAAAGTCACTTTTGTTTTCAGTCTCTCTCCACCTCTTCCCACCCCACCACCCCCAGGCAGCTCTGGAAGGGGTACAATGGATAGAAAGCTGGGTTTGGAATCAGGAATCCCTGAGTTCACATCTTGCTTCAGAAATTAGCCGAGTGGCTGAGTCACCTCACCTTTCTCAGACTCAGTTTCCTCATCTGTAAAATAAGGGAGTTGGATCAGATAGCTTCAAGATCAGCTCTAAATTGATAACCCTAAAATGATAAGTTACCTCTGAGAGTGTCATTGACTTTGGTGGAGAGGTTCCATATGAGGAGTTCCATACATGGATGAAATCATAGGTCTGAACAGACACAACAAAAACCTCGACAGTAGCCGTTTTCTATTTGACAACATCCTATTGCAAATGGATTGAGCAGATCTTTGAGCACAAGACCATCCATCCAGAGACATAAAAGAGGAATGGAGAACAGAGCAAGTGAGAGAGCAGATTCCCCAAAAGAAAACTCCTCCAGGCAGATCTCACAATCCTTAAATTAGCAACAGAAATCTATCAGGCAGTTTTGGGATGAGAGGGATGTTTTTTTGGAAGTGGTAACTACAAAGTTTATAGCAAGCCCCTCACCATCCATCATGATTGCTTGGCAGCCACAGACTTTTAAGGTCACTCTTTACAAGCTACATGACTCATGCCGACAAGGATTTTGGTTTTTAGCTTAATATGCTTGTCAGAGTGCCCAGATGCAGGTGATAGGGGCCTTGGGAAGGCATGGCATAAAGATAAACAGATAAAGTTAGTCAGACACTAAATCTGCCAGTGCTGGCTAAATCAACTCAACAGCAGCTCAGTTTTCCTACCACAATTCAACCCAGTTTCACAATAAGAGAGCTGGCTTCTGTGGCTCCTTAAATTTCGACATAACTCTAGCTAGGTGGTACGATAGACCCAGAGTCAGGAAGACCCGAGTTCAAATCTGAATTCAGATATTTCCTAGTTATGTGACTGGCTGAGTCACTTAACTTTTATCTGTCTCCAATTCTTCGTCTAGAAAATGGGAGTAATGATAGCACCTACCTTGAAGAGCTGTGAGGACCAAATGAGATAATATTTGTAGAGTCCTTAGCATAGTGATTTTTATTGCTGTGTCATTTTAGACTCTCATCTGGGGTTTTCTTGGAAAAGATCCTGGAATGGTTTGTTATTTCCTTCTCCAGCTTATTTTACAGATGAGGAAACTGAGGCAGACAGGGTTAAGTGGCTTTCCTAGAGTCACATAGCTAGTAAGTATCTGAGGCCAGATTCGAACTCAGGTCCTCCTGACTCCAGGGCTGACACTCTATCTACCCCACCACCTGGTTGCCGGTTTAGCATAATACCTGCAATATAGTATGTGCTTAATAGATGCTCGTTAAAAAAAATCTATAGCTGAGAAGAGTCTAGATTGTTTTTATCCCTGGTGAGTCATTTAGAGTATAGTTTCCCTTAAGGACAAAGAATCTGTTTCCTTTCTATGTTTTATGCCTTCCTATCTCCCCTGCCCCCCCTTCCCCAGTTTTTTTTTAAATTGCAAATAGTCTGTTATTTTTTCTAAAATGATGGTGGTAGTGGGGTGTGTGTTTGTGGTGGGGGGGCAGCTGGTGGTGGTGACAGGCTGAGATTAGTAATTGCACATTGTATTAGAGCATCATCTATTAACTGGAGTGCTTTTAAAAAATCATGACCTTAACAAACATCCACAAATGCAAACATTTAGATATACAAAGAATAGAAAAAGACAATTGTATATGAAACTCTGAATCTCTTGCCTGCCAGAGCTTTTGCTGAATTTTTTTAGCATGTTTTAAATTGAACACAATAGTGCCTTGTTTTTTAGTGCACTATTCAGCACATTATTTATTTATTAATTATATATTTATTAATTCAATTATTATGGGGCAGCTAAGTGACACAGTGGATAGAGAACTGGGCTTGGAATCAGGAAGACTCATCCTCATGAGTTCAAATCCAGCCTCCATCACTTACTAGCTGTGTGACCCTGGGCAAGTCACTTAACCCTGTTTGCCTCAGTTCCTCATCTGGAAAATAAGCTGGAGAAAGAAATGGCAAACCACTGCAGTATCTTTGCAAAGAAAATCCAACAAAGGGTCAGGAAGAGTCGGATACAACTGAAAAACAATTCCACAATAACAAAATTCTATGCATTTCTTAGTGTTTTACACTTTTTACTTTCTTTTGGTTGTAGTTCATGTTTTCTCAGCATTACAATCACTGCCATCCATTCACTTCTAATTTCCTCCACTCTTTGCCTTTTCAACTTTGAAACTCAGGTAGCAGAGAGGACAAAAGGCTAGCCCTGGAGCCAGGAAAAGCTGAATTAGAATCTCTAACTCAGACATGGCTATGTGATTATAGGCAAACTACTTAACCTCTCTCAACCTCAATTTTCCTTTACTATAAAAAGGAGAGAGTAATACTTGCAGCATTTATCTCATACACCTGATGTGAGGACTGAATAACAAAGTATAGGCAAAGTGATTTGCAAACCCTGAAGTGCTAGATAAATACCTACTGACCTTATTACTTCCAATTAGGAAAAAAAAAGTCTCAGATCTGAGATCCCTGAGAAATAATTCTAAATAATGTTTCATTTATTTTGTGGTCTATATGACAACAAAACTATGAAAAATACAGATCATCGTTTAAAATATCATGCTTTCCTCTTTCATTAGGCAAAAATATATCTTTACTAGATGCCATTGGCTTCCTATGTTACCTTAGCCTTTCCACTTCTGCCTCTCTGGGTCTCAGTTTCCTCCTTGTAAAATGCGAGGTTCTGATAAAGTCTAAATCCACCAGTTGATGATCTATGTTAGAAAATCTTGACAGTAATATACAAACAAAATGTCTGTCAGAGAGCCATATTACTTGAGGTGCTCAGACGGGTGTCACTAATATGAAAAACACACAGATGAATTCCTTTATACGGGAAGAATATCATGATATAAATCCTCTTCCCCACACCTCACAACCTTTCAGGACCACTCCCTTTGCTCCAGAGATTTCCTTGCAAAATTAGAGCATTGGGAGGTGACTGAGAGAAGTCAGCTCTAGGCAATGATGATTCAAGATGTCGAAGGGATCCAGGCCAGGACTGTCACTCGTCCTTGTGTTTCAAAGTGTTCCAGTGGTTTATTAATCCCTTTCCAAATAGATGTAGGACAAATCCATTTTGAAGCAGTACCAGAATAAGGAAGCCAAATCTAGACTCATCCATTCTGGCAAGGACTGAACTGCTGGCAAATAAATTTTTTTTGAAAAATTTTTTTTGTCCTCCTTAGTAGAAATGAAAGCCAATTCTTTTCCACACTGGGAAGAGCCAGTGATGCAAGCTGTTGATTATAAAAGTGAGGCCAAAGAGCAACAGGACATATTTACTTTGGAGAAAAAGAGGGTAAAAAACTAAAAAGTTAAGTCATAAAACATTTTACACCAGTTTAGATGAAACCAATAGTTTAAAAGATAAATATTTTGCATTTTTCATACAGATGCCATTGGTAAAAAATAGCTATTATACTAAGGGATAGAGTGAAATACTGTAGAAATTATTACAGAACAAAATGGAAAGGGGTTTCAGTTTGCTGGTTTTGAGCAATAACAACAAGAAAAACAACAAAAATATTTCTCTTTTTCTGCAAAATAATAAATACTCCTGAGGCAGGGGGATGTCTAGGACAGAGTTTGGCAAGGTTTCTAAGATGGGAGGTCAAAGTTTCATTCCCTTTTCCCTTGGCTCCAAGACTCTGAGAATGGTCCTTGTTCTCTAGCCACCCCCCCTCCCAACTTCCATGAAGAGATAGGAGGAGGGGATGGGGGAGGAGGGAGAGAAAACAGTTTCTACTTCATGCCATAGCAGTCCACCTCTGGAGAAAGAAGGGCTTAATGAGGAGGTGATCACTGAGAGTCATCGTTCCATATATGTACAGATGTAAGGGATCATGGAGAACAGAGTCCCACTCTTTCATCATAGATGTATAAACTGAGACCTAGAGATAATAAGTGATTTTTCCAAGTTCACCTAGGTAGTAAAAACCAGAGCCAAGGTTTAGTCCTATTTAGCATTCATTCAATATGCTAATATATTAATTAGGTATATTGGTAGGGGCAAAGTTGGGGGTGTAAGAAAGAAAGGGAATCCAATGTTAGCTGCTGGCCTAGGTGATTTTAGTATATATGAAGTAATCAATCAATAAACAAACACTTTTTAAGTGCCTACTATGTGCCAGGAACTGTGCTGGTGATACAAAAAAAAAAGGCAAAAGACAGTCCCTGCCCTCAAAGAGATTACAATCTAATGGAGGAGACAACAAATGTATACAAAATAGGATATAAGTAGGATGTTGGGGCTGGGTTGAGCCAGGTTAGTTCTGCTTCTGCTTCTAAATCACCATTTAACCTTGGGAGAAATCAAATCTCCTTTCCGAGTTTCACTTTTCTTACCTATAAAATGATATATAGCATATAAAATGAAAGTATTGGCCTAGGTGATTTCTAAGGCTCTTTTGAGTTGTAACGTTCTGTGATTATGAATTACTATTCACTTCTTTAAAATTTTTAGAGTCTGAGATTTCACAGTCTCCTTCAGGAGATAATTCCAGGGCTTTATCACACTGACATCTTCCTTACTTCTAACCAAGAAGTCTCCTGATTGGATTCAGACTTATTTGTCTTTGTTAATTCTTCTGTGGGAGAGAAACCAATTATTCATCACTTTCCACATACAAAACCCTTCCAAGCCTTGGAAAAATAATTGTTACACCCAGCTCTGGGTTGAGCAATCCCTCTTCATAGGGTCATAGATTTAGAGTTGGAAAAGACCTTAGAGGTCATAGGATCCCAGGACCACAGTTATATGTAATCTAGTCCAACTCCTTCATTTTACAGATGAAGAAACTGGGGCTCAGAAAAGAATCTATGACTCATCTATAGTTGCACACATAATTAGTGGCAGAGCTTGGATTTGAATCTAGATCCTCAGATTCTAAATTTAGAATTCTTTGTTCTGTGCTATGCTGCTTCTTTCCTTCACTATTTCACTAAAGGAGCTATTTACATCCTTCTGATGACTCCAACTCTCCCCACCCCCCCAGCCCACCTTCCTCTCTACCCTCTTCCCACTTCTCTTTGAATTTTCTCTCATTTTTCCAAGTCCTTTTAAAATTGTGATCCCCAAAACGGGATAGAAAACTTCACTAGGAGACTAAGTCATAATTCAATTCATTTGACAACTAGTGATGAAGTAACTACTATTGTTGAACCACTGAGCTAGACATTAGAGATAAAAATATTACACAATATATATTCTTTCCTCTTAAAGAGTTTAATCAATCACCAAATATTCATTAAGCACCAGTTACTATGTTCCAAACATCATCTTAGGAACTGGTCCTACGATGGCAAAAGGGAATCACTCTCTGTGCTCAAGGAGTGTACAATTAAATTGGGGGAATGGTAAGAGACCCAGACAAATCACTGGTAAACGGGAGTGTATGGTAAGTGCAAAGAAGATTTCCAAATATAGTGCAATAAGTTTGAGGACAATTGGAAACTGAAGGGTGCCCATCATTTGGAAATGGCTCAACAAATTAAGATCTATGAATGAAATGAAATAAAATACTATTGTGCTGTAAGAAATGATGAAGGGCAGCTAGGTGCCACAGTGTGTAGAGCACAGGCCCTGGAGTCAGGAGGACCTGACTTCAAATCTGGCCTCAGACACTTGACACATGTACTAGCTGTGTGACCTTGGGCAAGTCACTTAACCCCAATTGCCCTGCATTCCCCCCTCCAAAAACAAACAAACAAACAAAGAAATGATTAAAAAGGTTTTATAGAAACTTGAGATGACACAGAAATGATGAAGAGTGAACTGTTTAGATTCAAAAGAATAATAACAACATTGTAAAGACAAACTTTGAATGTTATGACTAACCATGATTCCAGAGGACCAGTGATGAAGTATGGAGGTGGTAAACTCAGGGTTCAGAATGAGACGCATGATTTTTGGACAAAGACAATTGTCTTGTTAGACTATGAATTCTTTTGACAAAGTTTTAATTTTTTTCTTGTTTCAAAGGATGTGCTAGGAGTGAGACAAAAAAGATTTTTGTTGCTAAAAAAAACTTTAGAAAAATTTAAAGACGGAGATGATTTTCACGTGGAAAGAATTAAGGAAATCTTAATGTGGGAGATGGTTTTTATGATATGTATTAGAAAAAGGTGAGGTGTGAGGGAATCTTTTCTACACATTGGGGATGTAATGAACCAAGAAAAACACCACAATAGGAAGGGATCATTGGCAATGTTCAATTTGTGTCAAATGGGAGCCAATCCAAGATAATGACTCTTATGAGCCTACTCACTATACTCCATGATCATGCATATGTATGTATGATTGCGTGAGGTACCATTTCTGTTGTATGTGGAAATTTTGGTTATTGAAAAAGGCACAAAAAAAAGAAAATGGCAGAAATTTGTATGAGGAATATTGATAAAATGAGCTTGAGAAGAAACATAGGTCCTCAAATAAAAATGTGGAGAAACAGGACCAGACAGAGAGAGACAGAGACAGAGAAATAGAGACAGAGAGAAAGAGAGATAGAGAGAGAGGGACAGAGAGAACTAATGAGGAAAGACAGGCTTTGCATCTGTTTTATTGTGAACTGTGTCATTTGGAAAAGAGGTATGCCTTTACTAAGAGTTGTCTTGAGAAAACAGAATACTCTGCTATTTAAAGAGCTGGTTGAATCCTATTGCTATCTAAAGCTTGAGAAAGAGAAATACCTCAGGGTACCAGAACTGATTGTAGGATCTTGGCAGTGGTCTAGCTGAAGAGCACTACTTGTCACTGAAAGAGCTTAGTACTCTCAGCACCCTGCCGAGGGTAGCTATGTGCTAAAAGAATTTGATGCTCCTTCAGTTGCCTGAGAATAGTGGAGAGGTGCCTTTTCCTCACAGAAGAGCTGGGAGGACCAAAAGTGGAGTAGATAACAGAAGGGTAGTTTTGCCCAGTAACTTCGTGTGTTGCAGATTGTCCTTTAAAAAGACCAAGGACATCAAGTCCTGTTGTCCATAGTCATGAGTTGTCCTGGACATTTGCATTTCTCTCTCATCTTTATGCTAAGTTTTTGTAAATGTGTTGCATCCCAGACCATTTCCAGTCATCCTGATGAATATCTGGCCACTGGACCCAGATGGCTCTGTAGCAGAAAGGTGACTTTACACAGCCCTCCCTCACTCAAAATCAGTCAACTGCAAGTCATGTCATCATCTCCTTGATGTCATGGTCCTCTTTGAAAAGAAGCACCAACACAACCTACTCTTCCCCAGAGCACGTGTACATTGGTGAGACCTGGGTTTATGGATAGACTGTCATGTTTTTCTTATTATTACTTTAGCCTCATGGTTTAGTAAATGTTTCATGATAAAGAGTAAATTGTGTTACTGTGACTGATTTTATCTAACTGGGAAGCATACTAGTGGAGGCTCAGGAATTTCAGTGGTGAGTAGTGAAAGTGAATCTTTGCTGCTTCCAACAGCACAGACACAGCAAGGTTACCTCTAGGACCTTGAATGTTTACTAAATAGTAGTAGCACGGATGCCCCTCTAAAGAGAACAATCCAACATGCTGAAGTAGGTACAGATATGTAGGCTGAGCCAGCCTCAACCAATGGAGAGAAAGAACTGGAGAGTGTTGGGGATTAGTAGCACTCTTGGGCTGTGTATATATGTCTGTTTGAAATATGTATGCATATATAATACTGAATACCCTGGCCCTCATTGCCTAAAGGATCAGCATGTTACATTTTGCCCCTCTCCCAGGGTTCTTTGGCACCTTTGGCAGGATTATAGGTATCTAGGCTTTCTAATATTGGCTCCAGAACCCTCCCGCCCACTGATGGTGTTCCCCCATTATAGGGGTGGGGTCTATTGCATCCTAATTCCATTTAATTACTAACTGTAGAATTGCCTTTTACAAAGGAATATTAATTTCAAAAGGTATAAAAACAAATTTATAAACTTATACCCACAGTGTGTGAGGCTTAATCATCCATACCTTTTACAACCTTATATTCTGGGGAGGAAGAAGGAATTAGGTTCATAATTTAGCTTAGTTTTTATAATCCCCAATTTTAAGTGAAAAGCTCCATTTGGACTAGAGTGCCAGTCATCCTGGCTAGTCTGGGTTTCTCTGCTGGGCTGATTGACTGCAATATCCTATCCTGAATCCTGGTTCCAAGGTCACCAGTGCTCAGATTTCTAGGTCTGGTGGGAATTGTCAGCTACACTTAGAAATAGAGAAGGACAAAAATATGGATACCCTCTAATCCATTTCTCAGAACCGTGAAGTAAAAGGGAGAAAAAGGGAAGGAAGAAGACCTTTTTTGGATCCCTCAGTAGTTCATTTCATGGTGCCTGCACTGTGGGTAAACTTTGCTCTCCATCCCCTGGATGCAATTGGGAAAAAGTGAGGTGAAAAGGGGCAGACTGTCCCAGTCTGGCATCTAAAGAGGTAGCCTGTTCTGTTTATTGCTGTTGTTGTTCACTTGTTTCAGTCATATTCAACTCTTTGTGACTCCATTTGGGGTTGTTTTTGACAAAAATATTGGTTTGCCATTTCCTTCTCCAGTTCATTTTATGGGTGAAGAAACTGAGGTAAACAAGGTTAAGTGAATTGCTCAGGGTCACACAGCTAGTGACTGAGGCCAGATTTGAACTCAGGGAAATGAGGTCTGGCACACCATCTACCTGCTGCCCTGTTTGGCTCCCACTCACATTGTACAGGAATTTATAGAAGCAGAATGCCTCCATGATAGATGACCTGGGCATGCTTCAAGACTCTGAGGCCCCATTATATATCTATGTGTATATTTATGTATGTCTCTGTGGGGCTGGAATCCCCTGTTGCAGGCAGAGTGGGCCTTTGTAAAGGACAAGAGTGTATTAGCAATGCAATAATCACAATATAGATGATAATTGTAAGTATGTCTATGTAGTTCTATATTGCAAAATATAAGAGACTCTCCATATGGAAGGTAGAAGAAGTAAACCAGTTTTTTAGACACCAGAAAATCAGATCCCAAAGCCAATAAGTCTGACCCATCCAAGAAGCAAGCAAATTACAGAACCAGTAAGTCCACTTAATAATAACAGCAAAGAACCTAAAATACAACATCACAGCAGGGAGCCAAGTTATCCCATAACCTTCCTGCCCCCAGCTGGGGCCTTGCCACCAGCAATAACTCACAGCACAGCTAGCACATGTCTGCTCTCTCCCTCAGCTCTAACTGCTCTGAGCATTTCCTGCTTCACCCTTTCCTATTCCTCTTGTTCAGCAAGCTCCTCCCACCACATGTGACTTAGGCTTCCTGTGACATAAGCAGGTCACATGGGCCTATTATTGAGTGGGAAAGATCTTCAAATTTAAATTACCATGAGAAGGGGTCCTTTCTTTTTAAATCTAGAGGGTGAGGTGAGGTGGAAGAGAATTGAGAAATCTCACCTTATATATTTTCATTCTTTTTAGGAAAGTGGGATGTAAGGTCATATGATGAGAGATAAGGGAAAAGGAAATGGAATTGGGTCTTTAAGGAGAGTAGAAAAGGTTCAAACATCCACTGTGAGGAATGTGACTGACAGTCAAGAAGAGATTAAAAAAAAAAGATCATTTAGCTGTATACCTTAAAGAAGGTTAACATGTCATGTTACTTTAAAAAAAATTGATAAATTTTTTGTTGATATTTTTTGTCTTTATAGCTTGTCTTCCTCTCCTCCTATACCCACCCAGAGAGCCATACTTTATAGCAAAGCATTTCTTAAAATGAAAAATGAAAGAAAGGAAGAGAGGGAAAAAGTCAGGCAAATCAATCAACATATTGAAAAAAAATCAGACAATATTTGCAATGTTTTACAGTGAGCGACCTGTTCCTCTACAAAGAAGTGTAAGGAAGTGTCTTTACTTAGCTCTATTTTAGGAAAGGCTTGTTCTTTGTGATTTTTGTAGCACTCATTTTCAATTGTTTTCAAGTGGTTATTTATTCTTTCTATTTATATTGTTGTGGACATTGCTATTTTTAGTAGAGTCTTATATGAAATTGTGTTCACAATAGCACTATTCTTCACAATCTTCATTGGTCTTAGTATTTTTGGCTCGGATTTTTTTAAATGCACCTATATAGAACCAGTCTTTCCATATTCTTTATTCTCATTTTTATACCTTATAGTTTATTATCTAGCATTTGCTCCCCTCACCCATGCAACTGACTCTATTTTGTCTTTATGAGTCTGTTTTTTATCAGTCATCTTGAATTTTATTCTTGACTTCTAGGATTTTAGCACATCTGCTTAAGTTAGTGTCATCTGTCAACATGATAGGGCAGCTAGGTGGCACAGTGGATAGAGCACTGGACCTGGAGTCAGGAAGACTCCTCTTCCTGAGTACAAAACTGACCTCAGACACTTACTGGCTGTGTGACCCTGGGCAAATCACTTAACTCTGTTTGCCTCAATTTTCTCATCCGTAAAATGAGCTGGAGAAGAAAATGACAAACCACTCCAGGATCTTTGCCATGAAAACCCCAAATGGGGTCACAAAGAGTCAGGCACTACTGAAAATGACTGAACAACAGTAACAATAAGCCAATGTGATAAGTGTCATGCTCAATTCCTTCCCCATGCTATCAATAAACAAATGAAACTGAATGTCTCCAGGAATGATTTCTGTTGGGAACTAGTTAATACTAGTCTGTTTATACGTACTTTTTAAAAAAAATGACCCTTAAGTCATCTGTTTATCCATGTAACAGCACATTCAAAAGAATTTTTTCCTAGCTTGTTGATGAGAATGTCTTGTAGAATGGGATCAAAAGCTTTTCTAAAGTCAAGACAGATTAGAGTTATCACTTCTCCCTTGTCTACAAGGCTTGTTACAAACACAGAAGGAAAGTAAATTGTTCTGACAAGATTTTCTTTTCACAGAGTTTCCAAGTATATCATAAGATAGGATTTGTCTTGTTTCAAATTTTTGTGAATGACTTGGATGCATTCATGGAAGGCATGCTATCACGTCTGCAGATGACACAAAGTGGGAAGTGAGAGAGATAAATGGATCAATGGCAGAACTGAGCTTTTACATGACTTGGAAGGGCTGGAATACTGAGCTGAAACCAATAAAAAGAAATTTGATAGGGAAAAAGCAAAAAGAAGTAACATATGTAGTGGGTAGAGTATTAAACTTTGGTATCCGGATGAACTGGGTTTAAATATTGCCTCAGATAAATCCTCTTGGACTGATACACTTAACCTCTGTGGAGTTGTTTCCTCATCTGTACAATGAGGGAGTTGGACTTCATGACCTCACCAGAAAACTTCTGGTTCTAAATCTAAGATTTTATGAAATGTAAAGCTCTTTAGTAGGTTAAAAAAATAAGAAAACACAAATACTTAGGTGCAGTGTGAAAAAAAATCTGACTTGGTAGCAATTAATATGAGAAAAGATCCAGAGGTTTTAATGGAATACAAGCTTAATATGATACCTCAGTATGATGTGGTTAAATTCTAAAAAAAAATCTAATAAGATTTTAAAATTTGTGAATAAAATAATGTTTAGATAACAGAAATAATTACTCCAACATATTCTGTTCTGGTTAGCCCATATCTACTGTATTCTATTTTGCTTGCCACATTTTATTAGGGATAGGATGGAAAAGCATTTACTAAATACTCAGACTTGTCAATTACTGTGCTAAGTGCTAGGGATAGAAGGATTAAAATGAGACAGGCATTCCAAGACCCCACAATGTAATTAAGAGATAGAACACACCTAAGAAGGTTTAGCTTTGGGGCAGGTGGCAAGGTCCAGAAGAGTTTGAGGATCCATGACATGGCAGACTATCCCAAAACAATGACTTTTGAGAAAGGAGTGGTTGTGTTAAGAATTAGAGCTCTAGGTTACCTCAGGAAGAAGGAAGGGAGGGAATATGCATTTATTAAGCACCTATTATGTGCCAGGCACCGTGCTAAGCACTTTACAAATATTATCTCATTTGAAGAAGTAGAGTTGTGTGTGGTAGTCAACAGCCAACTGAAAGCAGGCGTCCAACATCTGGTTTTAAGGTAAAGAGAATAAGCTCAATTTTGGAAATTTCGTTCATAGTGAGTTTATAATACTGGAGCACTATTGAAGTGGACCTGGAGATGTGAATATGGTGCTCATAAGAGAAACCAAAACTAGAGACACAGATTTTGGATTCATCTGTATAGAGATAAGAGCTGAAATTATTAAAGTGTATTAAAGTGCATTGCCTAGTGAATATAGAGTCAGAATAAAAGATGGCTAAGAACAGAACCTTGGTACACAACTGTAGGAGGATGTAAGGATAGGAAAAAAGAGCTAGTGGAGGAGTTAGGTGTGTTAGTAAGGCAATAATCACAATATAGATGATAATTGTAAATATGTCTATGTAGTTCTGTATAGCAAAATATAAGAGACTCTCTATAGAAGTAAACCATTTATTCAGATGCCAGAGAACCAGATCCCTAGACCAATAAGTCTGACCCATCTAAGCAGCAGGCAAATTCTAGAACCAGTAAGTCCACTTAATAATAACAGCAAAGAACCTAAAACACAACATCACAGCAAGGAGCCAAGCCATACCATAATTTTTCTACCCCCTCCTGGGGCCTTGCCACCAACAATAACTCACAGCATAGCTAGTACATGTTTGCTCTCTCCCTCAGCTCTAGCCACTCTGAGCATTTCCTGTTCCATCCTTTCCTGTTGTCCTTCAGCAAGCTCTTCCCACCACACGTGACTTAGGCTTCCTGTGACATAAACAGGTCACATGGGCCTATTAATGGGTGGAAAAGATCTTCAAATTTAAATTACCATTACAATAGGGAAGAAACAGGTAGGCAAGGAAACCAATAGAATATGATTTCTCTGAAGGAGATAGTGTAGTGTAAGATACAAAGAACATTAGATTTGAATTCACAAGATGTAGGTTTGAATTCTGCCTCAACCACTTACCTTGGGCAAGTTACTTAATTTCTCTAGACATTAGTCTCTTCATCTGGCAAATAAGGGGATTGAACTAGATGATCTCTAAGGTCCCTTCCAGTTCTAAACAGATTATTATTCCATAGCCCTGTGAAGTCAAGGGAGGTTAAGGTATTCAGAAGGAAAGCCTGGTCAGCACCTCTAAATGCCTTAGAAAGTCAAGCATAATGAAGAAAGACAAAAGGACATTTGATTCAATAACCTGAGGAACACTGATGATCTTTGAGTATGTATTTTCTTAAGAGCATTTGGGAGCAAATGCCCCATTAGAATGGATTGAGGTGATAGTAGGTAGTGAAAAATATAAGTATTAAGAATAAATAACTTTTCAAGAAGTTCTCCTATGGAGAGGAAAAGGGATTAGATGGTAGGTAGATGGGAAGGAAGACAAAATTAAGATTCTATTTTTTTCCCTTAGGGTTGAGGAGAACAGATAATATTTATAGTGAAGGACATAGTGGAATGGGAGAGATTGAATATATGCAAGAAAAAGTGATTACTAGAGCCAGTCCTTAAGAGGTAGAAAGGGAGGGGATCTAATGCCAAGAGTAGGTATTCCTTTTATTCTATGACCAGAGGGAAGGGGCAAGAGTGTGGGTGATGATTCTTAGATGTTATAACCATTGAGGAAGAAAGCTGAAAGTTGTATGTCTTCCATCTTTATTGTGAAAAAGCAGGCTACCTCTTCAGTTGTAAGCTTGTGAGACAATTAGGGGTTTAAGGATAGTGAGAAGGTTTTGGGCTCGTTACTGTGAGGTTTGAGGAGGGAATTAATAAGATAGCTAACAACAAAATAGCCAACATTTATATAGCACTTACTATGTGCCAGGCACTGTGTTAAACATTTTACAATTAATATATTATTTGATCCTCATAACAACCTTGGCAGGTAGATGCTATTATTACCTCCATTTTACAGTGAGGGAAACTGAGGCAGACAGTGGTTAAATAACTTGTCCAGAGAGTTAACACAGTTAGTGCCTAAGGCCAGGTTTGAACTCAGGACTTCTAGATCCTAGTCCCATGGCTCTATCTTCTGTGCCACCCAGCTCCTTACTGTGCCATCTAGCTAAAATAATAAGAATTCTATAGAAGACTATAGAGAAACAATAAGGACCTATTTGTGGTTATGTATCATGAAGTCATGGCATGTGGATTAGTAATTTGTCAATTTTGAAACTAGGTTTTATTAGATGATTTTAAAAGTCCATATGGGAAGCTAGTTGGTGCAGCAGATAGAGTACTGGGTTTGGAGTCATGAAGACTTGAATTCTAATCCAGTCTCAGATACTTTCTAGCTGTGTGACTCTGGTCAAGTCACTTAACCCTATTTGTCTCAGTTTCCTCATCTGTAAAATGATCTGGAGAAGGAAATGGCAAAGCACTCCAGTATCTTTGTGAAGAAAACCCTAAATGGGGTCACAAAAAAATTGGACACAACTGAAACAACTGAAGAGCAACAGTAACAGTCCTTTCCTACTGTAAAATTCTCTGATCCAACTTTAAAACTCCATAATTCCATGTTCTTTAAAGAAATTTGATATATTCCCCAGTCTTAACATTAAGCTACTGATAGGAAATCATCAGAATTTTTTCCTCCTGATTAAAAAAAAGTTTTCCAAAATTCATTCTCCAATACCTTTTAAAATAATAACTTTTTTTTTGTTATGGCATCAACCAATTTCTTAGGTCCACAAAAGAATCATTCATCTGGGTTATGATGAGTTCAATATGTCTCATTTAAAAACTACTTTTTAATACTTTCTTTCCTCGTTCCATTTTGGCTTTCCATTTTTCCATTATAAGTATTCTGCTAAAATTTTCAGATCTGATCTCTATTAAGAGAGAAATATAGAAAATATTAAATATTTCTGCTTTTTCTCTAATGTTAAATCTTCCTCATACTACTTGTCCATTACAGGACTAGAGAGTGAGATCATAGATCATATATATATAGAGCCAGAATGGCCCTCGTGGTCCATCTAGTCCACCCTCCTTATTCTACATGTGAAGAATTTGAGGCCCACAGAAGCTGTTATATGCCCAGGGTTTCATAGATAGTAAGTAGAAAAGCCAGGATTGGAACCTATGTCATCTAAGTATAAATCCAACTCCATTTTCCATAGCAATTTGCTGAAAAATATTCTTTTGATTTCCTCTTTTACATGATACATTTGAAAACATTTATTTTCTCTCACTTTCATACCCCTTGCTAGTTGAATCCCTGTTCCACCTTGAGGTTTTCTAATCTTGTGTTTAAAGAATTATTCCACACTTTGAAACTTTTCAGTAATAAAGGCCTATAGCACTTCAGGAAAAAAAAAAGACAACAAAATGTACTATAAGAGGCTTTATATTCCTAAATTCTTGTTAATATTCTAAGAAAATACTAATTAAAAACATTTCATTGGGCAGTGCTGCAAAGTCCACTAAATCAAAAATGAAATAAGGATCTCTTTATGATGTAATTATGGACAACTGATTACCAAAATGAACTCCAAAATAGAAAAATGTAAGGCAGTAATCATCTGGGAAAGAATAATCCAAAACACAGGTATTCAGTGAGAAAAACAATCTTACAAAGCTATAACGACAAAAACAAAAACAAAGCACTGTGATGATAGGGGACAGCAAACGAGTTTACCATGTGGCATAGCATTAAGAAAATGTTGATGGAACTTTGGCTGACAGAGGAAGGTACATTATGGACCAGGGTGGACATAGACTTCCTATTTCAACAATAAATTGTCACCTGAGATTTTGACATTAAAGTATTAGAAAATCATGGAGAGAAAAAGGAATTCAAAGAAAGGCAAGCCAATCTGATTAAAGTATACAAAAATTGTTATCTATCAAATGATGGAAAATCATGATATATATGTAGACTAGCAAGCTACATTTCAGGGGTGGGAACATGGGGGATAGGGCAACATTCTAAATAAAATATCATCAAATATAGACAGTGTCACAAGAAGCTAAATCAGTTTGTGCAATTAATGAGTTTGTTGTAAAACTCCAGAGTGCACATCAGAAAACACTTTGTTATAGCGAGAGTTGTTAGGCTTGCTAATTACCTAGCAACTCACATCTGAGAAGGATCAAGCATTCTGAGAGTCTGTGCAACAGTTCATGTCTGTGAGATTGATTTTGAGCCATATTATTCCCAACTTTCCAATGGAGAAAATGAGGAAATCTGAGAGCCCGTAGAAACTGAATGATTGTCTGAGCCAGGAATAAATTTGAAGTTTGTGACCCAATAGCATAAATTCAGTGCCTGTTTGTCAAAAGGAGTGAAAGATATACCATTGCTAGGGATATCCAATGTAAAAGAAGACCCGAATTCTAATTTATTGAAGTACTTGGACTATGGATATGGACGAATTCTAATTATAGTTTGTTTTTTGGCTGGGTATGACTCAGGCCATTCCCCCCATAGATTAGGTTTGATCTTGGAACAAATTGAGACACTTGTAAGTCATTCAGCAGTTAACAAAAAGAGATTTACTTAACCACAGCAGAAGGATATTCCATAAAGATAGGCACTGAAGTGATTCAGCTGAGCAAAGCTCCCTTGCTAGCATTACCAATCACGATCTACCAGCCAAACCTCAGGGAGCCCTCCTAGGTCATGGGGGCTGCTTCATGTTCAGGAGATGAAAAACTGATGTCAATAGTCTAAGCCCTTAGTCTCCTGAGCCCAACTAAAACTTGAAGAATGTCTTAATATATTTAAAGGAAAAACTAGTCTAACATATGAGGGCAGGGGTTAAAATATTACTCCTATTACATAGTATTACTCTAAATTTTACAAATCTATTTTTTAAGTACGTGGAGAAAGACTGGTCTGTCACTTCACTTTTATAAACCACAGAAAGAGATGTCTCTTTGTCTTTCCTCCTGGGTTTTTAATCAGTCAGTTATATTCCTTGTGTCTTCTCAGCAAAGTGTTGGTAGGCATGGCCATACTTCATGGGGAAGTACCCATCAGAAGCCTCCAAACAAAGACCTTCATGCAATAGTCTTATCAGGCTGATGAGGGGCTAGTGGGAATCTTCAAATTGATCAGCCCCCCTCACTACCTCTTTACATAGCAAAACAAGGTTCTAAACTGATTAGATGTATGAACAAAATATGTCATTGTTTTGGTTCCTAAAATGTTTGGCTCTTACTATCGGACTCTATGTTAGTAGCCATACAGTGAGATGTATTGGCAAAAACACAGAACTGGGAGATGGAAGACTTGGGTTCCACTTGCTAGTTGTGTGACCTTGAGAACATTGCCTAAACTCTTCCTAAACTCGTCCCCAGAATTCTTTCTTTTCCAAGGAGGGGGGTTGGGCTAGGTGATCTCTAGAGTCCCTTCCAGTTCCAAGATTTTATGAGTATGTGTACATAGGGAACATCAATATTTCCCACATAATGATTAGGACATTTTTCTTGGCTTGTGTATCATCCTGAAAGTCATTAGCTTAATTACCCACTTTGAGGCTCAACTTGATGACAAAATGTCCACATGAAAAGTGAAAATTGTCACCAGTTGTTAGAATGTTTTCTTGGCTCAATTGTTGCCAAATCCATAACAAATGAGAAGCCCAACTGGGAAAAGGTGGAGGAGGGTTCTATTTGTGTCCCTGCAGAGAACACACCACTTTCTGCAGTGGCTTTGGGAAGAGCAGGAAGAAACTTCTGGTTTGAGGGGAGGACTTACGGATGAGTGGTCAGAGGAAGAAAAGCATAAACAGGAGGGATTTTCTCAGAACTTAGCATGCTGAATTTTGCCTGGATACTATGAAGAAGGAAGAAAGGATGCCACTGTTGTTAGAGGAAGACAAGGTAACATTCTTCCCTTGTCCTCACTTCATGTTTTTAGTCTATACAGGAAGCACTCAGCAACAATTGAAATGAAGAGGAATCGCAGAACCAGGGTCTCCTTTTAATGGCTCCTCAGGAGATCCTAGTTCTGTGTTCTCCCCTCCAATGTGTATCACTGTCTATCACTGTCTGAATTATTTACCTTACAGGAACGAGGGAGGTTTTCTCACAGTGCCAGTCTGAGGAAATAGTAAAGAGAATACCAATGACAACAGCAGCAACAGCAACAGGGACACTATTCAGATGCTCCTCATGGGGGTAGGGCTGACCCTGGCTTCTGTGAATCTGTGACAAACTCTAGTGGGACCTCTGTACTATTTCCGAAATACATCTTTCCAGTTTTATCTCACATTGCTCCACATGATCAATTAAGTTGGCTTACTCTCCATTCCCTTTTCTTTTTCTATCCTATCCAGTCCTTGAAACTTTGCCTAGAATGGACTTCATTCACACTCACTTTCCATTTGTTGTAATCCTTCCAGGTTGAACTCAAGAGCAACCTCCATCTGGGATCCTTTCCTGACTTATCTAGGTGAAGTAATCACTCCCTCTTTCATTTTCCCCCCATAGGACTTTGCTTTGAACTACTTTTTGAACTTAACTAACTTTTCATTTTACTGATCTTACTCCATCATAGAGATAGGACAGATTTTTTTAATATTGGTAACCTACAGAAGATGAAACTCCCTTTACCAATACAGTTCAGAAGCTTCTCTGAAATTTATAATTTTAGAGAGCTAGCTAGAACACTGAGAGGTTAAATAAATTTCCTATGGAAACAAAACCAAATTATGTCAAAAACAGGACTTGAATCCAGATCTTACTGGTCTGAGACTGGCTTTCTACTATGCCACACTGCTTCTTAGTCTCTTGTGGCAGAAGTAATTATCTACATATCTCCCTTTTCCCAGTTCCCTGTTATATTATCATTTTCTTGAGATGGAGTCTGTGACATATTTATCTTTGCCTTGCTGGAATCAAACATAGTGCCCTACTCCTAGTAGACACTTGACAAATGTGTATCATTTGTTGAATTAATGACTTAAAGCTTTAAAAATTCTAATGATTCTATGATATTGCAATGACCACCTGCCCTAGTACTGAAGAAGAGGAAGACAAAGAGTGGAGAGATAAGGAATTTAGTTCAATAATTGCCAAAATTTACTGAATGAGTAGTACAAAGTTTGACAGTATGGACCTCCAAATGCCCTTAAAAGCATGGTCCCTGTCTATGAAGAATTCATAGTCTAATATTAAGATCGAAAATAAGTCATGTGAATGCAGGTAAGAAAAGGTAGCAAGGGAGAAGAGCAAGGGGAGTAGCACCTGTATAAAACAGACTCTTTCCTAGTGCCCAGCTTGCTTTCTGGGTTCAGGTACCATTATTCCTCCTTTCTTCTCCCCTTTCTGTAAGAGTTGAGCTCAATTGAGAGAGTCAATGAAGTCATCCCACTCCATTTCAAGTAAGTGATTAAAGTGCTGGTCTGTAACAAGGAGGAAAACAAGCAATTGACCTCAATTATAGGCTCAATCAATCAAAGGCTTTAGAATAATTAGGAAAAATTATCGAATGAACCAGAGGAACATTGACAGGAAATGTGTTCTAATTGGCTGAAGAAGCTTAGTAAATGCCCTGTGGAGCCTGTGTAAAACCAGGATGCCAGTTTAGACTTAAGAATTTGAAGCAAACCCATGACAGCAGAAAGTGTTGCATAAAAAGAAAAAACTTTGGAGGAGGGACCATTTGGGGATGAGGAGGAGGAAGGAGAGTGCCTTGCCATTGGACTTAGCCTTGATCTTGAGAACTTTAGAGGATTTGGGACTTTTCATTTTACTCTCAGTCTTCTAGCATCATCCCCATAGGATAGCAGTGGCTGACAGAAGCATCTGCATGAGTGGCCATGGATAGACCAGATACAAAGCTCCATAAAGACTCTAGCAGAAACTACACCATGTCTAAGGGGAACTTCTTGAGTATCTGATGGAGAGAAAAGCAATTGATCTCACTTGTGTGCTCAATCAATCATAGGCTTTAGAATAAGAGGGAAAAATTAGTGAATAAGCCAGAGGAACATTGATGGGAAGTGTAATTTACTTATAAAATAAGAGTAATAGTCCTAGATATTATTACTGAGGTCTCATAAAGCATAAGTAATATATGTAGCCTTCCTATTACTAAATTTACTGGTTTATTCTCCATTTCTACACTTCCTGATCCTTGTAGTATTTAATATTATTGATTATCCATCCTGTACTTAAAACTTTTGACTACCCTAGCTCAATTTCTTTTAATGTCTACTTAGTGGACAAATAAATTCTCCTTGGTGTCATTCCTGTTGATGAATCCATAACCATTCTGAACATCAAACCATTCAACAGTGCTCACAACTTTGGTTGCCAGCATGGGTTTGTCTGCCTGGATGGTTTTATTTCTTCTCCAAATGTTTGCTTTCTCCTTGCTTGGTGATTTCTTCCTTCTTCACTCTACCCATGGGTAGTTCTTTAGACCTTAGCCCTCCATCTTCAATTCTCCTTTCTTTACATAATTATTTCCCCTCTGAGATGACCTTTCATTTATTATGTACATGTTGTGTATACATGTAGTAATTTATATGTGTCTTTCTCATTAAAATATAAGCTCCTTGAGGGCAGGAAGTGCTTTTGCTTTTCTTTGTATCCCTAACACTAATGTCTAACATACAGCAAATGCTTAATAAATATTAGCGGATTAACTGACTTAAAAGAACATGGTCCTTCAGAAAGATAGGTAGACAATAGAGTGATAGATAATAGATAAATAGAGACAGAGATAGATAGATAGACAAAATATTTATTAAATACATGCTATATGTTAGGCATTGTACTAAGCAATGGGGATACAAATAAAATCAAGAAAGGTAGTATATTCTCTCAAAGACTTTACATTCTAATTGGGGAAGACTACATATAAAAAGGAGCTGGATGAAGTATCATAATCTGAGAAGTGGGTAGAAGCCTGGATCCTAGAAAGATAAAATAAAAATTAGCTATGAGCTGAAAGATACAGGGGCAGAATCTGATTTGCCAGTAGAGAGGTAGTGTATGTGATGGTCCTAGTAAAGGCAGTATGGTAAGGAGTAGACTGGAAAGTGACTTCATATGATTTTAGCTCTTATTTCTATATTGGTGATTGAAACTTCGATAACTCCAAACCTGTCTTCTCATCCAAACCTCCAATCTTAATAGACATCTTCACTTGAATTTTCTTCTATTTGCCATTTCAAACTCAACTTTTTAAAAAATTTGTGTAATGGATCATTGGTTTCACTGGTGGAAGGAACACTTGGGAAGAAACTATCAGTGAAGGTTGGCACCCATTCTTCAACTTGTGGTCTTAGAAAGAACTTTACTAGGGCCATGTGTTGATGAGTTTCAGTCATGTCCAACTCCTCATAACCCCTTGTGGGGTTTTCTTTGCAAGATACTGAAGTGGTTTGCCATTTCCTTCTCCAGCTCATTTCACAGATGAGGAAACTGAGGCAAATAGGGTTAAGTAACTTGCCAGGGTCACATAGCTAGACACAATGTCTAAGGCCAGATTTGAACTCAGGATCATATAGTATGTGTTAAAGATGGGATCTGAACCCATGTCTTCTAAACTCTGAGACCATCTCTCTTGCCAAACTTCATGCTACTGCCTTTGTCAATATGCAATGACAAGCTCATCACTTTGCTTCTGAAACCAGTTTCCTTCTCAATTACTCTCTACTGATGTTGCCACAAATAGTTTAAATTTGTAATCATTAAATCCTGCAAGTTCTTTTGAAATTATCAGGCGTATTGTAAAGAGTTCAGGTATGAGTTGGATTAGATGACCTCTGAGACGCCTTGTCACTCTGAGAGTTTGTGATCCTCTGTCTCATAATGACTTTTCCCTCTATGATCCCGCTGTTTTTACTTTAGCCTAAGCATGATCTCACCAACTTGCAAAGGAATTAGTCATAGACTGCTAGTTTACCTCTCTGCGTATAATCTATCAGCCTTTTCCAATCTACCCTCTATACTACCGGTAGGCCATTTTCCTTAAAATTCATTCTTATCACATCACTTATAGGTTCAAAAACCTTCAATTACTTCTCATTGAATACTGCATTGAGTCTAAATGCCTTTGTCTGGCTTCCAAACCTTCACAAAATATAGTCTTAACCTCCTTGAAATTCAAGGCCATGTATAATAAGGCATGCACTATTTAGCTTTAATTAAATCATATTGTTGTTCATTAATTATTTCATTTGTGTCAGTCTTTTTTCCCCTCCCAACTAGATGATCCCCTTCTCAACAGCAGGGATCATGTCCTACATTTGCTTTTTTGCTGCCCAGTGTAGGATTGAACACTTGGTAGGGACTAAGTATTTGTGGACTGATTGATAAAGAGCTTCTGTAGAAATGTATAGAAATATATGCACACATAACTTCTCTCTATATTGTATAGACTTTTAAATCACAATGTAATGTCTTTTATGCTGCAGAAATAGAACTCATTTGTTATCTACAAACAGCAATGAAATTAAAGGAGGTTTGAGGGATAGAGGAAAGGAGAAATTGCTATGGGCTTTAGGAATTGAATCCAACATGGAACATGTAACTAGAAGTGTTTCCTATATAATACATGCATTCACAAGAAGAAGCTCATTTGTATTCCATATGAGTCTTAGCTCATTCACAGTATGAGCCCATGCTCTAAAAGCTGTAGCCAAGTAATATGCTATAGACCTGAACACTGAGTCTAATTGTGTCAGACCCCGGGATAGTCACATCTTTAGAGCAATCTTTCCTCCATACTACTAAGTTGATGGGGATACTTTGTTACTGTGCTAAGAAATTATAGCAAACCCAAACCGTTATGAAATAGGATAGCTGTGACATATGTCTAGTGCCTCTCATGTGTATTTCTGATGCAAAGCTTTTTTTTTATTGAGAGTAATCCTTGCAAATGTGGCTTGAGCCAACAATAACATGAGTAGAGGTTCTGTGAACTCTCTTGTCAATGGATTTCCATTTGAACCACTTTTATGACAGCCTCCAGTCCTGAAAAATGGATGTAGCAGACACCAAATAAGAACTTGTTCACTTCCATTTGTCTTGGTAGAAAGAACTACAAGGGGAAAGAAAGACTGTGATTTTTCCCCCATGATACCTAAATCAGAATACTCTATTAAGAACCCCATCACTGACACTCTAAACTTCATTAAAAAGCAAAAAGAACATTCTATTTATTTTAAAAAATGAATCAGTACTCTCTTAAATGAAATGTACTATAGTTGAAAGTATAAAACATAGCTGACTAATTGGAACATGTCTATATAGTTCAAGAATTTGTCATTTTGGTTTTTAGCCAATTAATATCATTGTTAACTATATGACTAGTCCTGAATCTACAGAGGAACCCTTTTTATAACTGAGCCATAAGATCATAGGATCATAGGTTTAGATTCAGAAAAGACTGTAAGAAGTCATTAGTCATTTTATAGAAAAGAAACTGAGACTCAGAGGAATTAAGTAGCTTGCTCAGGGTCAAACAGCTAGGAAGTAACTGAGGTGAGATTTCTTTCTGATTCCATATCTAGTATTCTATCTTCTACTTGTTTGTGTTTCAAACATTCCTTGACTTCGATTAAAGAATTTTCTATATGGTGATAGCCTACTATCACCCTACATTGGGGATAAATATCTGTCTCCCTGTATCTGGATAAAAATTAGGAACAAGTATTTTCCATATGTTATTTTGCTTATCCATGCTTCCATTCATTTATCTATTTTTCATTTGTTCATTCATTTTTATTCATTTATTCATTCATTCGTTTACTTTTTGCTACTAGTGCTATGGATAGAGCTCTGAGCCTAGAGGAAAACTTGAGTTCAAATCTGGTTTCAGTCATTTACTAGTTGTGTGACCTATGTTATGTCACTTAAACTCTGCCTCAGTTTCCTCACTTGTTAAATGGAGATAAAGATAGCACCTAGGTCTCAGGGTTGTTTTGATGATCAACTGAGATAACATTTGTAATATACCTAGCTTGTACCTAGCACATAGTAGGCACTACATAAATGCTAGCTATTTTATTAGTTGTAATAATGTCATTCGTAATTTATATTGCAGTTTAAATAGCTGAGGGAAAGCCCAAAGTTTTTGCTACCTCGCCCCCCCCCCTTTTTTTTAAACAAAATCTGATCCGGCAAGCCTTCACTAGATGCTTGCTCTTGGAATTCTTACTTGAGGATAACTTTCTGGATTCTTTGGCTGGCACAGGTGTAGAAGATGGGCAGAAATGTAGAAGGCAGAACTATTGGATTTTATATTTAGATGTTGTCTAGACCATCCAACCTCATTTTTTAGTTGGGGAAACTGAGAGCCAGAGAAGGTTACTGACTTGCCAAGGATCACACAGATAGTTAACAGTAGAGCTGAGATTTGAACGCAAGGTCTCTGAGTCCAAATCAAACACTCATACCAATCTTTGTCCACAAGAGGAGTCCCCAGGTAAAAGAATTGGTAGGCAGGGAAATAAAATAACTGGTAGTCCTTCTTTCTACTGTGATTAACTTTTCTGTGTTTTCATTCCTGAACTTCATTTACTGGGTTTGCTCTAGTGATGACTTTTCTCAACCTCTGTTTCCACTCCCACTTTTAAGTAGCTCCATCTTGGCATGATGCATTATCCAGAAGACACAGCCTTGCTTGATCCTATGATCACAGTTCCATTTTTTTCAATTCATTTTTTTTAACCACTACTGAATAGTTTTGATGACTACTGTTTTATATTTTAAATTGTTTCCATCCTTTGAGATTCTAGAACTTTTGTTCCTCTATGTGAAGTGTACTGTTATTTTTTTCTAATCCTATATAGTTCCTCTTGGGTAATTTAATTGTAATATCAACCAAATATCATCCCAATCTTTACTTTATATCCTTTCAGTCCATGTGTCTTTGTTTTTTTTTTTTTAGGAGGAAGAGTAGGGTTTGGATTTATGATTTCCTTGGCATGAGGAAGGAAAGAAAGACGGAAGGAGGAAAAGAAAGAAGGGAAGGAGGAAAGAAAGAAGGAAGGAAGGAGGGAAGGATAGAGGGAGGGAGGAAGGGAGGAAAATAAGAGGAAACAAGAGTTGATCAAACATTTACTATGAAACATGCACTATGCTAAGCTGGGGATACAAATATGAGCAAAAAGAAGAAAAAATAAATATCTCTGCTCCTGAGGAGCTTCTAATGGAGGGAAAAGATAACACACAAGAAAACTAAAAAGGAATGGAATGGGAGGAAACTGAAACTGAGTGGTGAGGTGGGGGATATTTTGAAGTCCATAAGGTCAGGAACAAAACTAGGAGGGGAATGAAGGCAGGACATCTTGGGTCTCTTTACAGAGTGGAGGCTACGTGAGGAATTCATCAATGAGAGAAGAGGGGAAGAATGGAAGCAGCTAGGTGGTGAGTAGATAAAGCTCTGGGCCTAGAGTCAGGAAAACCTGAGTTCAAATCCAGCCTCAGACACCTACTGATTGCGTGACCACTTATTCTCTGTCTGCCTCAGTTCCCACAACTGGAAAATGGGGATTACCATAGTGCCTGTTTCACAGCTTTGTTGTGAGGAGGAAATGAGATAATATTTGCAAAGCAATTACCACCTAGACCGTAGTAGGCACTCACAAACACTATTTCTTTTTCCTCCCTGGGGGGATATTACATGAAAAGCAGGTTGATGGAAGGTAGATCTAGTAGGGAAAGGAGGCCCCAGGTACTGAGGGAAGTTCCAGGAAGAAATAAGCAGTAAAGTCATGATTCAGTGAAGAACTCCAATGTGTGGAAACTTCTACTACCCATCATACAAATAGGTAACTCATTTGGAACAAATTCTCTTAGAGATTGGCCTGGACCACTGAGAAGTTGAGTAACTTGTCCTTGTCCACAGGACAATATGGCAGATATAGACTTTCAATCAAGTCATCCAGATTCAAGGGTCACATGACTGCCTTTTGTCTTTGATAGCTAAACGGGATGCTATCTTAAAGATGAACTATTTCCTCATCTGGGAGTTCCCTAAACCTATGAAATTGCAGACCCCATCCCCATTAGCTTTTCTGCCTCTTAGAGTTTTAGAGGGTTACCTGGGACACCGAGAGGTTAAGTGACTTGCCAGGGTCACACATCTCAACAGCAACAACAACAACAAGCAACAAGGTTGAAGTGCTGCTCAGAAAGGTCTAGATTCAGATTTCCTGCCTGGCACTTAATAGCTGTGTCTCTGGCTTCCTTCAAGACAAATCTCCATTCTGCTTTCTTCAGAATGACTCCCTGATCCTTCTAGCTTCTAGAGCTTTCCCCTTTCAGGGGAACTCTCACATGATCTACATTGCATGCATCTGACATGTTCCTAGTGATCTTCATGTTTATGTCCCCCCTGGAGAAGGTGATATCCTTCAGGAAAGGGGCTGTTTTTATTTTTCTTTGGGCTCTCCATGCTCAGCACAGTGTCTGGCACATAGTAAGTATTTTATAAATCTCTTTTAACTAACTGACCAACTGAGCATCGTGATACAGGGGAAAAAGTACTGGCTCTAGAGTCATAATACCAAGGCTCAAACCCCCTCTCTGATGGTTACTTCCTGTGTCACCTTGGGAAAATAATTTAATTTCCTGGTCCTGGTTTTCTCATTTGCAAAATGAAGGAGTTGGAGTAAATAGCCTTCCAATGTCCCTTCCAGGTCTAGATCTCTTTATAATTCCCTCCCTGATTCTCAGTTTTCTCACATGCAAAATCGGGATAAACACACCTCCCACCTCTTAGGGCTGTTGTGAGAATCATATGCAAGGAGTTTTGTATGTCTTAGGGGACAGATCAAAATGAATCAGTATTATCGTTATTATTTGGGGAACTCCCTTCACTAACATGGAAAACAGCTCTTCTATAACTTAATTGATGGTCCTTAAGAGTTGTTGTGGCCCCCTAAATAATTACCATATGATCTTTTGGGTGACAAGCCTCCTCAAGGTCCTGGGGAGTAGCTTTGTCTCTGTGGGGAGCAAGAATTGAATGCCTCTTATCCTGCCTGAATAACTGAGTTCTCTGCAGAACTGAGGTGGCCAAGGTGCTTCAAATCATCCATTGCTTCAGATGCCTGGAATAAAATATAGCACCCACCTCTTCCCTGCCTCCACCCTCTGCCTTTCCTTTATAAATGATCATATTTTCTTTCTGGAACTAGGCAGAAAAATATATAAATCAGAAGCTTGAAATATGCACACAGACTTTTGGAAGCCATAAAAAAATTGGGATTTTCCCAGTTTGCATCTAATAAAATAAAACAGCAACCTGTTTGACAGAAAGTGAACTCATTGAGGGGACTGGCAGTGCCAAGCTGCGCCGTACACAGTACACATTCAGTGTCTGGGCCATGTTGACACATTGCAATAAACGGGGCACTGCCACTGACTAAAATGGAAGACTTTCAAAAATATATTTTTCCAAGGCTCTTGGATTAATGGCTTTTCTGAGCGAGGCTCATTCATTCTAGGAAAGCAGAGATAGCTCCTAGCAAACACATTTATGAAGGCACATCTATTGACATATGGGTGCTGCCAGGAAGAGTGACTGGAGTGTGTGTGTCTAGATTTTTTGCAGTTTTGGGCCCACACTGTACTACTTGACAAAAAGATACGCTTAGAGCCTTCCATATTGAAGTTAGATTATAGTGTGCTTCTCTCGGTCTTTATCTCCCATTTACACCCACCCAAACCCTGACTTCACACTAAGGCTGCCCAGGCATTTGGGTCTGTGTCTTGCCCCAAGACTCACAGAGGGAGAGAAGCTACAAAATTCTGTTGTGTTTATATTTTCTTTCAGATTCTTTGGCATGTCCCAGGCTTTACTGATGAAACATATTTGTCTCTCTTTTTTTTTAATTTTTTTTTTTATTTTTTTTATTTTTTTTCTCTTTTTTTTTCATATTTGTCTCTAAACAGCCATATGGAAACTATAAAGAGAAAGGCAGTTTAACACTCAATCGGAAAGTAGTAATAAAATTGTTCTGTTTGTGTCCTTTTTTTAAAAAAAGTTTATTTGTTGATAATTGCTAGGTTCATAATACAAAAGATACTGTGGAAAAAATAGGCCTCCCTATCTTGCCCAGGCTGAAAGTATAGGGGCTATGCATGGGCTAAGTTCCACTCTGATTGTCATGGGAGTCTTGACCTGCTCCAACCTGGGCTGTTTCACCTTTTCTTGGGCAACCTGGTGACTACCTCCCACCAGGGATTCACTGCATTGATGCCAGACTTCATGCAGACAGCTCATTGGCTTAGTCCTCTGCAGCTCAGACTCCCCAAACCCAAGAGATCTACCAGTTACCCTCCTCCTCCTAGGTGGGCTTACAGGCATATGCTACCATGTCCTACAAAAACCAGTTTAAAAGACTAAAAAGAATAATACATTTAGTCTTCAAACAAACAAACAAAAGATACTTGTAGCAATGCTGTGTGAACCTAATGTGATGACTACATAATAATCAACTTACTAATTGAATTTCATTTGATATTATTCTTTTCTTTCAATAATTTTGTTCTAATTAACCCCAGAATAAATTGAGAGGTTCATAGCTGCAGAGTCGAAAAGGTCATGTAGTCCAAACTCTACATTTTACAGATGAAGCAACGGAAGTCCAGTGATGTGCAGTAAGCTGGCCCAGGTCACAAAGTCGGTGGCATTTTTGGGATTCAAACTCAGGTTTTCTGACCCTAAATGCATCCCTCTTTCCACACTACCTCCCTGCTTATAAGACAAAAACATTTAAAAAGCAATGGAATTAACTCTAGAAGGGAGAGATGTCATCTGACCTATGGCAAGAGCCTCATGTACCTCAGTGTGCTTGTAGCCCTATGCCCACTTAAATTCACAGGATTCCTAATTTTTTTTGTGGGATTCATGGAATTTCACTTACGTAAGGCTACTCACATAGGAGGCAGAATAGATGGTTGCCTGTGTTACGGGATTTGAAAGCTTTGGCTAAGATCCACAGGCCCCAAAGAACAGCCCTCCTCAGTCATACATAATGCCTGAAATTCCCTAGATTAGAATCATTGCTTTGGGTTGTCTGCTTCTCCCAGTTAAAGAGAATGGCTCATATTTACATACATTTTTTCCCTACAATTTATAGCACATTTCCTTCACAACAGCCCTATGACATAAGGACTGCTACTTTTATTATGCCCATTTTACAGATAAGGAAACCCAGGCCTTGGACAAATTAAATGACTTTCTAGTCATTCTTTTCCTTCTTCCTTCCTTCCTTCCTTCCTTCCTTCCTTCCTTCCTTCCTCCCTCCCTTCCTTTCTCCCTCCCTCCCTTCCTTCTTTCCTCCCTCCCTTCCTCTCTCTCTTCCTTTCTTTCCTTCTTTCTCTTTCTTTTCTTTCTTCCTTTTCTGAATAGGGTATCACAAGGTGCGGGTGTGCTGCCCAAAGGGAATGTAAATTTCAGTCTCTGAAACTTTTGGGAGTTTGTTTTTTTCTCTTAAAGACCAGCCTCAACCTAAAACATTCTGGCCCTACTTGGTCACAATTCGGGTCCCCATTGGCTTAGAATGAATATAAATAACAATTGTTTCTGTTTTGGCCCAAAACCCTAAGGGTACTCCCCTCCCACATCCAATTTTCTTTTTTTAAAGAGGTCATTCTTTCCCTCATTTTTTAATTAAGCCTTAATCACTGAATGGGCACTGCCTTAGTCAAACTGACACTTGTCAAAGACCTTAGCTTGAAAAGGCCAAAGTCCCCCACTGCATCCTGGGCCATCTGAATCCATATCTGACCACTGGACCCAGATGGCTCCAGAGGAAAAAGTGAGGCTAGTGACTTTGCATAGTCCTCCCTTACTTAAATCCAATTAAATCCAATTCACTTGCATGTCATGGCAGCAGCAGCAATGATCCATCACCTAGTAAGAGCAAGGTCACCGAGGTGTTAAAATTTTGGCGGAAAGGTACTCAGGAAAGCTTCAGAGCCAGGGCTTCTTCTGGGCTATGCTTGCCTGCTCCTTATGGCTTTACACTGACGTAGGCGATACCATCGGAGCAGAAGAGGGAAAGCAGTCACGAAAAGAGAAGGGCAGGTGAATTTTACCTAGTTCACAGTTTGTCAAAGGGTCCTCTAAGGCAGATATTTTGTAGCCAAAGCATCAACATTAAAAAAAATTACCTTTTAAAAATATTCAAAGGCAAAATTCTGCATCATAGACCTCTCTCTTAAGCCCCTCCCCCTGCCATTTTTTCCTTTTTTTATATTCTACAGCCGGTTAGTAAGTTATTAACCAGCCCAGAAAACAAGCTCAGGTCCTCAGAGAGTCACACAATGATAGAACACAGACTAATTAGACTGTAACTGGAAGATAATTTTATTATGATTTGCCATGGCCACAGCCTTCAGGATAATGCCATCCCATTTCTTATCCCTTTTCTAGCAAGTGCCAGAGGAATGAATTTATTTTGATTCATTTCATTGGCTCTGCCATTTCTGTGAGCCATCAACAAAGCAACTTGATACACACCAACCTTTGAAGCCTGTGTCACTAAAAATTGCAAGCTTCAATTAAAGATAAGTTTTCTCCCCCAGCTATTAATGTTCTACACAAGCAATGGAGATGTTTTGTTCCAATAAAGAGGAAATTACAACATAAAGACTTTATTAGCTTTCCTTTGATGTTTTACTGGTATATTAAGTCTTAGTAACTATCAATCTTTTTAATATCTTTTCTACTGCTTTGCTTATGCCTGTCACATGGTTCCTGATAGCATGAAATAGCCAAAAGTAAAATCAAATAAATTTTCATAAAAGTCTGTATACTTGGCATCAGCCCAATGTAGCTCAATGTTTTCCCCAGTAGTTACTCAGATTAACCCTTTATGGCACATGCATGGATATATATGCTTTCTTTTGGGGCATCCTTTATTACCGTATTTGCCCAGGCATATTATATTATAGTCTGACATTTTATCCTAATTTTATATGTATTTTTTGAGTACGTGTTGTATCTTCTGATAGAATATAAGCTTCTTGAGGACAGAAAATCCTTTTGGTCTTTATATTCCCAGCACCTAGCACAGTGCCTGGTACAAAATAGGCACTTAGTCATTGCTTATGATTGGATGACCAACATAGAGAAACGGAATGCTAGAATTTTAAGAGACCACAGAGATCGTTGACCCTCTGTCCTTCCTTATCCACCTTCAACCCTAACAGATAAGGAATGTTCAGCCTGAAGATATTTGAATGAGTTGTCTAAGGTCTTGCAGCCACATTTGACATTGGTAGTTGGCAATATAGTTATATACATATACATATATATACATATATATATACATATATATATACATATATGAAGTCAGATTACATAATGCCAAGAAAAGAATGTCAGACTATATATAATTCTATATATAACTATATAATATATATAATAATAATGCATATATAAAATTATAATATGTAACTTTATAATTCAACATGCCTGAGCAAAAGGGGTAATAAAGTGTGCTAGATTATCAGAGGAAAGCTTTAGAGCATGGGAATATATTTACCATTTAAGGGGTTAATTTGATTGGCTACTGGGGGAAAAGAAAATAAAACATTGGACAAAGGCCCCTAAAATGAAAAAAAAAAGACATTAGATACACATAAATGTTGTTCAGTTGTGTCTAGCTCTTTGTGTCCCCATCTGGTGTTTTCTTGCAAAGATACTGGAGTGGTTTGCCATTTCCTTCTCTGGCTTATTTTATAGATGAAGAACTGAGACAAACAGGTAAGTGATTTGCTCAGGGACACATAGCTAGTGAGTGTCTGAAGCCAACTCTGATTTCATAAACATGAGTCTTCCTCCTTCCAGGCCCAGTGTTCTATCCATTGTGCCACCTAGTTGCCCTATACATAAATAAGAAGGTGCTATTTTGTAACATTCATTTTTGTCTTCATACTACAGTACTTGGTATAGAGCCTGGCACATATGTGTTGACTGATCCGTTGTTTGACAGAAAAATGGAATGTTAGAATTTGTGCCCCTCTCGCATCCCCCACACAGAATTAGCAAATAAGGAAAATGAGGCCCGAATAGGTTAAGTAACTTGCCTAAGGTCTTACAACTATGTTTGGCTTTGGCTGGTAAATCTTTGGTCATTGTAATTGTATATTTATGAAATCAGATCAAATGATACGCTGGAAAGAATGAAGTGAAACAGTTTATTTCTATTTATCTATATGTAATGAATGAATTTTTCATTGTGGGGTCCCTTTTACAATGAACTTAGCCCCTTGCCTTACCTGATTATTCAGGCCATCTTGCTTCATGCTTGAGAGACACTTTCTGTAATGTAGGATTTGTTGATAATGAGTGAAGACTTTTTAAAGAAGCATTATGAAGCTTCCAACTGCCTGCTGGAATCTGTTTTCAGATGCAAACAAATTGAATGCTTCTTCTGACTCTAGGCTTTTGCCAAAAGTTGCAGCCCTGTGACTCTTCATGACCCCGTTCAGGGTTTTCTTGGCAAAGATACTACAGTGGTTTGCCATTCCCTTCTCCAGCTCATTTTACAGATGAGAACCTGAGGTAAACAGGGTTAAGTGACTTGCCCAGGGTCACAGAGCTAGTAAGTGTCTAAGGCTGGATTTGAACTCAGGAAGATGAGTCTTTCTGACTCCAAGCCTAGTGCTCTATCCACAGTGCCACCTAACTGCCCCATGTACCTTATAGACCAGCAGAATTTACTTGGGATGAGTCCTAAAACAAGGGTATTCAAAGGGTTCAAGCTGGGCTTTGAACTTTGATCATTTAATGGGAATAATCTTGGAATACAAAGACAGTCTCTTGTAATATCAAGAAAATTTGTTCTGTGATGATAAAAACATGTTACTTACCTTTTGCCAGAGAGATAATGGACTCAAGGTGAACTATAGTTTAAAAAGCTTCTCATTTTCTGAACCTAGACTTTTTTTGTGACAAACTGTCTCCAGTATAGACATCTCCTGTACTCCTGCCTGTTATCCCCTAAACTGTCTGTTTAAAGAACACTGTTGTTCAAATGCCCAGTTCTTCATGACCTCATGGACCATACCATGAAGTTTTCTTAGCAAAGTTATTGGAGTGGTTTGCCATTTCCTTCTTCAGTGAATTAAGGCAAACAGAGAGAGGTTGAGTGACTTGGTCACCAAGCTAGTTGGCATCTGAGACAAGGTTCGAACTCAAGTCTTCCTGACTCCAGGGTCAGCGCTTTATATACTGTGCCACCTAGCTGCTGATAATCAATAAATATTTATTATTGAACTGAGTGTTCAGCCTCCATTAACAATTGGGTTTATCTCTCTATTCACAGTCTATACTAAGCTTGTAGTGTACTTAAAAGATCATAATGTTTGGGGTCAAAGGATGTGGGTTCTAATATTTTACTACTTTATCACCTTGGGCAAACAAGTCACTTGTTCTCTCAGAATCTTAAGTTTTTCATTTTTAAATTCAGAGTTTTGGACTAGATGTCCAAAATTCTAATGCCTTATAAGGTCCTTTCTAGCTGTAGGTCCTATGGTTGTAACGGAGGTTCTCAGTCTGTGAGTGGTGAGCTAGGATGGAGGCCACCACCAGAACTAGAGAGAAAGGCTAGCCTGCACTGGGAGATTCATATGGTGAGGTACATAGGGTTCCAGATTCAGAGAGACCTAAGGGGTTCTGGGGTCTGTGATGGAGTAGAAGACAAAATGTCACTATGAAGGCCCTGAGCTATCCAGGAAAGACCCCGCCAGTATTCTTTACTCCACATGCACCAACTAGAATGGAGATGATGGGCAAGGTAGATCAGCTTCTAGTGAGCCAGAGTGTAGAAGTCTTTCAGAAACCTCAGTATCTCCAGACAAATGAAGAATCAAAGCTTCAAAACAAAGATTTGGAGGAAGAAAAGAGCTACTCATTTTTTAGACTCCTTTACCCATTAATTGAACACTGGAAGAGCTATTCTGTAACATTTTAAAAAAATTTATTTATTTTATTCTGGACTTAAGAAATGAAATAAGTGTTTCCATAACATAGTAGAATATGAAAAAAAGATGCTTATGCGTGAAACTGCAAATCTATTATGTAAAACTTGCTATTCCTTTAAAATATATCACAAAGTTACATAACTTCTTTTTTTTCTTTTTTTCCTCTCCTCTTCCCCCCACCCTAAGGATGGCTACCATTAGACACAAATATGTCTATATATGTAAAACCATTTTACACATATTTCTATTTATCAGTTCTTTCTTTGGATATAGATAGCATCTTCCTTTATATGTCCTTTGTGGTTAATTTGAGTATTTATGATAGTCAAAATGACTTACTCAAAGTTGTTATTAAAACAACATTGTTGTTATTGTAGATAACATTCTCTTGGTTCTGCTAATTTTCTCTTCATTATTTTGTGCAAGTCTGTCCACATTTTTCTAAGATCATTGAGTTCATGCTTTCTTATCACACAACAGTATTCCATCATAATCACATGCCACAACTTATTCAGTCATTCCCTAACTGACGAGCATCCCTGTAATTTCCAGTTCCTTGCCACTACAAAGAAAGACCCTATAAAAGTTTTAGAATATATAAGTTCTTTTCCTTTTCCTCTAATCATCTTGGGAAACAGATCTAGTGGTGGTATTGATGGGTCAAAGGGTAGGCAATTGAATAATTCTATGGGCAAAATTCTAAATTGCTTTGCACAACCCTCCCTCACTTTAAATCCAACTCACTTGCAAGTCATGGCATCACCTTCTTGATGTCAAGGTCCTCTTTGAGAACAAAGGACAAAGACAACAGCAGCAACAATTTGATCTTTAAAATGGTTGGATCTTTTTGGGTTTGTGACTATTTGATGTTACTTTTGGAGGTAGGAGTAGCTTCTTTTTTACCTGACTATTTTCCTCTGAATATGAACCCTGATCTTCTTTTATGCCATAGTAGCCATACATGGTTAGATCCTTTCTCCTTTGCTTGCTTATTTTTATTATTTTGTATTATTTTATTTTAATCAGCTTATTTAATCCTGAATTGTGGGTAATGGTGCCCCAGGTCTCAGAGGGTCCTGTTTATTGTTATTTTCTGAATTCTGTTTGGGGCCCTAACCTCAAGCATTCCTCTCCTCCCCAGAGCCACAGTTAGGGCCTGTAGCCACACTGTCCCCAAAATGCTCTTGCCTATTCTGTAAGTTAAGAGACAGCAGCCCAACCAGCCAAACCCAGGCAAGGGCACTAATAGCAAGGAGGAGGGTTAGGGAGGAAGGTATTAAAAAAGAGTAGAATATCCTCAGACTTTTTGATCTTAGAATCCCTTTACTCTTAAAAATTACTGGGAACCTTTTTTTATTGTGGTTTATATCTGCTGACATTTATCATTTTTGAAATTAAAACCAATATATTTAAAATATTTATGAATTCATTAAAGTAATAATAATAAAAACCCATTGCTTGTTAACATAAATAATATATTTTCATGAAAAATAACTGTTTTCCACCAAATAGTAATTGTTTTTACAAATTTTTGCATGTCTGGCTTAATAGAAGACATCTGGATTCTCATATATGTTCTTGCATTCAATCCATTGCGATATGTTCTTTTGGTTGAAGTATATACAGAAAAAATGGCCTCACACAGGTATGTAGTTGGAAAAGGGGAGAGCACTTTAATAGGCAGATAACCTTTTAGTATAAATATTAAAATAATTTTGACCTTGTTGATGCCCTGAATGGATCTTAGGGATGTCCTAGGGATCCCAGACAACAATTTGACAACTACAAAACTGGATCATGGGTATAACATTGGTAGGTGTCATTGTGGAATGTAGAGTTGGAAAGCAACTATTCTAACCTTTATAGTTATTTTCTTCTTGCTGGGTCTGAAGAAGGAGCTAAATCTTTCTCAGGCTTTTCCTATCTCCTTCCTTCCTAGGGGGATAGTTTAGAGTATGAAATTTTCTTTGGTCACCACCCTATTCTTCCTATCCCTCCTTTTCCTGGAGATTTAATGAGCCATATCTCTTTATAACAAGGAACTTACTTTTTAACTGAGGGGAAAGTTATTGGCCCTCATGTCCAAGTGGTCCTTTTCTCTACTTTTTAAAATTCATAACAGACAAAAAATTATTAATGTGATTAAATGCTCAGAACCCTCAGTTAAGAAAATTCCCAACACTCAGAGGGATAATTCTCTGTCCTAATTAAAATTTTTGATTACTTCTAGCTAGCCCCCATTTTCTTTATATTTGAGGCAAAAATCAGGATAAAGCACACATTTAGATAAAAGAAGTGAGCCGACTATATTATATGATCCATTAATAATTCCAAAGAGATTTACTTTCTCTTAGGAAGCTGGGCATAGGGTACTAAAGGAAGGAAATCATTAATCATTGTCTTCTAATAGTAGAAAGAATGCTGTACTCAGAGAAAGGAGATGTGTGTTCATATCTTGTCTCTGATACCTACTGTCTATGTGATTGTAGACAGAAAAGTCATTTAACCTTTCAGTGCTCTAGAAAACTCTTTAAGACTATAATTTATAGAGAAGTTGCTAATATTCATCAATGGAAGAAGTTTCCTCACCAGGTACTTGTTAAACCATTAAATCAGAGATCTGAACCTGAAAAAGTCCAAGACTGTAGCTTTAGTGGTTTGGTTAAGTCAGGAAAGGGGTTGAGGGTGGCAATGGTCCTAATTCTTGACCTTCAGGATGAGGCAGTATCACTGATAGTCTCAGTTTTTTTTTGGGGGGGGGGTGGTACCTTAGAGCTCGTGTAATTCAATCCCAAGCTAAAGCGTGAACCTATTCCATCAGCACCCCAACACATAATAGTCCAGCTTTGTTTGAACCCTCTTGATGGTGGGAGAACTGAATGCTTTAGGAGGTAGCTGCATTCCATGTTTGTACAACTGCAATCATTTATCCTTAGGTAGAACTCAAGTCTGAATTAGTAAACAAGTATTTATTAAGCACCCACTCTGTGTCAGTCCCTATGCTAATTGCTGGAGAAGCAAAGAAAGGCAACCAACCCTATTCTTAAGGGAATCGCAGTTGCCTTCCTTTCTCTCAGTTGGTGATAAATACAGTATTTGCAAACTCGGTGCTAGTAGGATAAACTGTGAAATAATTTAGCTTACTTGTGTTTAGTCATGTTACGTTAGAGAGGGAAGAGAGAGTGTGTATTTGTCTTTCAAGAATAAATCTGAAAACTGAATTATGTTTTTGGTTAGCATGGCTATTCAACTGAGGGTGTGTATCTGACAAATGATGTTCAGCAGCATTGAGAAATCAAAGATCAGAGGCAGTAGTGGGGACTGAGTGTTTAAACCTGCAACAATGGCCCCAATTTTAAGAAAGAGAAGGAAAAGGAGAGAAAGTGATATTGAAGCAGAAATGTGAAAGTTGGACTGGTATATCTGTTTTGTCTGAGATATTACAGCCACAGCACCAAATGTCAGGTCATTTAGTCAGGTTCTATGCTTCACTAATAGGATGAAATGCAACTTAGGAGAATGTGATAATTTGGGTCACAAATGTGATGCAACGTGACCGTTCAGAAAGCCTGTTCATTAAGAGCTGAATGAATTCTCCAGCATCATTGAGCACATACTCAGCCAAACCATCTTTGCTCATTATCTCTAGAAGCTCAGTCTTGCACAAATTAGCTCTCATATATTTCCATAAACATTTAGGGAAAAGCTACATCTAAGATATTTTCATTTGAATATTTCATCTTTGCAATGACTTCTTTGTTTATGGGAATGTTTTTCAATGCATGACATTAAGATTGGTGTAAAGGTTATCGTGACAATAATCCTCTTCACACAAGAGAGTGTTTTTTCATGTCATGAAACTTAGCGTACACATAATTATGTCAGATTTAGACTCATGTACATGTATCTTCTCACATGACCTGCTTAAAGGCATAATAATCAGGATCAGTTAAGAGAGGAAAAATTTTACAAGGAAAGACACAGGTAGAAAGACCAAAAAACAGGGTCTTTCCATAAGCCAGGGTAGGGGATTGTTAAGGACATTTGATTGAAGTCAGATGTCTTGGTTCAAATCCAAGTTCCAACATTTAGTAGTTGTGTGACCATATATATGCATGTCATATCCTCTCTGAACCTCAATTTTCTTTTCTCTAAAATGGGCATAACAATGCTTATACAATACTATCTACTTCATAAAATGGTTGCTGAATCCCAGAGAGATTAAAAAAAAGAAAATGACCTATATCCACAAAAATACATATAGCAGCTCCTTCTGTGTTAGGAAAAAAAAAATTGGAAATTGAGGGGATGCCCACAAATTGAGAAATTACCAAACAAGTTGTGATGTATAATTATGGTGGAATACTATTGTGCTATAAGAAATGATAGGCAGGATGCTTTCAGAAAAACCTGGGAAGACTTACATTAACTAATGCAAAATGAAGTGAGCAGAACCAAGAGATCATTGAACACAGAAATAGCAATATTGCACAATGATCAATTGTGAATGACTTAGCTAGTCAAAGCAATACAATATCTAAGACAATTCCAAAGGACTCATGATGGAAAATGCTATCCACCTCCAGAAAAATGACTGATAGAGTCTGAATGCAGATTAAATCATACCTTTTTTACTTTCTTTTTTTTCTTTTCTTTTTTTTGGCCTGTGTTTTCTTTCACAGCATTACTAATATGGAAATACATTTTGCATGACTGCACATTGTAAGGGCAAGCAAAGTGGAACTTTTGTTGTCTTTTGTTTTGGAGTGCTTCTCAGCACTAAGGCAATCAAGTGCCTTTGATCGAGTCTTGCCTTTGTTTGTAGGAAGGCCCACACCCTTTTGCTAGTTAGGTCATGAGATGTGCGAAATCCTCAAGAGGTATGAAGACTTCAAGAGGTGTGAAGCCCTCTGACGCTGAAGAAGTGCACATATACTCTGAGGTTAGCATTTTGTTTGGGGCACACTCATTGAAAGAGTGTTGGTGATAAGACTCTGGGTAGCCATTGAAGCAGCAGCCCTCTATCCCCAACCCCCAGCTTTGAAAAACCCAGATGTTGGTGCTTCTCTGGTAATTATGTACTGAGATTTTGGACAGACAGCTAGAAGCTTGCCTGCTGGTTTGTACTATTTTCTCTGTCATATAATTTCTGCTTGTAATTTCTGTTTGTATTCTCTCTGAAGTTCAGGGTGCTTCCTTTCCCCCCAGAACTGAGTGAATGTTATATGTATGTTTAATTAAAGTGCGATTGTTAACCACTTACAGTTGCTTTCATTAGAAAAGCAGATCAAATGACTTGTGCTTCTCCACCTTCCTTAGCAGCCCTCCTGTGTGCTGCTGTTATTGGCTTTACACCTCCACCACAGCTGCAAGCAACATTGTTGTTACACACATATATAACCTATGTCAAATTGCTTGCCTTCTCAATGATGGGGGAGGCAGAGAATTTGGAATTCAAAATTTTTAAAAATGAAAGTGAAAAAAATTTTTAATATCATTAGACAAAACATATTTGAAAAAAGTAGTTTCTGTGAAGGGACTTTACAGAGCCTCAATAAACTCCAGTGGCTCCCTATTACTTCTAAGACCAAGCATAAACTTCTCTTTTTGACATTTAAAGCCATTCACAACCTTCTCCAACTTTCCTTCTAGAATTATAATATTGTACATCATTCTTCTTTGTGCAGTCTTTGGTCCAGTGAAACTGGCCTTCTTGCTCTTCCTCAACCATAACATTTTACTGCCTATGTCTTTGACCTTTCATGGGGTGTACCCCATGTCTGGAATTCAGTCCCTCTCCACCTCTGCTTCTTAGAATTGCTGGTTTCCTTCAAAGACAAACTCAAGTGCTACCTTTTGGATCATCCTTTCTCTTATTGCCCCAACTTCTAGAGACTCCCCCTTGAAATTGTCTTGTCCATAATCAGTCAGCCAATAAGTATTTATACCAGTCACGGTGCTAAGTGCTGGATTTATTTTGTATATTTTAATATACACTTATATTGTGTATGCTTTGTATACATTCTCTCTCCTCCTATAGAATGTAAGCTCCTTAAAGGCAGGGACTGTGTTTGTTTGCTTGTTTTTGTCTCTGCATCCCCAGCTCAGCCAAGCACAAGAGTCCAGCACAGGGTAAGCTCTTCATAGTTCACTGACTGATGTGATCAGAAAGTGCTATGGACTTAAGTAATTACTTTAAAAGCATTATGTAAATGTAAGCTACTCCAAACGGGTTTTCCTTTTGTAGTGAGACTGAGTACAAAAGCATCATTAGTGATTCTTGGGTTCTTTCTCTTATTAAGTTAATGTTTTGTTTCATTTTGTTTTCTGGTGGCAAAAATTCCATTCTGTCTTCCAAAATGTTGCCTATAACTAAAACTAAAAATGATATCCCTTTTTAGAGACCTTTTGGAAACTCAGATGTCCTCTACCTCTGAACAGCTATTATATCATTTTTTTGTTCAACTAAGCTGTATATTTACTTTTGCCACACATTTTAATTAATCCTATAACACCACCTCAAGGATTTGGGGTTGTTTTGATTTATATAAAGAACAACAAATTGGGTGTAACAAAACAAGGTGATATTTATGGTGGCATAAATATATTAAGGCTCAGAGGTAATTTTTAAGGGAAGAAGAAATCAGGAATAATAAAATAGGAGAAAAGACGCTCTAAAATGAACTCATCAGAGAGATGCAGAAATATTATTATCAAATGTTATTTCTAATTTCACATCTAGGAAAGAATGACCACAGTGTTTTGAGACATAGGAGGCCAACTTTGAGGGAAGAATGCATATATTAAAAATAGGCAGCAATGGAGTGGAAAAGGTACTGGATTTAGAGGTTGAAGAATTATGTTGGAACCTAGGTTCTGGTAGCTATTCCTGTGGACAAGTCACTTCAGCTTTCTGGGTTTCAGTAAAAAGGGCATCTGTAAAGGGAATGAATACAACGAGATAATGTCTAAAGTTTTTAGAGCTACAAATTATATAACCTTATTCCAACAGACATGAAATTCCTCCATCCATCTTTCCTCTTTAAGTTCAAGGCACCAGAATTCTACCAGTTAAGTAGGTTGTTAACCTTGGAATCATCTTCCACTTTTCACTTTTCTCTACTTTCCTTATCTCATCAGTTGCTAAGTCTTGATAATTCTATGTCAACAAAATCTCTCCCTTGTCTTTCTCTGCATTCACTAAACTGCCACCCACCATACTCTTTGTCATCTCAGCAAGTTGAATTAGGAATTCACAACATTGATCAAAGACTATCCTTATTAATGTACATTTCTCAGTAGAATGTAAGCTTCCTTATATCTTCTTGCTACTTCTACACTACCTGCTATACCCTTGATCCATGGACATTTCTATCTTCCCTACCACTCTGCCCTCCTGGGGTCTTAGTCCTCTCTACTCTGGTCTGTGCCGTCCTGACTGATATGTGTCCCATGGCCTACTGTATTTAGCCAGACACAGTCATGCTCATTATCTCACCATAACCATCTTCTTACCATTTGTCCTAACATCTCATATGGAGTTCCTTTTTCCATTTTGTAGCTCTTAAACTAATCAAATCAATAATGACCTGGAAAACCTACTGGCTGTATGATCTTAGGCAAGTCACTTAACCTGGGAGTACCAGAGACAACTTTCTCTCTTTTATAATCTCAACTCATATTGATGAGGTTCACAGATCCATTGAAATAAATTCATTTTTAGTTGTTAACAAATTTAATTCCTGGAACATTTTCATATAAGTGACTGGTAGCCTAATACCCTTTCTTTGGTTTTGTTGGGGGGGAAAATGCCTAAGTAAATTCAAGAAAGTATTTTCTACACTAAACAGAGAGTGTGCTGATGTATATTGATAGAAGGAGTTTCCTAACTAGGGAGTTCCCTATACCAATTAAATCACAGGTCCAGTTATGATCCTTAACATTCTTTTCAGCCAAAGTGGATGCTTTTACTGAAAAGCAAATGTGTTTTATGAACTGAAATGTAGTGAAATTAGTTGAATCTGCACTGGGAGCCTTCATCTAATATGCTAATTGGAACATGAGCTGTAGTTAAGAGCAATGGAAAATGTAAAATGTAATCCACTTAGGGAGTAAAGGTTTCAGAGAGGCTCTCTGTACTCTCTTTAGAATGAATGGTTATTTGGGGGATTTAGATTTGATTAAACCTTTTAGTGTAGAAAACCATTGGTTAATTGAAAGGCAAATGGATATTTTTCAGTGCTCAAGCAAAGGACTTGCTTTCCATATCAGCCAGGTGGCTCTTTTTAAAAACAGATTGTTTCTACTACTATCCAATTGTGTTGCCTTAGCATTGAGCTATCGCTAGTTTCTCAAAGACATTGTCAATGATGTGCTAGCTCTGGCATATCCTTCCAGACTAGCAAGGGTTTTAGTAAACACTAGGTAAGGGACTGTATTTCTGCTGTCCTGGGATGATCCTATTATAGATTGGAGACTCCCCTTCTGACATTTGTACACTAATTAGTGAATGAATGCTTTTGGCCAGGACAATTCCTTGAAGTAGTTACTAACCTCTCAGGCCCTTGGTTTCCTCATCTGTAAAATAGACCAGTTGGCCTTGAAGATCCTTTCTAACTCTAAATTCACAATCCCATGATTTTATGAAGGGTTAGGCCTATAATTTTTATAGGTCAAGTGGGCACCCACATCAATTAAATTATCCATCTTTTGAAATCCAAAGTTTTAAGTGCGATATACTAGATAAAAAAATGAAAAAAAAAAGGTAGATAAAACATAAATTTCTTCTTCCACATGAGGTTCATATTAGTACATAAATTAATGTGGCTATGTTTTCATCATTTAAAAATGAATTAACCTTTTAAAATGCTCAAATGACATTTTAAAAATTAGTGAGGCCTATCTTTTTGACTGTGTTGATGTGAGTCATGGAATATAATTGTCTTCAAAGAATTAAAGTTGAAGGTTGCTCAAAGGGTAGTGGAGAAGTGTATATGGTGGATGTGATTAGGCTGTAGCATATTATTAACAAAGAATTGTATGAGAGAAGCGCAAAAAGGATATGTCATTGGCTACATTATGAGAGGGCATACATCAGGTGCTTAATAAATCTTTACTGATTGATTGGTTGATAGGAAAATAAGTGGGCTGGTCAGATAGTGAGAATGAGGGACAACTAATAAACATTCCATGTCCTTCATTATTATTTACGTAATATCAAGAGTTCTAGAGAAAGATCCAAACATGGAACCTCTTAGGAGGATTTATAGGAATAGAGGCAGAACAGTCACATGGGAAAACAAAACAAAACAAAACACCTCCTCCCACCCCCCAGCCCCTTGCAAAAAAAAAAATGTGGATGGTTTATAATCTCAACTCATATTGATGAGGTTCACAGATCCATTGAAATAAATTCATTTTTAGTTGTTAACAAATTTAATCCCTGGAACATTTTCATATAAGTGACTGGTAGCCTAATACCCTTTCTTTGGTTTTGTTGGGGGGGAAAATGCCTAAGTAAATTCAAGAAAGTATTTTCTACACTAAAAAAAAAAAAAACTTACAAAAATGAGAAATATTTATTAAGAGCTATTACATATAAGCTACTGTCCTAATTATAACCTTCTTCACACATCATTCAGAGAGTCAAGCAGGCAAGGAAATAGTCAACAATCATTTATTAAGCACCTACTATGTGCCAGGCATTGTTCTAGGTGTTATGGTTAAAAATGCACAAAAAAATGAAACAATCTCTACTTCTGAGGAGTTTATATTCCAATGTATATTTTTGTCTAGAAATAATGACCGAAATCCCATCTCTGCTATTTATTTCCTGTGTGACACTTGACAAATTATTTCCCCTCTGTTTCCTCAGTAATAAAATGAAAGGGGTGGGACTAGATGACCTTTAATGTTGCTTCCAGCTATAAAGCTTTGTATGATTCTGCACCTTTATTCCACAAGTGGAGTTATTTTTAATATTTGAGAATGGAACCAATCTCTCCAGGGCTCCATGCTGTGGGTCCCAGATGACTGAGACTGAACAATGAGAGAGGGAGGAGGAGGAGAAAACATCACCAGCTGGTACCAAAAAAATAAATACATGAGGCTTGTATTGCATATAATCAACACAAGAGGGAATGAGTCTGGCTGCCTAGTAAGCCAGCAAATTTATACTGCCCTATATACACTTTTCAGGTTGCTTGTTTTACTTTTGTGTGACTTCTCCACATTTTCCCTTCCAAGCATTCTCTTGATACTAATTTTAACCAGGTTTCTGCTTGTATAAAAATGTTAAGAAGTGGGAGAAGTCTAATCTTTGTGTTTTCACTTTATCTCCCTTTACACTATCGCCTGACCAGATTCTTGATGCCTACTCCACATGAGCTATGAAATGATGATTTCGCTTCTTTAGATCCAATCTTCCCAGTTCCTTATATGGCACAGACTTGAAGGCCCTCACCATTCTGGTTGTCCTCCTTTCTGTGTTCTCCAATCTATCAATGAATAGGCCTCTTTAAGATGTTAATCAAGGGATGGCCCCTTTAATCAAAACTAAAAAAAAGAAAAAAACACCAAACTGGGAGGGGAAGAGCCTCAGGATTCCAGGCCAAAAGAGAAATAGATACTATTTGGTATTTACATTCACTCTTTGCTAGGAGGGCAGGGACCTATTGTTCAATTTATGAGCTCCAGAGTGAACTGATTTTAAGGCTTGTTTTTTTGAGAAAGAAATCTAGCCAGTAAACCTGAAGTTAAGGAGGCAGCCTTCAGCCATCAGCCATCAGCCGTAGAAATGTACCTTCCTTTGGGCAGAAGATGGAGAGGAAGAAGAAGGGGGAGGGAGAGGGGATGGGGAAGTGAGAGGGGGAAGGGGAGGGGGAGAGGCTGAGAGACAGTCTGAGGCTACTCACAGGTTGGGTTTGTCCTTAGTTTTGGAAGACGGCCATGGCATCAGGGAAATGATGACATCCACTGAATGAGTGTTACCTCACTCAAAGTGAGAACCTGAAAAGACCTTAGCCTGAAAGGGCCAGGGTCTCCTAATACATCCTAGGCCATCTCCAGTCCTTCTGGTGAATATTAGGCCACTGGACCCAGATCACCCTGGAGGAGAAAGTGAGGCTGGTGACCTTGCACAGTCCTCCCTCACTCAAGTCAAAGTCAGCTGCAAGTCGTCATCATTTCCCTGATGTCATGGTCCTCTTTGAGAACAAGGACAAACAATACACAATCTATCAATAGTCTTCCTTCTTTCTTGTCTCTATCACATTATCCCTTTCTCCTTTATCTCTTCCCTTTAGTAAATACTTACTGTGCTGAATGTGTGTGTGCAAGAAATGACCCTGGGTTCCAGAAGACTATGCCTGTAGAGTAAAATTTCTGATAGATTCTACCAAGTTGTGAAGGTATTGGGTACGTCTATGAAGAGATTTCATCTATTATCCAAAGACCAACCTATCTAAATGTGAAGAGGCTAATTGCCATAAAGTTGGGCATTAGGTAATGAATTATTTGACTAGGGTACCCAAGAAAACCTGTAACTTCCTTCAAAGGACATCTTAGAAGACACCTCCCACAGGAGGCCTTCCCAAATATTCTAGTTATTAGTGCTTTATTCTTTTTTGAAAACATTCTCTGTTACTTTGTTTATGTTTCATGTTTATATGTGTACAGTTTTCGTTTCTCAAATCCCTAGAAGAATGTAAGCTTCTTGAGGACAGAGACTGTTTTGGTTTTTGCCTTTTAGCCCAAAAGCCTAGGATACTGTCTCACACAGAATGGACATTAGTGAATGTTTGTTAAGATAAAAAAGATAGACTAAGGTATTATGTACACAGTCCTTCTTTTTTGCTCAGAAAGTAGTAGTAGGCTAAAAAGCCTAAATCCCATAAGTTTTCCACTTTTTTAATCCTTCTCCTCTTTAGTTTATGCTTTTAATTGAAAAAAATCTTTATGTTCAAGACTAGTGTGTTTGCCATATATTCAGGAAATGTAAAAATACACATTTTGTTATTTAGTGACATGTCTGTATGGTGTATCATTAAATTAGGGAGGATACTTAACTCAGAAAGTATGCTGTTTATTAGAAAAAAAAAATCATACAATTTTAGCATCAGGAGAGATCTGAGTAACCATCTAGTCGAATCTTTACCAGCAAAAACAAAAACTCTAATACAATATATCTGGCAAGTGATCATCCAATCTCTACTTGAGGGACTACAATGATGAAATGCCTGTGACCTAATGAGACAGTCTGTTTTACTTTGGAGTGGTTCTAATTAGTTGGAAGAGAGGCAACATGGTGCAGTGGATAGAGTGCTGGTCTCTGAGTCAGGAACCTAGGTTCAAGTCCCACTTCTGACACAGATGAGCTTTATGACCATAGGCAAGCCCCTTAATGTCTTAGTGCCCCCAGACAACTCTTTAAGACTATAAATTGCAGAGTACTTATGTCAATATAGAAGGAGTTTTCTTACTGGGAATTCCATATACCAATGAAATTATAGATCTAGATTTTTCCCTGACCCATCCTTCTCTCTTTTGCCCTGAAAAAAAAAAGTCAGATATATTTCAAACTTAAATGTATCTCTTTTCAGCTGCTTAGCACTGTCCTCTGAAGCCAAGAAGAAAAAGTGTAATTGCTTTCCCACATTAAAGACTTTCAAATACTTGAAGACAGCAATTATGATTCCCCCCAAAATTATCCCTTCCTTACAATGAAACTTTTCAGTTTCTTCAACCAATTCTCATCCAGTATGGACTTGAAGACCTTTACTATTTTAGTTGCCCACCTCTGGGTATTGCCCAGGGTATTAATGTCCTTCCTAGACCTGAGAGCCAGAACTAAATACAATATAGCAGATGGTCTGTATTTACCCTGGTCTGACCAGGGTAAATACAGTGGGAAAATAACCTCCTTTTACCTGGAAACTATGACTCTCTTAATGTAACCCAAAATTGCCTTACAGTTTTGGCTGTAACACCACACCGTTGACTCATATTGAGCCTGCAAAGTCCTTTGAAACCCATTAGAACTTTCTTAGAATAAGTACTGTCTAATCATGCTTTCTGAGGGAAGCTGATTTCTCCCTACTGAATTTCATCTTACTAGATTCAACTCAATGCTCCAGCCTGTGGAATTCTTTTTGGATCCTGACTTGATCACTCACTGTGTTAGCTATCCCTCCCAGCCTTATGTCATCTGCATATTTGATTAAGGCACCCTCAATGTCCTTATATACATAATTGATAAATGTTACATAACACAAAGAAAAACAGAATTCTGGTGAATCCCAGAGGAGGTCTCCTTTTAAGGAGACACCAAACTATTTAGGACTGTTCTTTGAATATGGACACTCAACCAGTTAAAAATCCATCAATTTCTCATAAGATTAGTATGAGATACTTTATCAAGTGCTTTGAAAAACTAGGTAAACTACAGTATCCCTTTATATTCCAGTTTGATAACCCTGACAAAAAAGGAAATGAGGTTAGTCTCTTATAGCCTTTTCTCAATTAAGCCACTGGCTTTCTATGATTACTGACTGATTTTCTAGATTTTGACTAACCATCTCTTTAATAAGATACCCTAGAATTTCCTCAGGACTGGATGTCAAACTAACTGGACTAGTGTTTTTCAGCTCCATTCCTTTCTTTTGAAGAGCAGAACAATGCTTTTCCTTCAGTTTTGTAGTATTCTCCACAGCCATTTAAAAATCACAGACAGTGGTTCAGGAATTAGATCTACTAGATCTTTCAATGTTTGACCATGTAGTCCACTTAGACACTCACATTGGTCTAATCAGAAAACTCCTTTCCCCCCTCTGCTTTAGAATTATTTCCCTTTGTAAATTCCAAATTTAATTCTTGCAACTTTCCCATTCCCATTGGACTACCAATACGGAATTTTATTCCATGGGATCCTACTTACCTTTCTGAAACTACTGATCAAGGTATGTGTCAAAGTGTACCTCTCTTGCCTCTCTTTAACAAACTGTAGGAGGGAGAGATCAGATAGCTTCTAAAGTTTTTATCATTCCCATGCCAGCAACAAGTCCAGTCTGTTAGAAGGAATTAGATTTTCCCATTCTTGTGAATTTAAAGGAAAATATTGTGAGAATTTCTGAGTGTTTGGGAAATTAAGGACAAGAACATCATAGTTTTCTCCTACTTCCCCAGCCAAAGTAATTTTTCAGACAATAAAAGTTGTCTATTAAGTTTATTTTTGCATTTCTATTTAACTCAGACATGGTACATTGAAAACATTTTATGCATTCACTTTATGATAGATATGTATGCATCTCCCTCTGTTTCTCTGTCTATCTATATTCTTGGACAACCACTTGTCACTAAGACAACCACATCTTTGCTTAATGTCTTATACTTTTGTGTCAAAAGCACACTTATTTATATTTTTATGAGTCATATTTCTTTGTTGAAATGGATAGTGATTCTATTCTAAGGAAAAAGGAACATAAAACTATTCACAAGACTGTTTTCATAAGAAATATGCTTTTTGTATTTAGAGAGTGATGTTCATCAGAAATACAAAAGGGTCAAATTGGATGAGTTGTTCTGTTTTCGCATCTGCCTTCTCCAGCAGATATTCAAAATCATTATAACATTTAAATTACCCTTAAAAATCTGCATTTGCATATCCATTTTAAAGTGGTGAGTTGGCTAATTATCCAACAAATTTCATCTATAACGGACAAATCTGACTAATTCAAGCTAGACTTCTCACTGTTCTCAAGTAAGACATATTTTGCTTGGCCTCAAAGAGCCAATGAGTGCAATATACATGGAGGCATATATTGGCTAGAAAAAACTTCTTAAGAATTGCAGTTGTCTCAAAATGGAATTGGGGCTGCTTGGTGGTGCAGTTGATAGAGCATTGTGCCCAGAATCAAGAAGACCTGAGTTAAAATCAGGCCTCAGACAGGGGCATCCTATAAGGTTTAAAATGCTTCCAGCAAGAGAAGCCTCTAAGGGATGTAGCTGGACTTTTCTTGGGATGCCTCTTTCTCCTCTCCCCCTCCCCCTCCTTCCCTGACTGCAGCAAACTTAGAAGAGCAGAGGGACAAGACAGAGAAAGAGAAAGAAAAATACTTTATTATTTAGGTTATATGATTGATAAAGGCAAATAGAGGGTAAGAGAAGTGTCAGGTCAGAATTAGAAAAAAATTAAGATTTGTGCAGTTTTAAAAAGGCTTTAATCAAAGTCCACCAGAGGGATAAGTAGATAGAAGGAAAGGCAAGAAAGTTTAAGCATATAGAAATGAGAGGAGCATGGGTAGAAAGAAAAGCATAATATATTTGCATAAACAGTGTGAAAAGACAATTTGAGAATAAGTGGCTTGGAAACTTTTGGAAAAAGGAAAAGTTGTAAAAATTCTCTCTCTGTCTCTCTGTCTCTCTCTCTCTCCGTCCACATTCGAACTCTAGCCAAGTTTTGAATGTGGAGGGATAGATAAGGGGAAAAGAAGGAGGGAACCTTTTCCCCTAAGATCAAAAAGAGGCAGGTTGACTAGCACTCAACCATTTCCTGCCTCACATAAAGAGAAAAAGTTTTATGTAACGTGAATCACACTGAGCAGTCTCCTGGGGACAAGTTGGATTTACAAGATCTCAAAAAGAGACACCTTAAAAGTGAAGCCTTGAAGCTCTCCAATACCTGGGAGAAGGGACTGGGTGCCAACTGAGTCTTTTTCCAGGGGTCGTGTCTCACCTATCTGGCAAGTTCAATGCCCCACTCTAAGTTTCTGAGGGATGGAAATAGAAGTAAAGTTGATTTGAGTAAAAGCTCAATTTATTTTTTCTTTAAGATTCTTCTTCCTTTAGTCCCAGCTCTGATCAGGCTGAGGCTACACTAAAAAGTTAGCACAGCTAAAAAACATTTAAGCAGATTCTGGAGTTTTTGAGATCGATCATTAAGAAGTCTTGAAACACCTCCTTCCAAGTTCAATCACTCCTTTCCCCCACTCCCTTCCCTTCAGCCAACAGGATATCTCAATTACCTGGGCAAGTCACTGTAACAGGAGGGCAGAGTTTATAATCTCAAAGAGGATCATAAACATGTCTGAAAGGTTCGGAACCGCCGGATATAAGAAACTCTCAAAGTAGAAGGCAGAAGAATCAAAACATTTATTTAGGCTCCACAGTAACCAACCCATGAACCAGAAGCCCCATTTTGATATGTTGATCAAAATCTTCCAGGCCCAATAAGTACGCCTTGCAAGAGTAACCAGGAGGCTACAGAGAAGCATGATTGCGTAAAGCAAAATCATGCTTCCCCCTCGATGGTAATAAGATTACCCACTGGCCTGAAGTCTTTGTTCAGCTTCCTCCCGTAGATCAGCTCTGCTACTGGCAGCTCCTGCCTCAGCTGTGTCTGTGTCTGTAACTGACGTAACTGTCGTAACTGCCTCTGTAACTGCCTCTGGCTCCAACTGTCGCTGTAACTGACGATGTAACTGTCGCTGGCTCAAACCGGAAAGAAAAAGAGAGCTCTTCAAGCTGTCCTCTCCCCTCTTATAGGGTTTTTGACATCATCAAGCTCCGCCCGAATGACCAGGGCTGATTGGTTCTTGAGTTGGCCCCTCCCCCTAGGGTAGAGGTCAACACCTCCCCTCAGCCAGCCCCATGACTCATCACACAGGAAGTTGTCTGCTTCCCGGCATGCTCCCCCGGCCTCCTGCCCCGGAAGAGCAAGCCACAGCGTCCAGAGGCTCAATGAGGTAAGCTGAGTCATTCAAAGAAAACAAAGGCCATTCTGGCTACAGTCACTTAACTCTGCTTGCCTTAATTTCTTCATCTTTAAAATGAACTGGAGAAGACAATGGCAAACCACTCCATTATCTCTGCCAGGAAAACCCCAAATGGGGTCACAAAGAGTAGGATGTGACTTAAGTGACTGAACGACAATAAAATGAAATGGGTTGCCTAGGTTGTAGCATGAGGAGAGTGAGCACCTGGCTCGTTATAATTGTAATTATTCAAGTTGAATCTGGATAATTCTTTCATGAAGCAGCTAGATAGTTCAGTGGATAGAGTGATAGGTCTGGAGTCAGGAAGACCTGAGTCTTCAGACTCAGACAGCTTCAGACACTTGCTAGCTGTGTGCCCTTGGGCATGTCACTTAACTTCTATTTGTCTCAGTTTCTTCATCTGTAAAATGGGGATAATAACGACACCTATTTCCCAGGGTTGTTGTGAGGATCAAATGAGATAAAAATTATAAAGTCCTTATCACGGTGCCTGGCACATAATGGATTCCATGTGAATATTAACAATTATAATGATGTTTCAGACAAAATTTATGATTGGAGTAGTGTTAGACTGAATGACTTCTGGAGTTTCACCTCCAATAGCTATGATTCTATGATCACTGATCACCTTTAGTTCTCTATCAGAAAATTACTAATTTCATACTTCACATTGATAGACAATGATATTAAATGGCTTCTTCTAATTAATACTCAGGATTCTATTGCTTGATTTTTTTTTCAAATTAATTGATAATAGCCTTTTTTTTTTTTTGCCTCTGGTAACATTCACAGAGATGTCATTGACTGAAAGATTGCCTTCTGAGATGGACTCCAAACCTCCAGTTTGGTTCCAAATTCAGTCTTTTTCACCAACTAAATGAATGAGAAGATGAGAAAAGAAAAGTTAAGACTGATCTTAAGATTCTGAGCCTGTAAGACTAGGAGAATTGTGGAGACGCTGCTTGTGCTGAGATACTCATCTAATTCACATCTCTAGTCTCCGTGTTTCCCTTAAGCTTTAGTCCATTATCTCTAATTACCTTCTGGAAATTTCCACCTGGATTATCCTACCTTCAAAACACAAGTCTAAAATGGAATTGCTTATTTTCCCTCTCCCCACCCCACCACCAAAAACAAAAACAAAAGCAAAAAACAATATCCTTCTCGGTTTCCCATTTCTATTGGCAGAATCACCATTTTCTCAGCTGTCCTGGCTTAGAAACTTGAAATTCAGTTTGACTTTTCTCTTTCCTTCTGTCTACATCCAGTTAATTACCAAGGAAATTCAATACAAAAAGGACTTATCGGGCGTTTAAAAAATTTATTCTTCTATCTATCTATCTATCTATCTATCTATCTATGTTTCTATGTATTTATGTATGTATTGATGTATCTACATATCTATCTACGTACATATGTATGTATGTATGTATGTATGTATCTATCTATCTATCTATCTATCTATCTATTTATCTATCTATCTTTCTATCTCTTTATTGGATTTCCCTATATTGCCCAGGTTGGAAGGAAAGTGGCCCTACTAGATAGACTTGACCCCAGTGCTGATTGTCATTGAAACTTTGACCCACTGCATTTCTGACCTGGGCTGTTTTACCCCCCCTTTAGGCAACCTGGTGCCCCCATTACTTATGGGGCTCTGTAAAACCAAAAATTGATACCCCACTTTATTTGTTCATCATAACAGTGCTGGATTTAGTATATACACCTGATAAGATTTAGCTCTACTACAGCTCAGATCTCCTGAACTCAATCAATACACCAACTTTGTCCTCTCCAGTAGTGGGGCCTATAGGTATTTACCACTATACCCAGCTTATTATTTACCAAGTGCTAGGCATTTGGGATATAAAGACAGATATGAAAACAGTTTCTGTCCTCAGTGAGCTTACACTCTATGGGGGGGGGCGGGCGTATAACACATTCATAAGTAGGACCACAACATTAAAAAAAATCGAGAATAACTTCAGGAAGGGGGTGACTTCTTTCCCAACTGGGGTGATCAGAAAAGGCCCTCAAGAAGGTAACATTTGAGCTGAATCATAAATGGACCTAAGGACAGTCAATTCTTAAGTCATTTATTCATCCATGACATCTTGTCTTGTGTGATTTTTGTACACCTCGTTATATACAAAATTTTTGAAGCATAAACCCAACATGCCGTAGGCCACCTTCTGGTTCTTCCAATGTTTTCAGAGTCCTGATGTACTTACTCACACCCCACCCCAAACAAACAAACAAACAAACTCTTTCTTAGTTTCCCATTTTTTATCAGGGGTATCACCATTTTTTCCTTGAAATTCACTTTGACTTCTCTCTTACTCTCTCTCCTTGTCCAGTCAATTACCAAAGAAATTCAACATAACAAGGACTTATCAAGCATTTAATTCTCCCCACATGAACAATCCAACTTCTTTTCTTGCCATATATGAGGACCAGAGAGGGTAAGCAATTTGCTCAAGGCCACACAGACAGTAAATAGAAGAGCTGGGATTTGAATATAGGTTCTTTCACAGTTTATAGGTATAAGGCCTCAAAGAAGTCATTGAGATTTGACTTCTTGATTATGAACCATATTTTCCAATATAATTTTCTCCCCCATACTCTTTCTGCATTGATGTTATCAAGTAGCAAGATAGATATTGACTTAATTTGAAAGATCTTGTCAAGTCCTTTATACACTTCCTCTGTATCTTTTAGAGGATTAGAAATGATTAAGAGGAGAAATGGAAGGGATTGCGAATATAGGCAGCCTCCCCAAGGAGTTTAGGCACAAGAGGAGGAGAAATCAGAACAATAATTAGGGAGGATGGTTATATGGAGAAAAATGATTATTAATAACCAATTAATATTAGGGTGTGGTGTGTGTAGGGGTGGATCCAGGGTTTTTTCCCTTCCTATTTCCTCATTCAGAAACCAGCCCTGGTAGGTTATTCGAGGAGCCTCTGAAAGACAGGGCTGATGAAAGGACTGGGTTAACATTCTCCTCAGTCTTGGGCAGGACACCACCCAACTGGTAAAGGTTAATCTAATCTAGGTGAATTCTGGCCTATTGTTCAAGTAGGTGGCTGTTTCTCCTTCATTCGGTGACACCAGGGAGGTGATGCCATGACATGCAAGTGAATTTGATTTAAGTAAGGGAGAGCTGTGCAAAGTCACCAGCCTCACTTTCTCTTCTGGAGCCATCTGGGTCCAGTGGCAAGCTATGGATCAGGACAACTGGAGATGGACCAGGATGTAGTCAGGCACCTAGGCCTTTTCAAGCTAAGGTTTTTAAAAGGTCTCAGTTTGACTGAGGCAGTGGCCATTCGGTGATTAAGGCTTAATAAAAAAAAAAAAGAGGCAAAGTACGGCCTCTTTAAAAAAAATAGATCTGGGAGGGGAAGACCTTCAGAGTTTCTAGCCAAAACAGAAACAGTTGTTAATCTTCATTCTGAGCCAATCAGAGCCCAAATCCCTTTGTCTAGATTGCCAGGCGTATAGTCTGGGTGGAGATGAGTCTCTTTGTCCAAGAGTGACATAATCAGAGTCATGTCCCCCAGCCCATCATTAGAATAAGCCTCTCATTCTAATACTCATTCTCTTATTAATTGTTAACCAGAATTGATTTCCACTTATAGGGAACACCCACTATTCCAATGGTATTTAAGCATTCAGGGGCCTCCAAAGTTTATCTTTGGCTTCTGAGAGAGCCACTAACTTAATTTTGTTATTTGCTAGCCAAGATTAATAAATTGATTATTAATTAACCAAGAAACTATGTCTCTCAGATTTTTCATTCATCACAAGATCAGATGAGGGTCTTAAATGTGTGTGTGAGTGTATGTCTATGTGTGTGTATGTGTGCATATACGTGTGTGTATATATGAGGAAGACATGGGAATGTTTGTAAGCAAGAAGGCAAGAAAGAGCCTATATATAAGGAGAGATTAAAAATTAGAAAGAAAATGGGAATTATAGTGGAGACAACCTACTGGCTAAGACAGTTTAGAATATGGTTTCATTCTCTAAACCTTTCCAGACTGATAGAATCCTCTGGCCTAGCCTTCAAAATTTCAGTTCCATTTATTCCATGATTTGGTTTCAGAATAAGTCCTTTGTGGATGCTGCCAAATTAATAAGGCATGTAACTGAAAGAGACTTTAGACATTTTCTAGGTCAACCTACTCAGTTTTCATCAGTTAAGTGACTTGCCCAAGGTTACAGATACAGTAAGTAACAACAGCAATAAATATGAGCAAACTTTGGAAGAATGGAGAACGGAGCTCAAGGAGTTTACACTGGATGAATGGCCTCCATTTTCTTAGAAGAATGAGAAGTAAAGTCAACTGCTTTGAGATGGGAATGGCACATAGAGATTGTACTCAAGTGCTTGAAATAGAAGGAAGGTTTAGAACAGCTACTGTGGGGATCTTGATAAAGAGTCAGAGACTGACATAAGCATTACTATATAGCTGTGGGAGGCCATCTGAGATTAGGTTTCATGAACTTGTAGTGAGCTTGATAGCTTGTTAAACTTTCCTGAGCAGTCTTTGTGGTTTAGGAGCGAGAATAGAGAAGGGACATGGTAAAGGTTACCTGGAGTCGAGGGAGAGTAGGTGAAAAAGGAGTAAGGGTGTATCCAAGGGTTCAGGGGAAGGTTCTGTTACTAATTAGGAATGTGAGCCTGGAGAAATGCTTGAGCTTGTGCATGGGCCTTTGGGGTAGGACTATGAGCTTCACTCTGATTGATGGAGGATGGAGGCTCAGTCCCAGATGAAATCTTGTTATTTACCCTGGGAGACAATTGTATAGTGAAAGGGTGCTGGGTTTGGAGTCAGATAAGCCTACAGGTGGAAATCAACTTTGGTTGGCAAATAATGAGAGAATGAATATTGTAATGAGAGGTGGGCTTATTCTAATGATGAGCTGGGGGACATGACTCTGATTATGTCACTCTTGGACAAAGAGACTCATCTCCACCCAGACTATATGCCTGGGCAATCTAGACAAAGGGATTTGGGCTCTGATTGGCTCAGAATGAAGATAAATAACAACTATTCTGTTTTGGCCTGAAACCCTGAGGGTCTTCCCTTCCCAGATCTATTTTTTTTAAAGAGGCCATTCTTTGCCTCACTTTTTAATTAATAGTACAAATATCAGCTCTGCCATTTAATATCTATATGAACTTTGATAAGTCACTTACCTTATCTGTGCCTCTTTTTTCTTTGAGGGATTATAGGTTTAGAGCAAGGATTTTGGAGACCATTTAATCCAACTGCCTCATTTTACAAAGGAGAAAATTGAGTCCCAGAGAGCTTAAATGACTGGCCAGGAGTCACAGAGCTAGTAAGTTTCTAAGATGGGATGTGAACCCACGCCTTCCTGCCTCCACATCTAGCTCTCTATTCACTATGACACCTTCATCTGTAAAGAAAGAGGACTGGAGTGGATGACCTCTAATCTCCCTTCCAACTCTAGATTCATGAGAACGTCTCTAGGTCTCAGTTTTCTCACCTGTAAAATGAGGGGTATTGGACTAGATCATGTCTAAGGTCTCTTCTGTTTCTAAACTCTAAAGTCTTAAACCTCGATATTTTAACCTAAGTCCAATGCTATGTCCCTGCTTTATGGAGATACAGATCATCCTGTTGGAAAAATTGAAATAGTTTTCCACCATTGTCTACCGGATCAATAACAATAGCTGAAATTTATATGTTATGTTTTAAGATTTGGGAAAGCATTCTCCATACTTTCTCCCTTTTGATCCTCATAATAACCCCATAGAATTAGTTCTACATGTATTATTATCTATATTTTACTGATGAGGAAACTGAGTCTCAGAGAGGTTAAATTATTTGCCCATGTTCACACTGCTGCTAATTGTCAGAGGTCAGATTCCAAAGAAGATCCTTCTGACTCCAAGTTCTTTCAACTATGCCATTCTTTCTCTATTGAATCTAATTTCCTTGGCAAGCCATTCTAAACTTCTCCATGATCTGTATCTTATCTATATCAGTAAACTCATTTTCCACTCTCTTATTTTTGTAATAATCCCTTCAAGCCAAACTAATTTTCTGCATTTTCCCTTCAACATATCATTACCATTCTACCTCTGCACCTTGTTCATGCTTTTGCTATTCCCTGAAATGCCTTTCTCCTTGTTAATTGTCTATATTTATTAAAAGGACATCCACATCTCAAGTCTTCTACACTAAAGTCATCGTGGTAGTTTTCATCTACCCTAACCTTCAGCAGTCATAGGGTCATAGATTTAGAGCTAGAGGAACCTTAGAGGGCCCTGAGTCCAATAGCTTCATTTTACAGGTGAAGCAATAGAGGCCAAGAGACATTGTCATTTTAAATAGCTAGTAAGCATCTGAAGTAGGATTTGAACCTAAGACTTCCTGACTTCACATCAAACACTTTATCCACTATGCCATGGTATCTAGTTCCCTTCTTTGACCTATGCTACTCTCTTTACAGGGTTATACTGGTAAATATTTAACAACCAGCTTCCCCACTCTCCCCTAAAAGTACCTGCAATATATTTTTAAGTTTAACTTACTTTATTAACATTTTATCCTTCACTTTCTGAAGTCTAGAAATCAACAAAATAATAAATTAAGCCCTTTTTTGTATTGGTTGGTGATTGCCAAGGTGTGAATATGAACACTGAAAATTTCACAAACTACTTTGGAAAGTACATTACTGATTCTTTATCATGTGTTTGTTGCTTAGCACATACTACTTTGTACATGATAGATCCCAATTTAGAAAGAAATTGTGTCCCAAAGTTAATAATAATAGCATTCATATAACACTTAAAGATTTACAAAGCACTTTTATAAAAAAATATATGTATATATACACACATATATACACACATATATACATACATATACATATACACACACATATATACATATATACATATATACACACATATATACATATACATATACATATACATATATATATATATATATATATATATATATATATATATATATATATATATATATATATATATATATATATATATATATATATATATATATAAAATCTTCTCAACAACCCTGGAATTGACTACTATTATTATCCCCATTTTACAGATAAGGAAAATGAGGCAGTCAGAGGTTAAGTGACTTGTTTAGAATCACACAGCTAGCGAAGTACCTGAGGCCCAAATTGAACTCAAGCCTTCATAACTACTCACTATACCACCTAGCTACCTTCAAATTCATAGCTAAGTTGGTATTTGAAATTTTCTGAAATGTTTACCATTTAAAAAAAATGGTGGTCAGCACCCCTGTCAGTCAATCAGTTAATTAATAAAAAACAGATATTAAGTACCTACTCAGTGATGGGATCTGTGCTAGGTGCTGGAGAGACAAGCACAGAGAATGAAAAATCCTGATCTCAAGGAATTTGTATTCCCATGGGAGAGGCAACAAGAGCACATATAATCATATCCAGAATAAATATAAAGAGAACAGACACAAAGAAATACCTGGTAGTTGGGGAAGGAGGACCCTAACAATGGTGGGGATCAGCAAAGGCTTCACTCTAGAGAAAGGTGCATGAACTCTTTCTTAAATGAAGAAAGTGATTCTATGAGGTAGAGAACAGGAGACAGTGCAAAACCCGATCACAAAAGGCTAGTCCACCCGTAGTAAATGTACTATTGGGAGTTCTGGGTCATGGAAACCGGAGACCATGCATGTAGTCAGTGCATAAGGGAGAAGGAAAAGGAAGAGTTTCCTGACTCCTTTTTGAGCTCAGGGCTAGCCCAAGGCAAAATTTTGAAATAGCTTAAATTTTTCTTTGGCCTTTTTCCACCTGAATTCCCTTATTCCTCTCTTACTACCTAGAGTCTTCCCAATGCCTTTATGTTGCATGAACCTTCATGGCATGTGGGTCCATTCCACTGCTTTAAGTGATGCACACAGCTAATTACCAACCTACTCCCCTCTTCCTCTATTAGCATTCTTATTGCTTCAGTGCTGCCAACCTCAGCTAGGTGTTTGGAAGAAAGAAATCTAGTTGAACTAATTTCTGTTGATGTGGGCTAACCCCTTAAGGGTCTCAAAGGTATTTTCACTTGCTGAAAGAGCGATGCTTCTTGACCCAAATAAATTTCTAAGTATAATTTCATAGTAAAACCAATGAGAAAGTAAATTATTCATGCAGTATGGAAAAAAAGACGTGTTTGAGTAGGGAGACCCCAGTAGCCAACTCTGTTTAGGAGTTGGCCCAGAGCTGTAGCCAGAGCAGGGCAACCTAGGCCTTGCTTTAGGTGTTGCTAAGATTAGAGAGTAGTGGATTGGCACCCCTGAATTTATAAGGCATTTCCCCAAAGTCCCCCCACCTACTCTTGGACTTCAACATATATATTTACTCTCCAAAAACCCTAACCACTCAATTGTTCAACCTACTCACTTCCTATGACCTGTTCTTCCAACTATTAAGAAATAGTTGGTATTGGTTGGAAGAAGGTTGCCCTGAATATGGTACCTTTTATATTGCTTTCACCCAAAAATGTACCATATTCAAGAATTCCAAAATCCCCTTATCCTATCATAATCTATTGGCTTTTCACTTTTGCCTCTGCCTTCCCTTATAAAACCATATTTTTCATCTGTACCACGATGTCTAGTTCCTTGACCCCTCAATTCTTTTCCACACAATTTCCCCTTCACTTGCCATTATCTTTTCTCCATTTTGACCCTTTGGTGAACCTGTTTAATTCTATACTATCCTCTTCTCTTTAATTCCTAGCCTCCTTATTATTTCATCAGTTATGTCCTGCCAAGCCTCAAAACTGGATTACTCCCACCATTTGCTCCCTTCACTCCTACATATATTTTGCTGAATGAAATGGGAGAAAATTGTGTAACCATTCTCACTGAGTCCACAATAAATTCATGTTATACAACCTCAACTGGACCCCTCTCAGCTACTAGGCAATCCTTCTATACCTGCCATATCGACTTACTATCCCACTCTCCATAGCAGCTCTTTCAAACATTTTCATCCCTCCTCAAACTCCCTTCCTCCCATCCTCTCAGCTGAGAATTTTGCCTCATATTTTACAAAAAAATTGAGGCCTTTCTCTATGAGCTCCCTGTTTTTCCTTCTTCCCCATTTCACATCCCTTATATGCTTTCTGCTACTATTTCCTCCTTCACCCTTGTCTCACATGATGACATAGCCTTACTCTTTCTTAAGGCTGGCTAATCCTTCTGCCTGAAATCTTATTCCATTCCATATCCTCCAACAGATTATTCCCTCTGTCCTTCTCATTCTATCTCTTATTTTTACTCTCTTTCTGCCTACTGGCTTTTTTCCTACTGACTGTAAACATGTCCATATTTCCTTCATCTTCAAAAAACCCTCATTTGATCCTTGTATTCCTGCTAACCATCATCCTATATATCTTCTGACTTTCACAGTGAAACTCCTTGAAAAGGCTGTCTACAATAGTTGCTTCCACTTTTTTTCCCTCTCACTGTCTTCTTAACCCCTTATAATCTTTCTTATGACTTTATCATTCTGCCAAAAACTGCTCTCCCCAAAGTTGCCAATGATATCTTAGCCTCCAAATTCAATGACCTTTTCTCAGCCCTCATTCTCCTCTACCTCTTTTCAGCTTTAAACACTGTTGATCACTCTTTTCTCCTTGTCTTCTCTTTAGGGTTTTGGGACAACACTAATTGCTGGTTCTCCACCTACTTATCTGACTGTTCCTTTTCAGTCTCCTTTGCTGGATCTTCATCTAGATCATTCTCTCTAACCATTGGTATACCAGAGGGTTCTGTTCTGATGCCTCTTCTCTTCTTCCTCTGTACTACTTGTTGATCTCACCAGTTCGCATGGTTTTAATTGCCATCTTTATGCTGATGATTCTCAAATCTTTCTATCTGACCTGACTTCTCTGATGATTGTCATTCTCACATCTCCAATTGTCTTTCAAATGTCCCAAATTATCCAGTAGACATCTTAGATGTCCAATAGACATTTTAAACTCAACATGTCCAAAACCGAACTCCTTATCTTTCCCATTAAGCCTTCCTCTCCCACCTTCCCTGTTATTGTAGAAAGCAACACCACCCTTCTAGTTCATCATGCTCACAACCAAGTAGTTATCCTCAACTCCTCACCATCTCTCACTCTACTATATACAATCTGTTGCCAAAGTTGATGATTTTTCCTTTTACATCTCTCACATGTACCCCCTTCTCTCCTCTGACACTGCTACCATCCTGATTCAAGTTTTCATCACCTCACACATGTACTATTCCAAAAGCTTGCTGGTGGGTGTATTTGTCTCAAGCCTCTCTCCATTTTAATCCATCCTCCATTGAGCCAATAAAGTGATTTTCCTGAAGTACATGTCTAATCATTTCATTCTCCTACTCAAACTCTAGTGGCTCCCTACTGTTTCCAGGTTCAAATACAAAATTTCTCTGTTTGGGATTCAAAGCCTGTAATAACCCTTCCCTAAAAACAAACAAAAAAACTGCTCCTTCTTTCTCTCTTCCTAGTCTTCTTATACTTTACTCCTCACCATGTACTCTTTGATCCAATGACAGTAACTTCCTTGCTATTCCAATAATACGACACTCTATCTCTCAGCTCTGGACATCTTCTCTGGCTATTCCTCATTCCGGGAGTACTTTCTCTGCCTACTGGTTCTCCTGGGTTCCTTTAAATTCCAGCTAAAATCCCATAATTGGGATCGAATGGTAATAGGTAATTTCTACATTAGTGTCATTTTGAATAGTGTGGAATGCATTTTTTCTTTTATCAAAATCAGTAAAGCATCTGTTGTGTAAAAATGAGTTAAATCCTCAGGACTAGGTCCTGATTTGAAACCCATGAAAGGGAAAAAGTGCATAAAAACACAGGCAAACAAGAAGCTAGTTATGATTTGTAAAGTGACTGTCAAAGCTCTGCTACAATAAACCATCTTCCTGCTATGTTCTCATATAAGAAGAAAAGATAGAAAGCAGGAAACTTGCTTGGGTCAACAACAATATGTGCAAGATGTAGCTGTACCATCATATTTCTTTAGGGAAAGGTAACTTTCCTCTAACATTGGCTGAGTACTTTTGCCCTGAACATTTCTCATCCCTTGAAAATCATACTGGAGAGATGCACACAGAGCCTCTGTCCTTGTTACCTCTTTGTTGGATTTTTGAGTTGAGGTGGCAGAAGTTTAGCATTACCAGGGTAGCCAAAAATGGTTTGGCTTGATTGAATTGAAATAAACAGCACATACGAATCTTTAGTCCAGATCTATGAAGATACTTGGAAGCTTGGTCCCAAGAATACAGAACAATCTAGTGAGGCAATAAAGATTATTTAACCAATTCAGTCAGTGGCTACAATTTAATTCAACATTTTTTTCTTAGTTCCTTACCAAGTTCATAGCACTCTTTGTGCTAGGTGAAAATGATACAAACACAAAAAAGTTACCAGTTCCTGCTCTCTAGATTGTTTGCATTCTCCTGGGGAGATACAACATGTAAGTAAATTAAAAAAATATATATATACAAAGTTATTTCAAAAGGAAAAGTGTCTTAGGGAGAAAGGTAAGGGGATAGGGTTGTGGCGAGGGGAGATCATAGAAGGTCTCCAGTAGGTGGCACCTGAGTTGTGTTTTGGGGGAAGGTAAGGATTTTACAAGGTAGAGGTCAGGAGGGAATACAGTGGGGACTTGGGGGACTACTTATTAAAAGATACAGAGATGGGAATAGAATGTTGCATAAGAGAAATAGCCAACAGGCCAATTTTGACTAGAATGGGAAGTGCTTCTTGGGGAATAATAAGAAAATAAAATACTGGGAAGGTCAAGTGGGAGCCATATTGTTGAGAACTTTAAATGACAAGCTGAGGATTAGATAATTGTGAAATGCGTGACTTCCTTTTGGCTTTGCAAATCTGACAGTAGATGTGGATTTTGCACATGGCTTTTCACTGTTCCTTAGAAATTCAGACCATAACAATAGTACCTTGTTTTATGTATCCAAATGTGGCTCCTTTACTCTGAGGAGCTCCAAGAACTTGCTGTACATGAATGTTCTGTGAATCCTTGTAATTTCCTTATATGGTTGGAGGAGCAGGAAAATATGAATGTAACCATTGATTCAATGGTCTAATTATGTGCTGCCAGAGTCAGGGATATGGGACACTGCTTGCTCCGCTAGTGTGAGCTTCAGTTGAATGGACTAATGTCTAGTCAAGTAAGAGTAAACAGTAAGCCACAAAGCTGCATATGGTATACCTTCCCGTAATGCCAGTTTGGGGTTTGGGGTTAAGAAATTGAAGGAGGAGAAAGGCATCTGTACTGTAGTGGAAAGAACACTGGATTAGAAATCAGAATACCTGGGTTCAAATCCCAGTTTTTCTACTCACCACCTCTGTGACCTTGGGCAAGTCTCTCATACTCTGTGGTTTGCAGCTTCCTCAAATTTAAATTGAGGGCTTTGGATGGCATGATCTTTAAGGTCCTTCCAGTTCTGGGCCTTAGGAATGTAGAAACTTTTTGGCAAAAAAGGAAAAAAAATCCCTTTCATGATCATGAGTGTGCCCTTTACTATATTACTTTAAGTTTTACTTAGGTTTAGATTTAGATTTAGGTTTTATTATCAAAGCTTGTTTATGGGGTATATTGTCTGTATTATTATATTTGCAAAGGCAGATTCAGATATTGATACTCTCAGGAATTTGGCCTTAAAGCAAAAATTATCTCTGTAGAGGGGAAAGGTCATTTACCCTTTTCATAAATAAATTTCTTCAAATGAGAGCAAAAGTTTGGTTGGTGCTGTTCAGGATGTGTGCCAGAGAGTAGTTAAGTCAACAAGCATTTATTAAGTACTTACTATAGGCCAGGCACTGTGTGGAATCTTAAAGGACTAGATTTGAGATTATCTAATCCCTTTACAGATGTGGGAAATGAGACCCAGGTAGAGGAAGTGAGTTGCCTAAAGCCATAAAGTGACAGAGCTTGTACTGGAACTCTGAAATTCTCCTTCTTAACTTTTCCAATTATTTTCTTTCATAGAAATTTACATACTTCCTGCTTACGATCTGATTTTTGCTATAGTATGTGTCACTCTGGATTTCTGTTTCCATTTCAGTTGTATGACAAAAACATATACAGGTGACATACATGTGTGGTATTCACTTGAGGACATTGGTTTATATTTTGTTACATATATTAATATCCAGTCAAGTGAGTTGGACATTTGATGGTTCTCTACCTGGAGCTAGTTGACAGAACTGTTGGGTCAGGTATGCACATGCAGCAACCTTTTAGGAGTTGCAATATCCGCCTTGACCACTAGAGGACTCTCCAAGTTTTAGCCCCATTGTCTAAACAAACCTGGAAATGCTTTCTTTTCTGAATGATAGACTGTGGAATGGGTGGGCTTCGAAATGAGATCTAACTCCTTGTTTTTCCAAGTTCTGGTTTTGAATATGAAATGAAATATTAAAATATAAAATATAATTATATTTTAGCTCTACCCTCAGTCCTTGAAAGTGCCTCTCCCAGTTCTAAGAACTGTACCCTTGTTGATTCAAGCATCTACCATATGATCACAAAAGCAAGTACATTGAATGAAATTTATCATGGAAGCATAGAATTTATGCATTGAAAGTGACCACAGAGGCCATAGAATCTAACCCACAAATGACATGTGTTCACATTTTATGACAGTATTACGTATTCCCCACCCCTGACTTGCCTCTTGCTTTGGTATGCCACCAAGGTCATAGGCAGTATCCATCATATTTCTTTCTGACTCATTCCTTTTGATAAGGTTGTGGACTCAAATGTAACATGTGTAAAGTTTTGACCTAGTTTGTTGGAAGTGACAGCAGCTGCTAAGAATTATGCGAACAAGGCTCTTGTCTGAGTGTATCATTGGCATTCCTCCTATTTTCTACTCTCAAGGAAAGATACTTGGGGAAGAAGACAATATCCTCTCAATTGAAAAGCCTCCCAGACCTAACGAAATGGTGGAATAGTTGGCAATGAAGGGGATAAAGGCAGTTTTTCTGTTGGAGACCAGACTTATGATAGGCTGTCACATTGTGGGTGGGATATGACTTGTCTTCTCATCATTTCTTGGCACCTTGATACCCTGGAGGTGGTTACTAGATCCCAAGAAGCTACAGGCCACGATTTTGGAGACTACTGATCTAAATTATTTTGCATCTTCAGGAATCTATATAAAATTCATGGGAATTTGTATAGTCTGGACCTCCCAGGGTCACTAGGGTCCTAACTTCTGCTCTTCCTCTCTGCCTTCTCTTTCTATCCCATCATCACCACCAAGATTCTACCTCTACCTCCTGCTTCTTTTTAACCTGTTTAACTATCTCTCACTTCTCATTTCACCTGCTGTGTCCCTATTTGCCCCCTCACAGCTGCCATTCTGGCTCTTTCATCAACTGCTAATCCATTGACCTTTTCATGACCTTTTTCAAATTCCACAGTCTGTAGTCAAAGCACCTGACATATTTCCTCTCAGAAACCTTGTCCTCACTTCACCTACTTCTTTGGACATTCAATTCATTCCAACTCAAGTCGTGGGGTCATATACATCTAGAGTTGGAAGGTTCCTCTTACATACACATAAACACATACACAAAAACAGGGAGGGACAGAAGGAGGGAGGGAGAGAGAGAGAGAGAGAGAGAGAGAGAGAGAGAGAGAGAGAGAGAGAGAGAGAGAGAGAGAATTGTCCTTGGTTTCTGGTTTTATTTTATTATTATTTTTAATAAAGAATTTGTTTTATTTGATAACATTAGATTTTTATGCCACAAGGACACAGGCTCCACCAACACCCTTGATTTTTTTCCTCTGCTCTTCTGCTGAAGAACTTTGCCTTCACGATGACTGGCTGCTTGGGGAGTTTCCCTTTTCCTAGAACTTTGTAATAGCCCGACCGTACAACATCAATGATAGGGGCAAGCCCCTCCTTGTTTTTGGCAGCATTAATCCTGGTCTGCTCACTGACTAGCGTCCACAGCTTATCAAGGTTGACAGTTGGGCAGTAGCTTTGGTTCTTCTTCAAGTGGTAATGCCTCATACCCACTTTCCCGAAGTAACCTGGATGATATTTGTCGAAGTTGATCCGGTGATGGCGCAGCCCTCCTGCATTCCCGCGGCCTCCGGGGTGCTTCCGGTGCTTGCCGATGCGCCCGTGGCCGTGGCTGACGTGCCCGCGGAGCTTCCGCGTCTTCCTTAGTCGGGAAGGCATGCTGCAGGCCGCCGCAAAAGAGAAAAGGTCTGGTTTTATTTTTGTTTTGTTTTGAGGGGCATCTAAATCTAAACCCTTATTTTACATGGATGAGGAAACTGAGACCTAGGAAAATTAAGTCACAAGTCCAAAACCACACATATATCCAACAAGCATTTATCGAGTGTTTACTACATGTCAAGTACTCTGCTAAGCACCATGGAAACAAAGACAAAAAGGAGATAATTTCTTCCCACCAGGAGCTTATATTCTACCAGAAGAAAGATAAGTAAATGTGCTATGGGGTGGGGTGGGGTAGGGTAGTGAGTGACATGAATAACCCCGATGCATCAGGAAATGCTCTTTGAGGTGGCATTTGAACTAAGCTTTGAGGAGAGTTAGCAGTTTCAAGAGACCTAAATGAGGAAGGAGAGCATTTCAGGAATTGGGGTGTGAGTGTGTGTGTGTGTGTGTGTGTGTGTGTGTGTGCGTGCGCGCGCGCACGCGCGCGCGCATGAGTTTAATGCAAAGACACAGAGGTGAGACCTGGAATATAATAAAGAGCAACAAGTAGGCCAGGCTGGAATGCAGACTGTGTGAAGAAAAGTACTGTATAATCAACTTGGAAAAAAAAAAAGTGGTTTTTGAGACAGATCTTGCCACCCTTTCCAGCTTTTTATTTTCCAATAACTTTCATACCAGCATCTTCCTCTCACATAGTCCAGATAAACCAGAGATTCTAATGAAGTAGGACCGTATGGGAAGCTCCACTGTAATTTTTGTCCTGCATGGTCCATGAAGTGTCAGTCCTCCGGCCTGCTCTTAGTTTAGGTAAATGAAAGTGACAGTAGAGTATACAGCAGTAGGCATGGACAGAAAGGATAAGGACAATGGGAGAGTGGAATTTATATTTTGTTCAGTTGTTTTACAGTCTGATTCTTTGTGACCCCATTTGGGGTTTTCTTAGCAGAGGTAATGGAGTAGTATACCATTTCCTTCTTGAGTTCATTTTACAGATGAGGAAACTGAGGCAAACAGGGTTAAGTGATTTGCCCAGGGTCACACTGCTAGTATGTGTCTGAGGCCAGATTTGAACTCAGGGAGATGAATCTTTCTGACTCCAGGCTGGGTACTCTATTTTCCTAGCTTCCCTGAAATTTGTGTATACCTTCCTGATATTTTCTAAATTCCCTTTAGTGATGGCCTGTGAGTTTTCAAGGGATAAAGTAAACATTAGCTTGAATTAAGATCCAAAAAGAAAAAAGAAATCTCCCCCCAACCGCCCCTCCCCCTTTCATTTCTTTTCCTATCTTGAAGAGGGAGGATTAGGACAAGAAAGAAGAGATCTGTTTTGTGTTTGTTTGAATAATACAAGACTACTAATATATCTATCCCAGGCTTATCCTTATTAGCCTTGCCATTACTTTGATTTTTTTTTCCCTCACTGCATTTTATAACTTATTTTCTTGTACACAGAAGGTATAGGAATGGGTGAGAAGGGCAATTCTTGAACTGCCTCCAGACTTGAAAGACAGTATAAAGAATACTGGCCCTGATGTTAGAAGATTTGGGTTCAAGCCTTGGCTATACCACTTATTTGTTATAGGGCTTTGGACCTAGAGAGGAATACTTGTAAATGTTAAAGAACTGAAAAAGGCAAGACTCACTTTCAGTTTAATCTGCATTATTAACATTTTCTCCATGGCTTTCTTGAGTTCAGTTGACCAACAAAAGAATGTCAAGCCCTGATTTGTAGGGTTTGCTGATTCCCTAAGTGTAAATGCTCACATGGAAAATTTAACAATGTTTTTCAAGTGGCCTAGCTGGCTCTAGCACACCCCAGCCATGGACAAATTGTTTCTCCTTAATGATCCTCAGTTTGTTCAATATATAAAATGGGAATGACAATAAGTATGTATCTACTTCTCAGGGCTGCTATGAGGATCAGATAAGATTAAAAACATGTAAAACAATTGGTAACTGTGAAGTGTCACATTAACAATCATCATATCATCACCATCATCTTTATCATCATCATTCATTTGACTACTTGAATTTTATATTCAAAACAGGCCTTGTGAGTATGTTGGCTTCATGATATGATTTGAAAAGGTGAGTGATAGGGGCACCTATTTAAAATTATCAACCTGCTTTCAATTATTCTACCATTCTGTAGCAACAATGTTGCTAGCAGCTACTGTGGCTGTGTAAGGCCAATAACACCAGCACACAGAAAGGCTGCCAACACAGATTCTTTGGTTTGCTTTTCTAAGGAAAGCAACTTTAAAGGGTTAACAATCTCAGTTAATTAAACATACATATATCATTCACTTAGCTCAGGGGGAAAAGATCAGCCCCCTGAACTTCAGAGCAAATAAAAACAAATTACAAGCCTATATCATATCAACAGAGCAAATAACACAAACCAGTCTATCCATAACAGTACATAGTTACTAGAGAACCACCAACATTGGAGTTACCAAAGCAGGGTGGGGGGGGGGGCTACCTTAATGGCTTGCCCAGAGTCTCATCACTCTTTCCATGAGTGTACCCCCAAAGGTAAAAGGCCAACCTTCGAGCTCTTATACCCTGTTCAGGACCCTGAGGGCTTGGGCCAGCTTAGCATTTAGGGTATGGGGAAGTTTCTTTATCTCTAGCACCCATCATAAACAAATCAATGACTCTTGATGCCCCAGTGCTGAGAAACACTGCAAGACAAAAGATCCAACTTTACCTGCCCTATTCAAACAAAGGTGAAACTCATTAAAGTCACTTGGTTGCCTTAGCATCCCAAAAGAGAAGATCAGCAAAAAATCCTGCCCTGATTACCGTTACACATTATTACTTTAATCTAGGAGGCTTTTCCATTAAGAGGTGGAAAATGCCTTATCCCCAATATCTTTCCTTGAAGGAAAAAAAATAGGGAGAATGTGATGCCAATCAGTGATTAAAGATCCTTCCCACCCATTCAACAGGCCTCAGGTGGGGCTAGTTAAGGGAGGCTTGATTAGAGGCAGGCCTAAACCCTTTATTTACTAAATGCTAAGCCCTAGGCCTACACCCTTTTGATGATTGGGCATGAGGCCTTCAGGCCCTAAGAAGAGTGTATATACCCAGAAGGTAGCCTTTAAGTCAGAATTCAGCCCAAGGAGAAGAAGTAAGAACTCCAAGACGACAGAGCTGAGAATCTGCAGACTAGTAAGCTACAGAAGTCAGAGAGGTGCAGAGAGAGTGCAGAGTAGACAATGGAGACGAGAGAGCTGAGGGGGAGGGGGGAAGAGAACATAGACAAGTAGGCAGTTGGGATTTTTGAGTGTTTACAGGAAGGCCCCTGCAGGGGGGAAGGTTGCAGGATGACTTGGTTCTTTGCTGTAATACCGTGTTACAATTTCCTTTTGTTTCATTGAGGTGAACGTATTGGATTTAGAATACAATTGTTGCTATGTTGAATTGGAATTACTGGTTTTAGGATTTGATCCTCTGGTGTCTATATAAATGTTGTACTTCCCTTGCCTTCTACCTAGAGAATCTCTTATACTTTGTGATTCCAGACTATACAGACATGTTCATGGTCATCTTCGAGGTCATGAATCTTGCCTTACTGATACAGAGGGACTAGCCTATTTCTTGGGATCTGTTGTCATTTCAAGAGATGGCCAAATCAGGACTTTTCAATAATTTCTATCTGTATCCACAGTCCCACCAAGAGGACTGAGTCAGGAGGGGACATAATGAATCCTGCCCATGACTGCTGTAGCATATAAATTCTCTAGGATCACTCTTCTATCCCTTATAGGCCAAACATCCAAAGCGAGACTTACTGTTCCATCACCTCTCAGGGCTCTCTGAATATATCTGAGGGGTTGTGGGGTTTTTCTAAAACTGTTACTTTTAAACCCTGAACCTAGTATATCATTTTGATCAGTTGGTAGCTTCTCAATATTGCTGATAATCAATAGACATTACTTAGCTTTTACGAAGGGATTTTTACTGAGAAACTATAGCCAGAATAGAAGTACCAATACATATGTCTGAAATTAGGGGACATGCTTCCAATTATATGCTGATCCCTGGGGAGAGTGGGCCCAAACTTAAAGTGGTTGCTACAAAAATTTCTGCACATTAAATTGACTTCTAGGTACTACACAGCCAATAGACAGTTTGCTCTTGTTTCCAGGGCAAGGTGTATTGGTAGTCAGACTGTTTTGCTGCTTGGATGACTCAGGCAGGTTGATTCTCAGGGCTGGCTTCTCACTGGGCTTAGTTCCTGGGAAGGTATTTCCTGGACCCTAGGTCCTGGACCTCTGGTTGCTCTTCTGGTCATGTGACTCCTGAACCTATGCTTGAAGCTTTCCATCTCAGGGTCTTAGATTTTTGCACTCCTCAGAAAACCTGATAATACTCTAGCACATTCTTGTATGCCCCTTTCTCACTCTGGCTATGCTTAATCAGCATTCCATACATGGAAGTCTAGGGCAGAATTGCTTATGGATGTTCATGATGAAAGATCCCTTAATCCCCCTCCTCTACCCTCCCCCAAATTCAGCATATAATACAAATGGTAGGGGCTGCATTTCGTTATCTATTAAACATTGACATACCTCCCCACCTTCAATATAATAATGTATCACCTTTCACCCAGGGTATGTCGACACCTATTCATTTTCTGGGTTTAGTTTACTCAATTAAATATGCTCTCCCAACAGCAATGTCTAGGTTCCCTGAGAGACTACTCCCATGGTTCTGTTCAGTCCTAGGTGGAATTCTGTAGAAAGGAAATCTACAGGCCCACTCTACCTTTTGAGTTCCCATGAAACAGTTCTATTTATACAAACCAGCTACTCACAATGACACTTTTAGATCTTAAACAAAACCATATGCTTAACAATAAAATGAAAAAAAAATAAAAAACCCTTCAGGTATTCATTTATTAAAGCAAATAAATGAATAATAAAATATACCATGATCCATATATTAACATGGTAGTGCTCGCCTATCAAGGAAGTTAATATCACTGGGGAAGAGTAACACACATTTACAGGAAGATGGCAGAAACCTCAATGATAAAAGAAATACCATGAGTTGAGGGCCACTCACAGATCTGGACTTTAATCTTTGACTTTGTTGCTCTATTCGGTAATATTAGCATCGCTTGAAATCACTTCTCTGCTGACTACAACTGCTTTCCTGTTATTGTTCACTCTTCTATATTCTAAGGTAGAGTCTATAAACTATTTCAACTTATAATCACCCTTAAAAGAGTTTAGAACATATTTTTTTTTAACTTAACTAATAGTTTTCTTTAAATGACAGAACTGCAATGTTTACCAGTCTGGCTACCTCTAGGGAGTGCAGGCCATAGTAGCCCCTTTTCACTTAGCAGGACATTGTGTTGTACAACCAGGGACAGAGCTCACAGAAATATTAACTCTTTAGTCAAGGCAAACTAACCTAGCCAAGTCTTTACTACCTAGTAAAGCAGTAGCAATACTCTATTTCTCTTTTTTTTTGCTTTTCTCTCTCAAACCAGGGGGAATCAAAAAGAACAATACATAGTTCTGAGTTTAGCTGAAGTATAATAGATTTAGCTATCACTCCTTAATTAAACCATGTGTGAGTCTTCATGTCTCCAGTGTATTTCTTACAAACAACATATTATTGGATTCTGCTTTTTGACCTGGGTATACTCTTCCACTATAATGATGAGTTCATTTCATTCACATTCATAGACATATCTGATAATTGTTAATATCCATCTATTCTCTTACGTTTCTCTTTTCTTCTCTTTACAAAGAAGATGGATGGTCATGGGACAAGAGAGTACTCAGCACCAAATGCTCTACGCTTGAAGTAATTAGCTTTTATTCACTTGCTCCTCTTCTCTTCCTCTTCCTTAGACCCCAATCACAGCTACTTGTCTTTTCTTTCTTTTTAAATACCTCTTCATAATTCTTTCTCCTAGTCACTATAGAGTTTGTATCAATTCTTCCCTCAATCTATCTTCCCCTTTTCTCTTTTCTTTCTCTTTTTCCCTTTCCCTATTCCTTTTTGTTTCTCTGTTGATTTTGATATGTCTCTACACCAACCTTTTCAAGCCTGATTATACATATATGCATTCTATCCTCCTTTGTCCAGATCAAATGAAATTGAGGGTCTAGCGACATCCACTCCTCCCATCCTTTCTTATTTGTATAGATTTCTGTATGCATACCTTGATTATATGCCTGGTCACTACTTGGTCTGGTGCTCTTCTTAGATCTTTATTGGAATGATTGTGGGATTTGGGCTGTACTTCCTAATCCATCATCTTGGCTGGTCTCAAACATCATACATTTCTGAATAGCTTCACTTCTCATAAACTTTAAATGGTGCTTAAAGGCAATAGATTGAAATGAACTCTTTATCCAACCAATTGAGAATTAACAACAAAAGGGTTTTTGTCAGTTAACTTCTTTTGTTGTTGGTATTTTCAAACATCTTTAAAAAAATGCTTTTGGCTTCCTGCTATTTCTTTCTATCACCAATTGTCTGTCTAGTATCAGTCTCCTCTCCTACCTTAATAATTAGTATGTCTTTCAATGGCTTGAATCAAAGCCTTCAGATTCTTATTGACTTACTTTTAACTTAAAAGACAATTCCCCCAAATTTCCTCATGAAATCAAGTAGCTTTAAAAGTATACATCAATCTTCAAATGCTTATATGATTTTTCTCTGTTTCTGTCTCTGTGTCTCTTTCTCTGTGTCTCTGTCTCTCTCTTTAGTTTTACTCACATAAATGGTACACAACAACTACATCCAAATGATCTGAGAGATCATCCTGCCTTGTGGCCCACAAGTCCTCAGTATCATCTAACATTCCATCTTGTACTCTGAAACAAAAGTTCTTTCTTTGTCCCCCTTTAAATCATGAAAGTGTTCAAGTACAAGTGAATCATTCCCTTACATTTTTTGCAAGGTGATTGGTGGCTTTGTATTTATACCATAATGAATTTTCTATGCAAAATTGCTCAGATGTCATCTGAGAGCTCCTTTTCTTTATACACACATTTTAGCTATTTTGATCAAAATTATTTTCCAGCACTAATAAGGTATCAAAACGTTTATCAATAATAGTATCTTAAACCATTTCATGGTTCATTTGAATTTTTGCTTTCCACAAAAGTACATTTTCAACATCCTTTTCAGCATTAAATTGGTCAATAAGAAAAGATATTAAAAGGACATTATATTTTAAAAGCGTGTCCAAATATCCTCTGTTTCCAAATAGACATAATGCTTTAAGGGTTTGTACTATGTGGTGATGGGAGACTTAATTGACTTTGGAGCCAAAAGTTATTGGATGTACTAATAGATTGATCCCTGTCCCTCAGGCCCCCTCTTTCTTTTCTCATTGATGTCCAATGGTGATTGGGCCGGCTATGGGGCTAGTTCGGGGTATACTTCCTCTCACTTGGCCTCAAGTCATGATGTCATAGCCTTCTATGCAAGCCTGTGCTCAGGATGGGGCCACAGCCCATGTCTTCCTTTTTTGTTCCTTTTGTACAAATTTTTGTAGAACTTGCAAAACAATTGGCAATATTTTCTTTCTCCATCACCTGGGAAACAGGGTAGCAGGTATCAGAACATTATTTGTAGTCACAACAGCAGCAGAAACAGAAATAGATAGACAAAATAGGAAAGAGGGAGAGAAGGAGACAGATGGGGAGAGGGGGAAAGAGAGAGAGAGAGACAGAGGGGGAGAGAGAGAGACACAGAGAGAGAGACAGAGCGAGAGAGACAGAGAGAACTAGAAAGAGCCAATTTATTGTTTTTTTAATTTTATTTTAAAAATTTTTTTATTTTTTTGAGCCCATTTATTGTTGATTGAAATTTGCTCATTGGAAGTAAAATGTAAAATTACCAAAAAGCAACCCTCGTAGAGGAATTGTTTGCAGAGGTCCTATGATGATTATGCTAGCAGTGATAGTAGTGATAAATTTTTGGGTTTTCTAATCATTCTATAATTCTTTCTTGTTAGGCATTCCCTTTCTTTGGTGAAAATAAAACTACCTCTCCCATTTCCAATTTCTATTTGTACTCTGGGTAAATTTTTATTTTCCCCCATTGTTAGGAAGGATGCTTAGCCTAGATCCCAAAATAGATTTGTCCCTGACATCACTAGGAGATGGGATAGGGTGTAAGACAAGTCAATAACTGTAGAATAGGGAGACTGTTTCCTCTATGGAGAGTTTAGGTTCCCTAAGCTGGATCTGGAAACACTGACAAGGCCCATAAAGGATGGAGGTGGGTGCAGACCGCCCACCCCAACATGGATTTAGTCAAGTTGTACCTGGCTATAACCAATGTGCTGGACTGACTGGGAATATTTTCCCTGCTTAGATACTGATTTAGCTACTGTTCCTTTTTCCTGCTGGTAGGGAAGAGGGGAAGGTAGGGTTTCCTTCAGCTGCTTCAGACTCTTATTGCTGGTATATGTTAATTCTCCTTTCTAACCCCAAATCCCTGGAGAGAGAGGGGAGATGTGATAGCTCTTTTTCACCTTTTTATAAAGAGAACACTATATCCATAGAGATAGAGAGAGAACACTAAGCTTAGAGTAAGAAAGAACTGGATTCAAATCTCCCCTTAGGTACTTACTAGGTATATAATTCTTTCCTGCCCTCTCCAACTTCTAGTGCCTGCCCAATAAAACTACCTTCTATTTAACTACTTTGAATGTATTTGTTTATATTCTTCTTACATTTATTCTGTTTATACTTACAACATGTCCTAGTTGATTCTGCCATTAGAATGCCAGCACCTTTAGAGTAGGGATTGTTTCTTTCATTCTATTTGTATCCTTAGCACCTAGCTCAGTGCCTGGCACACAGTAGGTAGTTCATAAATACTTGATTTATTGACTAGTTAACCTTGATGTTATAAAAATACTCATATTGTCTAGGAATAAACAATACTCCTTGGGAAGCCAGGAACAGTTTAATTACATTTTACATTTATTCAGTCTTAAATGGGTACATCTTCTGAACAGAGTACAGGAGAATATGAGGACTCAGAAGGATGCTAGTCCTTTTATTGATGCCCACTTTGAATCTCCTGCCAGGCTCTTCATTGGTCAGATGCAACCCCTGACTGCCTACATCATGCCCTCCTCAAATGGCTCATTTAAACATGTGTACAAGCCTCAAAACTTTCACCCAACCAGAGGCTTGGTGTCTGCTGGATCACAGCTCTGATTAGAACTAGTTCTAATCAGTCACCTGACTTACATTCTGCTAAAGCTGGGAGGAGGTGGGGAGAGCGATACTTTCAACTCTGTGGAAATAAAACTGCTCCCCACCATTTCTTACACTTGAGCAAGTCACTAAAATTTCTGATCCTTAATTTCTTCATCTGTAACATGACAGAGATGGATGTGATGACCTCACATTCCAATTAAGTTCTCAATCTATGATTCTGGAAAATCAAGGATAGGGTACATCTCCCTTATAATAGTTCTAAATGGGCATGGCCATTCAAGGAGAGACACAAACTCATACAAAAGGCCAATTCAAAGAGGGATTCTAGACACTGGTTGTTTGAAATCAGTGCATTGTCCTGTATGAGTATTCCTAATTGTGAAATTCCAAAGTTTGGGTTCTGAAATAGCCTTTCAACACACTGCTAAAGAAGATTAATCAGTTCATCCCTGTCCAAGGATTCTCTTTAATTTGTAAAGCCCAGACTAACTGCCTCAAGTGGAAAGAGCAGGTAAAAAGAACCATGTTTCAGCTAAAATGCCTGCATGGTTTATCTTCCATTGATACACATTTTCATTTTTTAGACTCTGCTGTGAAGGCCTACTCCATTGACTATGATTGAATGATGGATATGGCTTGAGTTAAGGGTAGGTGACTTTGTTTCCCTCCTGGCTAAGGGTTGGGCCCAAGGACCCTGGATTTGTTCCTCATATTGGCCAAACTGGGCCACAGATATTCATTCTCAAAAAATTAGTGGGGGATATATGTGGACTCTTTTCACTGAAGGGAGTAGGGTTTTATACTTTAATCCATTATTAGCTGAATGACAACAGGGGATAGTTGGGATTTTTGTCTTCACATTCCTAGTTTTGCAGGCATAGTGCCTTATAAAAGGTAAGTTTTATACACACAAACACACATACACACATATATATTATGTTATATTTCATTATATTATATCAGCTATATTATGAAAAAAAATTGGAATTATTCTGGAAAAAATGATTTTTGACTAGAGGTAACATGAGAAAATGTATTTCCCTCCCTCTTTTCTCTGCAGAAGTGGCAGACCATAGGCATATAACACTGCACATATGGACAGACACGACTGATTTGTTGGTTTTGCTGGAGTGCTTTTTTTGATCCTTCTTTTTAAAATCTTTGTTTCCAGGTATGGATTATGGGGTAGAATATTAAGGAGGGAATAATCAGAAAGGAAGGTGTGATAAAAACAAAGCCATCAATAAAAAAATTTATAACACTTAAATGTTGAATTAAATTATCTCTAAATATCTTAGCAAAGCTTACTTGACAGAAAATTGTGAGCAAGCCATTGAAAGAGGGAGACATTCATGGAGAAGGGCAAAGACTTTGTCCACTTCACAGTTTTGTTTTGGGAAGAAGACCAGGATCAGGAGGATTCAAAGCAGAAACCGCACCGGCGCCCCCCAGCTCCCATGTCTTTCTATTACCAGTATGTCATAGCCACAGACAATTGTACCTTCAGATTCCTAAGAGTGGAACAACAGGGAAAAAAAAAAAACTACCCCCTCAAACAAGAAATTAAGAAGAATGTGGGATGGTGAGAGGGAAAATATAAACAAATAGCTGCCAGAAGAAAAAAGAGAAAAGGAAAGGAGAGATGTTGCTAGAAGCAAAATTTCTTGGACCGAACTCTCAGATAACAGAAGATTACAACTAATGTTTGCTTTGGGGTGTTGGAAGTAACCTACTCATTACAATTCAAATCTCCCTAGGTAAACTGCATCTGCTAAAATGAGAAAAGGTGGGATGATTTGCTGGAAAAAAATGCTACCCTGAGGCTCAGAGCCCTAGGGTGTCTTGAACAAGGGTCATCCAACAGCATTTTTATTTTATTTATTTTATTTGTGACAGTTATTAGCTAGGCCTATGAAGAACTAAGGGTCTCTTAGCAGCTCTGGAGGACAAGGGAAATGACATATTGACTTTGATTATTATGCTATATTTCTATTTATTCCAGAGTCAATTGGCACTGATTCTGACTTTCTGGACTTTGCCAACATGCAATCTCACCATGGAACATCCCTCTACCATGCCAGTATCCTTCTCCTAATGGCAAGTTCCTACCTGGGCTTCTCTTTTAGGGAGGTGCTTAGATTAGCCAACCTTCATTCCCCTCCATGGTTTTCTTTCCTTTACAATATTCAACTCCATACCCCATTAAGCTACTTCCTCTCCTTTTCCTCTCTCTTTTATTTTCAGCTCTTTTTATTAGAATGTAAGCTCCTTGAGGGCAGGGACTATTTTTCTTTTTGCTTGTGTTTTGTGGCTCCAGCACTCAATATAGAGCTTGGCTGTGCCAAGTGTGGAATAAATGCTCATTGGCTTGCTTTATTGAGCACACAAGATGTAGGTTAGTCTCCATGTAAGAGGAGTAATTGAAGGGGCTGGAGAAATGCCTTACTATTCTTCAGATCATCTGGGAGAATGAAATGTTCTTGGGAAGAATGAGAGAAATGTTTTGAGTATCAAACAAAGAAGAAAAGGACTCTGGGAAGTAGTGGAGAATCCAAACTTGTGTCAGGAGGTGATTGAGAGGACTACTAAGCAGTTGGAATTAGTTAATAGGTTAAAGGTTACTCCTGAAGATGGTGTAGCTGGACTTTCTGGAACAAAACAGCTTTTGGTCTTCCACAGAAGGGTGATAAGAAGATCCAGAGATGCTGTAAGGTCACAGAGTTTCTACTATTGGGGGGAGAGAGAGAGAGAGACAGAGAGAGAGAGAGAGAGAGAGAGACACACACAGAGAGAGAGAAAGAAAATACAAGTTTTAGTGATTTAAAATTCCCAGCTGAGGGAACAGAGGAACCTATGTGGACATTTTGTAAACAATCAGGGAGTATACTGTCTCTAGAGAAGAGCAGCTGGAGACATAGTGGATAGAGTACTGGGCTTGAAGTCCAAAAGTCCTGAATTCAAATCTAGTCCCAGATACTTACTAGTTGTGTGACCCTGGGCAAGTCACTTAATCCTGTTTGCTTTAGTTTCTTCATCTGTGAAATGAGCTGAAGAAGAAAATGGCAAACCACTCCAGTGTCTTTGCCAAGAAAACCCCACAAGGGGTCACAATCACTGGACACCTCTGAAAAGTGACTGAACAACACTAACAAATACTGTCTTCTCAGAGTGTATATCTGTGATCCGATGGAGAATTTCATTTGAAGACTTATCAAATCTTATGACCATAACCTACTTCTGCTGATTCACATAGGGATAAATGATACTACTATAAGAAACATAGAAAGTATCTCTGGGTATTAGGAAGTTTGGAACAGGAAATCCTGCTTCAGACCCTTCTTAGCTGGGTCATAGTCATTAACCTTTCCCAGCCTCACTTATCTAGCTTGTTAAATGGGTGTATAGTAAGAGCACCTACTTACAAAGGTTATTTTGAGGATCACACAAAATAATACATGCAAAACACATTGCAAACTTTAATGTCCTATATTAATATTAGGGAAGGGAATAACATTTATATAGTGTCTACTATGTGCCAGGCACTATGCTAAGTGCTTTAGGTATTAAACTTAAGACATTAAGGGCACAAGTGGTATTTTAGTCACTGATATTAATTAAATGTAAAGTCTACAGAAGAGAATGGAGGATATAAAATTGTAGATAATAGGATTTTTATTTCTGCAAACAGAAATGCTATCATCTTGGCCAGGGATGAAGAGTATTTAATGAGGGCTGAAAGGGATACATTTTCTTTGAAACTTGTGCATTTTAGGAAGAGGACTTTAAGTTGAAAATAAAGGTGTGAGGGGTAAAGGGGAATGCCTGCAACTTCTGGCCTGCATACCACAGAGGTACTCAGGTTTGCCTGGAGAAAAAGAATCTTAAGAAAACATCAAATCCATTCAAAAGGCCTTCCCTCATTCCCTTAGCTAGTGCCCTGAAGCCTAGACACAGACTCCTCACAAGGAATCACTGTTCACCCAGAAGAGATTCCTCATGGATGGACACACTTCATCATGCCAATGTCTAAATTTTACCTGAAGCTTTGGGAAGGGTAAAATTCTTCAAATCTTCTTATCAGTTTAATTTTGCAAAGGCAGCATGCAGCAGCAACCTGCCTCCTGTTGTATCTAGTCTCAATTACCCAAGTCTGACCACCAAAAGTGAAACATGTGGCAATTATACTTCCAATATAAATAACTCCTCAGCTTTATTTTCATCATCCTTGTGCTGTTTCTTCAGTCTCACTCTAGCCAGGTTCATTCATTACTTAGTAATCCATTCCTATACCCTTTGGAGTCACTAAACTATTGTACCCAAACTCATCTAGAGTCTTCAGCTTTTCAACCAATTTTCTCTCCATTTCCTCATTTTAATACAAATCCAACTCTTCCTTGAATATAGCACTGTAACCCTCCCTGATGGTAAATATTCCTTCTACTTTATCAGAATAAAAAGGCTTGGGGGTTGGGAGTGGACATAATTCTTGAGGTCCGTTGCCTTTTTAAGGGTGTTGTTCTATTTGCCTATTTAATGGTATCCATCTGAGTGGCTAGATCACTCAGTGGATAGAGCATGGGGCTTGGAGTCAGGATGGACCTGAGTTCAAATCAGATCTCAGACATTTACTAGCTGTGTGACACTGGGCAAGTCACTTAACCCTGTTTGCCTCAGTTTTCTCATCTGTGAAACAATCAGATGGAAATGGCAAAACACTGGAGTATCTGTGCCAAGAAAACCCCAAGTGGGGTCACAGAGAGTTTGAAATGACTCAATGATAACAACAATCTTAATACGTCATTTTTTTTTTGCTTTTTGGTAGGGCAGTTGGGGTTAAGTGACTTGCCCAAGGTCACGCAGCTAGTAAGTGTCAAGTGTCTGAGTCCGGATTTGAACTCAGGTCCTCCTGACTCCAGGGTCGGTGCTCTACTCACTGCACCACCTAGCTGCCCCAATATGTCATTTTTCTAACTCAATATACATATATATATATATATATATATACAAATAGATATAGATATAACAAATATATAAAGGGATCTTTATGTATGGTTTATTGGACCTATTTCTATTTGAATTTCACTCCACTGTTCTAGCAACTTGCTAAGACTATAAGCACTTAAGAGAAGGTGCTGACCTGTATTGGTAGAGGGAATTGTCTATAGCAATAAAATCATAGTTTAGTCAATGGGTCAGTAAGCATTCACTAAGTTTCTACTATGTGAGAAGCACAATGCTAAGTTGCAAAAACAATCAAAAGACTGTACCTGCCCTTAAGAGCTCATGTTCTAATGCCGAATATATGCAGGAGAAATAAGAAATAATTAAAAGAGGGAAGCCACTTGAATTAAAAGTAGTTGGAAAAGACTTCCTGTAGAGGATGGGATTTTAGTTGGAACTTGAAGGAAGCCAGGGGACAGCATTCCAGACAAGGGAGACAGCTAAAGAAACTGCTTAGAACTGAGAGATGGAGTGTCTTATTCAGAGAACCTCAAGGAGATCTATACCACTTGATTGAAGAATATGGGGAGAGGAGTAAGATGTGAGAAGATTGGAAAGATGGTGGGAGTGGTTTATGGAGGGCTTTGAAAGCCAAAGTGGATTTTGAGTTTGATCTTGGAAGTGAGAGAGAGCTATTGGAGTTCATTGAATAGGAGAGCAACATGATTGGACCTGGGTTTTAGAAAAATCACTTTGGTGTCTAAACGGATGATGGACTATAGCAGGGAGAGACTTGAAGCAAGCAGACCTACCATCAGGTTATTACAGTAGTCCAAGCATGAAGTGATGAGAGGCAGTACCAGGGTGGCAGTGGTATCAGAAGAGAGAAAGAGGTGTCTTGGAGACATGTTGCAAAGGTAAAATCAACAGACCTTGGCAATGTGGCATTTGTAAAGCTTCCTGTTCCAACAAAAACAATTCTGATTCAAGAGTCTTACATTCTACTAGGAGAAACAAGTGAATTGAGCATGGTAGGTCTATAAGGAATTTGTTGAATGAATGTTCTCTCTTTTAACCTCCAGCCCCTGGCCCCGACTTTTGGTCCTTTTCACTTAAAGGTAAAACAAAACAAAACAAAATGAAAACCTTTAGAAGTAACTCTTTCAGACACTTGTTTTTTTCTATTGTTGCTCTGACTGAAGGGTGATCTGGTCTCTTAAGGAACAGATAGAAGTGTTATAAAAATTTGAATAGGAGGAATGTATTTTCAAGCTCAATGCCCTTGGCAAAATAGTCCAAGTTGGCAAAGTGGCCTGTCCTTGATGACAAATTTTCATTTGTAAAAGGAGCAAAGCCTTCCTACTAATGAAAAATCCAATAATATTTAATTGGAAACCATGTTCTTTTAAAAAGCTTAGCAGGGTAAAATTCCCAATGTACAGAATGAGAAGTACCATAAGCAGCTAAGGAGGAAGCATTCAAGTATTTTACAAGGTCTGACCAACTTTGTCTTTTTAAAATGGTAGAGCAATGAACCTTTGTTTGGACATATGTGTGAGCTCACCTATCAGAGTAAATTCCTCACCCACAATAAGAATTCACTTTTACTCTGACGGTGGTCCTAGTACATCATGCAAGAAAAAAACAGCTGTCTCAGGGTGGGCCTGAAATTTTAATGGCAGAATATTACTGGAGAAAGGACATGCGTAACATATATCTTAGGAGATAGAGAGGTAGTAGAGGCTTAAGGAGCTTCTCTGAGATATGAACACAAATTCTAAGGGGAAAATAAGATTTCAAAGGAAGCTAAGATTCTTTTCAAGTTTTTACATTTTTAGACAACACAACACATAGATGATAGAAAACAGAAAAGTCACCTTGCTCTTGTTTCTTTTTAGTCATTCTTTGTGACCCCTTTTGTTTTTTTCGTTCTTTTTTTTTTTGGCAGAGACACTGGAGTAGTTTGCCATTTTCTTCTCAAGCTCCTCTTTCAAATAAGGAAACTGAGGCAAACTGGGTTAAGTGACTTGTCCAAGGTCACATTGCTAGTAAGTGTCTGAGGCCAGATTTGAACTTAGGACCTCTTGACTCCAGGCTCAGCACACTATTCACTGTGCCACCTGTAAAACATTAATTAAATTTGTATTATTTGCTAAGTAGTCAGTATATAAACAAAGGAAAAGGAAAAGATGGTCCCTACCATCATGGAGCCTACATTGTCATAAGAGAAGACAAAAACATAAAGGGGAATTAGAAACCAGAACAGAGTAGGGAGAACTCATATGAGTGTGGGGGACTGAAAGAATAAGTGAAGCAAGGCACTGAGGAAGTAGAAAAGCATGGAAAATGACCCCTGGGAAAGTAAATTCTTTGTCTCTAGACAGTTAGACTAAGAATGAAACCTCAGATAAATGTCCCATACTTTATCATCTAAGGGAAAATGTGATAGTAAAAAGAGTAAAATGAAAAAAATCTGAAAAGAAAAATTATCTCTGTGGTTGACACAATATGACCTAGGTTAAAATTTAGCCCCAGACACTTACTAGCTGTGTGGTACTGGGCAAGTCACTTAACCTGTTTGCCTCAATTTCCTCAGCTGTAAAATAGACCTACCTTGAAGGACTGTTGTGAGGATCAAACACAGTAATATTTGCACACAGCACAGTACCTGGCACATGATTGTTGTTCAGTTGTGTTGACTCTTTGTGACCCAGTATTGGATTTTCTTGGCAAAGATATTGGAATGGCTTGCCATTTCCTTCTCCAGTGGATTAAGACAAACAGAGTTTAAGTAACTTCTCTGGGGTCACTAATGAGTATCGAAAACTGGATTTGAACTCAGGTCTTCTTGACCCCAAGCCCAGCTCTCTATCCCCTGGACCACCCAGCTGCCAATAGAAGTTGCTACATAAATGCTTATTTATTTCTCCTTACCTTCCTCGGGCATCTAGATGTCATAGTGCTCAGAGCATTGGACCTAGAGACAGGGAGATCTGAGTTCCAGTATGGCCGAAGACGTTGACTAGCTCTGTGACCCTGGACAAGTCATTTCACTTTGGTCTGCATCAGTTTCTTCATCTGTAAAATGGAAGTAGTAACAGCACCTCCCTCCAGGGTGGTAGTGATGATAAAATGACATAATATTTGTAAAATGCTCTGCAAATCTAAAATTCCATATGAAATGACATTTCTTGTTATCTTTATATTTTTTCAAATTATTAAAAAACAAAGCTATAGAAAGGACGTATGTCAGATATTTCTTAAAGAATGGAAAAGCCTGGAAAGGATTTTGGCTTTCTTTATTGTTGGTTTTTTCCTATAATATTATGTTCATGGTTCAATGAAACTTAGAATCCTCCTTAAGCTTCTACTAGCTCTTTACTCTTTTAATTATCTCTCAGGAAGTAGACTTTCTATTGAGTAAAAAAACATATATTCATAGACAAAATGAAGAGTAGTGACAGGATTTATGATTTCCTTAGTATACAGAATTCTCACTGAGGGAACTAACTCAACTAGTATAGGTTAGTGCCTTCTCTGCCACTCATATTCTTAGAGGTACCAAGGACAGTGAGTGGTTCATTTATATGCCCAAGATTTCAAAGTCAGTATAAGTTAGAGGTAGAACCCGAGCCTAGGCCTCCTTGACTGAGCCTGACTCTCGACCCACTGTTCCTTACCTCCCCTCATACAAAAATTATACAAAAGACACCTAATGGATTTTGAGAGGGAGGCACTGGCATTGAGAGGGAATAAGAAAAGACCTCATGTAGGAAATGTTGCTTGAACTGAGTTTTGAGGAAAACTGGGGATTTTTAAAAGGTAGAATGAAGAGGGAGTATGGGTCAAGCATGAAAACCATTCTCTTCAAGGGGCGTGGAGATGAGAGATAGACTATCATGTGTGAAGAGCATTAAAGCTAGCTTGACTGGTTGGACCACAGAGTGTGTCTGCAGAACTTTCCATGGTGTATGGGGTTTAGAGGGTGCTTAGTAAAAGCATGTTAAATTGGTTGAATTATTAGGTCTTAGGATCACAGAAGAGCCTATCTTCCAGGAATCCACAATCTAGTGATAGTGATAAGATATATACACAGGTAAATATAATACCAATTGCAAGATAATGATAAAAGAGGAGTACAGAGTACTACTTGATTGGTCAGGGAAAGAGCTCATAGCTAATGGAAGTGGGCTGAGTAGATTAGGAAAGTTTCATAGACCAGGTTGAATTTGACTTTGGTTTTTAGTAATCAGCAGGGTTTCTTTTACATAGCCAAAAAGATTCCATCAATATATCTTTAAAAAGAAATACAAAAACAAACACAAATCACAGATGCGGTCAATTCTGACCAGTACAGCAAGGGATTTTGAGCATCTGTTTAATATTCAGGGCACATCGATCTAAATTCAGTTCACATTTATGTTTTAAATTTGTATCCAACCTGAAAGTGTAATTGGGCTTTGGGGGAGGCCTACTGTGAAATAAACAATAGACTGGAGCTCCAGGCTTAGAATGTATTCCATTTTCTTTGCTGTTTTCTCTAGAAACAAATTAGGCAGGGAAATGATTTTGTCTCATGGCACAGACAGGGCATTGATTACAGTACAAAGTTATTGAAGAAGAGTTGCAAAACGATCAGATAATTTTAACTTAACAAATCAGTGGGGACTTTATAGGAAGCTATGATTTTTATGATGTCTAGAGAATGTTTCCATGTGTAATCAAATCTATGCTAGAGTTTGCTTTAAGGTGAATAGAGTTGCTGTATGCAAAGATTCAGATGAAAAGCTCAGAATAAACTTAATAAAGCATCAGTTGTTTAACCTTAGAGAGTGTATATTAATAGGTTAGAAGGCTAGATTATTTATACAGGAATCAGAAAATGTGTGCTATTTAGTCATAACATTAATCAATATATTTTTCTGTGTCCCCCAAATTCCAAAGGGTACTTTACTCAATATTCCAGATATTCTTTCTTAAATGAAATTAAATTCTTTTTAAAACAAAATTAAATAACCCCCATTTTTATGTGCCTCTTTGGCCTCTTCTATGAGGCCTAAGGGTCATTAACATTATTACTCATTTAGAATGAACTTCTGGTGTTATTATTGCTATTGGCAGCAAAGGAATTAAGGGGGAGGGCACATTTATCTCATCTCAACCAGAAACCATAAGAATTGTTTTTAGTTATGATGACTGAATCTATCTCAACTTGCATAGTTATCCTTCATGCTCTCAGCCACCAACTGGATGAAGCTGCTTCAGGGTCAAGAGTCTGGATTGTTCTCACTGCCAACTCAGAGGATCTAAGAGAAGTCACAACTTTCCTTCCAGTGCTTCTCAGTTGCTGAAAACAAATTCAATGACTGATGAAAAGCCCAAGGCAGGGTTCACTAAATAGTGAAAAATATCAGCAAGGAACTGAAAATAAAAATTTAAAAAAATATTATATATATATTTACAAGCCATCTGATAAATTCATTTTTTCTTGAGAGAAACAAAACAGAAAGGAAATATAAAATCATAGGATCTCAAAGTGACTATAAGTTACCTTGCTTACTTTCTCCTCTCAGTTTTCCTATCCCAAAGTCCTGTTCCCAGGCTTCATTGTGACAGTTCAGTAACTCTGGGTTCCTGAAGGCTATATCAGTGCAACACAAATTGTTGCAGTTTCTACCATTCTGGAAAAGCTTGGAGTCTAGTCCTAACATCAGCCTATGAGCATAGCCTCAATAAATACTGAGAGGCTCATTACTGGTAGACTGGCTGGTAGATGGTCAATTCTTTGGCTATTCCAGTGTACACTACTAGGTGCAAAATGGCCCTCAGTCCTGTGTGGCTCACTTTCAGTTCTGCAGTGATGGTTATAGAGGGACAGAAAAGAGAGCAAAGATGCTAAGATATAAAAAGTTTTAGACTACCTATAGCAGGGTTCTTAACCTTTTTTGTTTCATAAATAATCTTTGATGGCCACTAAGTGGTTCAGTGGACAGAGCATTGGGAATGAAGTCAGGAAGACTTTAGTTCAAATCTAGTCTCAGACACTTAGTAACTGTATGACCCTGGGTAAGTAATTTATCCTTCATCTAGATTTCCTCAACTGTAAAATGGAGAAAATAATAATAACAATCTCCCAGGATTGTTGAGGGAATCAGATGAGATGATATTTGTAAAACACTGAGCACAGTGCCTGGTATATAATAAGTGTTTAATAAATGCTCCTTCCCTTCCCTTCCCTTCCCTTCCCTTCCCTTCCCTTCCCTTCCCTTCCCTTCCCTTCCCTTCCCTTCCCTTCCCTTCCCTTCCCTTCCCCTTCCCTTCCCTTCCCTTCCCTTCCCTTCCCTTCCCTTCCCTTCCCTTCCCTTCCCTTCCCTTCCCTTCCCTTCCCTTCCCTTCCCTTCCCTTCCCTTCCCTTCCCTTCCCTTCCCCTTCCCTTCCCTTCCCTTCCCTTCCCTTCCCTTCCCTTCCCTTCCCTTCCCTTCCCTTCCCTTCCCTTCCCTTCCCTTCCCTTCCCTTCCCTTCCCTTCCCTTCCCTTCCCTTCCCTTCCCTGCCTTTCTCTTGCCTTTCCCTTGCCGTTCCCTTTCTTTCCTTTCCTTCCATGTTGAAACCTATAGACTCTTTAGAATAAGGTTTCTCTAAGGATTCTCTAAGTAAATCACCATCATCTGCAAAAAGTGATAATTTAGCTTCTTTGTTGCCTATTTTAATTCCTTCAATTTCTTTTTCTTCTCTTATTGCTACAGCCAACGTTTCTAGTACCAAATTGAATAGTAGGGGTGATAATGGGCATCCTTGTTTCACCCCTGATCTTATTGGGAATGCATCTAGCTTATCCCCATTACAAATAATGCTTGTTGATGGTTTTAGGTAGATACTATTTATAATTTTAAGGAAGGCTCCATTTATTCCTATGCTTTCTAGTGTTGTTAATAGGAATGGGTGTTGTATTTTGTCAAAGGCTTTTTCTGCATCTACTGAGATGATCATATGGTTTCTGCTAGTTTTGTTGTTGATATGGTCAATTATGCTAATCATTTTCCTAATATTGAACCAACCTTGCATTCCTGGAATAAATCCTACCTGGTCATAGTGTATTATTCTTGTGATAAGTTGCTGCAATCTTTTTGCTAATATTTTATTTAAAATTTTTGCATCAATATTCCTTAGGGAAATTGGTCTATAATTTTCTTTCTTTGTTTTGACTCTACCTGGTTTGGGTATTAGTACCATATTTGTGTCATAAAAAGAATTTGGTAGGACTCCTTCTTCACCTATTTTCCCAAATAGTCTACAAAGTATAGGAATTAATTGTTCTTTAAATGTTTGATAGAATTCACATGTAAAACCATCTGGCCCCGGAGATTTTTTTCCTAGGGAGTTCATTGATGGCATGCTCAATTTCTTTTTCTGAGATTGGGTTATTAAGAAATTTTACTTCCTTTTCTGTTAACCTGGGCAATTTATGTTTTTGTAGATTTTCACTCATATCTCTAAGGTTGTCAAATTTATGGGCATATAATTTGGCAAAATAATTCCTAATTATTGTTTTGATTTCCTCCTTATTAGAGGTGAACTCACCCTTTTCATTTTTGATACAGGTAATTTGATTTTCTTCTTTCTTTTTTTTTAATCAAATTGACCAAAGGTTTATCAATTTTATTGGTTTTTTACATAAAACCAGGTCATTGTTTTATTTATTAATTCAATAGTTTTCTTGATTTCAATTTTATTAATCTCTCCTTTGATTTTCAGTATTTCTAATTTGGTATTTAATTGGGGATTTTCAATTTGTTCTTTTTCTAGCTTTTTCAGTTGTACCCCCAAATCATTGATCTCCTTTTTCCGTATTTTATTCATGTAAGCATTTAGAGATATAAAACTTCCCCTAAGAACTGCTTTTGCTGCATCCCATAAGTTTTGGTATGTTGTCTCATTATTGTCATTCTCTTGAATGAAGTTATTAATTGTTTCTATGATTTGTTCTTTGGCCCACTCATTCTTTAGAATTAATTTTTAGCTTATTTTTCCATGGTTCTTTGTTAGAAATAATTCTTATTTCATCATGATCTGAAAAGTATGCTTTGACTACTTCTGCCTTTCTGCACTGGATTGTGAGGTTTTATGCCCTAGTACATGGTCAGTTATGGTCAATTTTTGAGTATGTGCCATGTACCACTGAGAAGAAGGTGTATTCCTATTTATCCCCATTTAGTTTTCTCCAGAGGTCTATCATATCTGCCTTTTCTAAAATTCTGTTCACTTCTTTAACTTCTTTGTTATTTATTTTGAGGTTAGATTTATCAAGTTCAGAAAGGGGAAGGTTTCAGTCTCCCAATATTATAGTTTTGCTGCTGTCTATTTCTTCCTGTAACTCCCTTAACCTCTCCTCTAAGAATTTGGATGCCATACCACTTGGTGCATAAATGTTAAACAATGGCATTGCTTCATTGTTTATGGTGCCTTTTAGCAGGATGTAGTGTCCTTCCTTATCTCTTTTAATTAAATCTATCTTTGCTTTTGCTTTGTCTGAGATTAGGATTGCTACCTCTGCTTTTTTTACTTTAGCTGAGGCACAACATATTTTACTCCAGCCTTTTACCTTTACTCTGTATGTATCCCCCTGTTTCAAATGTGTTTCTTGTAAACGGCATATTGTAGGATTATGGTTTTTAATCCATTCTGCTATCTGCTTCCATTATATGGAAGAGTTCATCCCATCCACATTCACAGTTATGATTTCTATCTGTGTCTTTTTCTCCATCCTATTTCCCTCTGTTTATGCTTTTATTTCTCCCTTTCCCCTTCCACTCCTCAACAAAGTTTTGCTTTTGACTGCCGCCTTCCTCAGTTTACCCTCCCTCTTTATTCCCCTCCCTTGTCTTACCATTTCGTTTCCCACTTGCTACTTCTTCCCTCCCTTCTGACCACCCCCTTCCTTTTTTCCCCCTTTCCCCTCCTACTTCCTGCAGGACAAGTTAGATTTCTAAACTTATCAGGGTATGTTATTCCCTTCTTGAACCAGATCAGATGACAGTAAAGCTCAAATACTGCTCTTCTCCCTCCCTTCTTTCCCTCTACTAAAATGTGTTTTTGTGCCTTTTCATTTGGTGTAATTTACCCGTTTCTACTGCCTCCTTACCTCTTCTCTCAAAGCCCTCCCTTTACATCTCTTAATTATGTTTTTTATCCTTATATCAGTTATTTTATACAGACATTCACAGTCTATGTGTATCTCTTTCAATTGTCATGATAGCTATACTATTCTCAAGATTGACATATATATGTATACATATAAAACTTACATAAGATGATATAATTCTATATAAAGATGCAAATAATTTGCCCTTATTGATTAATAAGGTTTGTGGGGGTTTTCCCCCCTGTTTACCTTTTTTTGTCTCTCTTGAGTTTTGTATTTGGAAATCAAATTTTCCATTGAGTTCTGGCCTTTTCATCAGGAAGGAATTCCCTTAAATGCATAAATGTATAAAATACCCAAGATAACAAAGGATGTTGGCATGGAAATTGGCATGGAAATACTTATTAAATTCAAAAAGTTCAAGGGCTCCAAGCTTAGAAACATTTCTAAGCACTAACTTAATTGTTAATACATCTTGACTAATGACCAAAAAGTTGACAACCTAGAAAGGAGCTGAATGATATTATTCGCATTCTCTCTTAAAAGCAATAAGAAGACATAATCAAGCTATAGTTAAATTGGAAGATGTTTCATAGGTTCTCCTTAATGAAGCAAATAAAAAAGTTAGCAGAGTTGTTATAGGGAAGGATAAAAAGTATGTTTGAAAACATTACTCATTTGAGAAACAGAGGACACCAAAGGCTTGTTGGCTACTCAGTAAACTCATGTTTATATGCCATTACTGCTTTCTTCCAGAAGAGACAAAAGGCTCTGGACATAGGAAGCACCCCTTCTTCCTCTTTATCCCCTAATTATTGGCTATATGAAAGAGAGGGCATTATTGATTATTAGTATGAGATTTGTTACTTAATCAGCTGCCTTTCTCATGATCTTTCAAATATCACTGCTAATGGCTCGGTAATAATATCTACCTGCTCTTTCAGGTGGATGTAGTTCATTTGGGCCAGGTGACTTGGATTCATCAAAGGCAGCAAGGTGCCAAACTCACTGGGACACAAGGAGGTGGCCATGGGTCTGTACAGCTGTGAGTAACGTGCAGAGGTGTAACTATAACTAGGAGATAATAAGAGAGGATCTTGTTGCCCTTAATGGATTCAAGTCACCTGGCCTAAATGAACTATATCCTCCTGAAAGAGCTGGCAGATATGACTACTGAGCCATTAGTAGTGATATTTGAAAAACAAATATGGAGGGGTGGCTAGGAGATTCAATGGATAGAATACTGGCCTTGAAGTCAGGAGGACCTGAATTCAAATCCAGCCTCAGACACTATCTGTGTGACCCTGGGCAAGTCACTTAACCCTGATTGCCTCCAAAAAGAAATAAACAAAAAAGAAATATTGTGGAAATTAGAGAGATACCGCAAGATTGGGAACAGGCAAATATTCTCCCAATTGTCAAGGAAAAAAAAGGAAAGTCAAAAAAGTATAGGGCAATGAGACTGATTTTTAGTCATGGGAAAATTCTAGAATGGACCATTAAAGACAGCTGGTGGACATCTAGAAAAGAAAGCAGTGATTACAAAAATCATCATCTTTTTATGTAGAAAACTAACTTAAGTTTCCTTTTTGCTTTTTTTGACAGGATTACTAAACCAAAGGTGAAGAGGATGCAGTGAATTTAGTTTATCTAGATTTTAGCTAAGCTTTTGATATAGTATATTATTCTTGTAGAGAGGATTGAGTGATAGTCAATAAACATTTATTAAATGCCTACTATGTGCTAGTTTTGTGTTAAGCTCTGGGGAAACATAATAATAATAAAGACAATCCATGCCCCAAACACCTTATAATTTGATGGATGAAGATAAGACACAATAGGAAGCTAAAAATGGAGAGAGACAGAAGAAGGTACTCAGCATAGGGTATGATCGAAAAATCCAAAGAAGTTTGAAAGCAATATAACTAGTGGGAAGTGAGGAGTTAACTATCTTGGGTCCCATTCTTAAATGAAAGTTTTGGAGCTCATAGCTCCAATCACAGGAGACAATCTGAAGGGCAGAGGGCACTGATGAGATGTGAGTGCCAAGACTGATTCCATTTTGCAAGGTAATGAGATTTCCCACTGATGAGGTTCCAGGGGTATGATGGCATGATAGAGATAAGGACTAGCAAAAATACAATTAAGTGTTTTCAGAACTCAGTGATAGAATAGTTTTTAAGAGTTCAAGGTTAATATAGAACTCTGGTGAAGTACATTAGGGATTTGTGCTTAACCCTGTGTTGTTTACTGCTTTTATCTATGACTTGTATAAAGGCATAGATGCTGTGATCACCAAATTTGCAGGTGACCCAAAGTTACCTTTGAGAAGCTAGGTGGCACAATGGCTAGAATGCCAGGCTTGGAGTCAGGAAGACTTATCTTTGTGTAGTTCAAATCTTGTCTCAGACACTTATTAGCCGTGTGATCCTGGGCAAGTCACTAACTCAATTTGCCTCAGTTTCCTCATCTGTAAAATGAGGTAGAGAAGGAAATGGCAAATCATTCCAATATCTTTGACAAAAACAAAACAAAGCCAAAATGGGGTCATGGAGAGTCAGAACTGATTGAATAAAATTCTTCCTTTCTTTTTTACTTTTCTCTTTTCCCTCTGAATTAAGTGGTTAATTAAAAATTCTCCTTCTTTTATCCCTTTTCAACTTCTATTGATTGCTATTTTCCCCCTTTGGTTGTACATTTTTCTAAAAAGAATTTCTTTATTTTGTTCCCCTCATCAATTCTTTTCTGTTTCTGTTTATTCTAAACTTTTATTCTTTGATGAATGGGTCTTGCATTTATTTGTTCCTTCTTGGTATTTTTGTTCTCCCCTTACACACTGTTTCTATTACATCTTGCTCTTAGAAGTATCTTTTCCTGACAAAGGTAATTAAAAAACAAACAAACAAACAAAAAACCATTGTTGAATGGTATGAACTTTCCTGTGTCTTAAATTGTTCTGTCCAATTCTAGTCCTTGCCTGCCTCATAATTATTTTCTTTCTAATTTTCCATGAAATCTTCTATTTTTGGTCCATGCTTTTCCTCCTAGTTGTCCCTAAGATCTTCAATTTCCCTTCTCCAGAGGAAAGATGTTTTATATGTAGTTGAAACATTCTCTCAAAGGAAATTGTCCCCTTGTGTACCAAATCTCTACTGATTAGGTCCATTTTAAGCTCCTCATTTCCCATTAAGGAATTTATCTCCCCCCACCATTGGTGGGTGAGCTCTACAATTCCCTCCTATAGCCCCTCTTTTTACTTGGAGATCATAAGAGTTATATTCCTTTCACAGTTTATCATGGAATTGATTGGTCCTATCACAATTCTCTTCTATTATCTACCTCCCTTCTTCCCTTTTATGCACCCTCCCTTTCTGCAATTTTGTCCTACAATATACCAGGTCTTATTCTCCAACACTTTATCTTATTTCTTTTAATTTTGCTTTTATCTTTATATACTTTTGTATACTTTTAGAAATAAATTTCTTAATGTTCCCTCTAGTTTATTTGAATTTTTATTTAACTCCATAGTTACATTTCTCATTTTTTTCCTTTTAGTAGTTTCTGGATATAGGGTGGTTTTTGATTACTAGTATTTTTCTTGGAAGTTATATTTGTGTGGTGTTAATGTGATTAAAGATCTTCCCCACCCATTAATCCCATTAATAGGTCTTAGGTGGAACTAGTTAAGGGAAGCTTGATTGGGAGAGGCTTGTTGTAGGAAGGCCCATACCTTTTTGATAATTAGGTCACAAGGGTTGTGAAGCCCTCTGGCTCTAAAAAGAGTAGCTATTCAGCTCTCTCTCAAAACGGTGGGAGGAGAGGATGCAGGCAAAAAGACAGCTAGGAGTTGTGAGTGAGTGTTTACTGGAAGGCCTCAGCAGAGGGGAAGGTTATGGGATAGCTTGGCTCCTTGTTGTGATATTGTGTTTTAAGTTCCTTGCTGTTATGATAAAGTGGGCTTAGTAGTTTTTGGATATAATTGCTGCTATGTTGAATTGGAGATATTGGTTTGGGGATTTGATTCTCTGGTGTCTGAATAAATGTTTTACTTCTGCCCTATAGATGGAGAGCCTTTTATATTCTGAGATACAGAACTATACAGGCATATTCACAGTCACCATCAATATTGTGACACTTGCCTTATTGATACAATTTACTTCTTCAATGTCATCCTCCACTGCTCTCCTTCACTGATCTCACACATTTTATTAGTTGCCTAATAGTGTAATTTCTTTCCCCACACCAAATCTCACATTAATATCTTCTCTTTACTCACACAGCCATCATTCTAGTTCAGGCTGTCTTGCTTGAACAATTGCAATAGCATTCTAGTTTTTGTCTCTGCGTCAAGTTTCTACCCACTCCAATTCATCTTCAACTCAGTTGCCCATGTTACCACTCTATTCAATAAACTCTAAGGACTAATAGCCTCTAGGATCAAATATAAAGTCCTCATAGCTCTTTATAACTTGACTCCTTTTATTTCCAAACTTCTTACATTTTTTTTCCCTCTCATGGTCTATTATGTAGCTATATCAGCCTGCTTATTATTCAGCATATAGAAACTACATCTCCTCTGTCCATGCCATTGCACTCACTGGCTGTTTTCCATTTTAGAATTGTCTCTTAGCTTAAATATTATCTTCTTTAGGAGGTCTTTCTCCGGCCTCTTCTTTACTCCTCTTTCCTTCCAAAGCTGCTATTGTTATCCTTCATATGATTACTTTCCATGTATTATGTATTTTTCTTGTATGTTCTGATTTCATATATGTGGTTTTTCTTCCATTAGAGAATAAGGTCCTTAAGGGAAAGGATTGTTTTTGGTTTTTACTTTGTGTCTCTAGTGCTAAACACAATGCTTGGCAAATAGTGAACACTCAATAAATGCTTATTGATGAGTTAATTGGTCTCTAACTATTTTTCCATCTTATACATTCTAGAATTATGAATAGTGAAAAAATGTGGTTGACAGAATTGTTACATAAGCATAAACTAAGAGATTAGAAGAAGACTGATCTTTGGAAGATAGTTCCAAATATGACACAAGAGGATGCAGGAAAAGAATATGTAGTGGCATCCCTTTAAGAAGATGCTGATGTAGCTAACACTTGCCTTAGGGACTCATCATGTAGTGTTCAGTTTTTGCTGTTATGTAGTAGTTATGTTTGCCAGGAAATGATCTGGCCCATGTTATGTCTCATGCTGTGTAAGATGAGTCATGTTAAAATTGGATTCTACTGAATTTGAGGATGAGGGTTCAGCTGTTCTTTTCACAATTATACTTTATTTTCTAGAAGTCTGGAAAATAAAATGTGTGGGCAGGAGATCCCTTCAAATAGAAGTTCTAATGATAAGGCAATAAGTATGAAGTTACAGGAGTAGCTATGGGCAAAGGATAGTAGACCGAGTTTGTCCAAGAAGTAAAGACACTTTAGGAAAAAAAATGAACAAACTATCAATGAACTCCCCAAGAAAAAATCACCAGGGCCAGATGAATTCACAAGTGAATTCTACTAAACATGTAAGAACAATAAACTATTTGGGAAAATAGATGGAGAAGGAGTCTTACCAAATTCCTTTTACAATATAAATATGTTGTTGATACCTAAACCAGGCAGAGCAAAAATAGGAAAAAAAACCCACTCAAGGCCAATTTTTCTAATGACTATTGATGCAAAAATTTCAAGTAAAATAATACCAAGTTGATTATAGCACTATATAACAAAGATCATACAACACAAAAGACAAATGGGATTCATACCAGAAATGCAGGACTGGTTAAATATTAGGAAAATTATCAGCATAATTGACTATATCAATAACAAAACCAACAGAAATCATATAATTATTTCAATACATGCAGAAAACATTTTTGACAAAAACAGCACCCATTCCTATTAAAACACTAGAATAATAAATTTACAATTTCATGTACAATAATCTTTTTTTTTCTTTCTAGTCTACTGTTATATAAATCTTGTTTTATTTCTTAAGTTTAGAATTAAAAAAAGGTTAAATGATCTATCTAGAGTCACAGAGCTGGTATTTGACAGAGTCAGGGCTTGAACCCAGGCTCTCCTGGTTGAGAATACCTGTTTGTATGTAAGTTCCTTGAGAGGAAAGATAGTCCCATTCTTTGCGTTTGTATCACTAGCACCTAGCATATGGTCTGGCCCATAACAGGCTCTTAATAAAACCTTGTTGACTGAAAAAAAACAAACAAACCATTACAGAGCATAGGAATAAATGGAGCTTACCTTAAAATGAAAAGTAATATTTATCAAAAACCATTAGCAAGCATTGTCTGTAATGGAGATAAGCTCTAAGCCTTCCCAATAAGATCAGGGGTGAAGAGAGGATGCCCATTATTACCTCTATTATTCAATATTGTACTAGAAATGCTAACTATAGTAGTAAGAGAAGAAAAAGGAATTGAAGGAATTCAAATAAGCAATGAGGAAACAAAACTATCACTCTTTGCACATGATATGATGTATATTTGGAGAATCCTAGAAACTCAACTAAAAAAGTAGTTGAAATAATTATCAACTTTAGCAAAGTTGCAGGATACAAAATAAACCCACATAAATCATCATTTCTGTATATTACTAACAAAGTCCAGCAGGAAGAAACAGAAAGAGAAACTCCATTTAAAGTAATTGTAGGCAATATAAAATACTTGGGAATCTACCTGCCAAGACAAACCAGGAACTACATGAACACAATTATAAAACATTTCACACAAATAAAGTTTGGTTGAAATAATCAGAATAAAATATTAATTGCTCATGACTAGGCTGAGCCAATGTGATAAAGATGACAATTCTACCTAAAGTAATATACTTATTCAGTACCATACAAATCAAGCTATCAAATATTATTTTATAGAGCTAGAGAAAATAATAACAGAATTCATCTGGAAGAACAAAAGGTCAAGAATATTAAGGGAATCAATGAAAAAAATATGACGGAGGGTGGATTAGCCATACCAGATCTCAAACTGTTTTATAAAACAATAATTATCAAAACAATCTGGTACTGGCTAAGAAATAGAGTGGTGGATCAACAGAATAGATTAGGTACACAATATATTGTAATAAATGACCGTAGTGAACTTGTGTTTGATAAACCCAAAGATCTAAGCTTTTGGAACAAAAACTCATTATTAGACAAAAACTGCTGGGAAAACTGGAAAATAATATGGCAGAAGCTAGGTACAGATCAACATCTCATACCATATACAAAGATAAGGTCAACATGCTACAGTATTTACATACAGAGGGCGATACTATAAGCAAATTAGGAGAACATGGAATAGTTTGTCTGTCAAATCTATGGGGAAGAGAAGAATTTAGGACCAAAGAAAACATAGAGAACATAATAAAATGTAAAGTGGATGATTTTGATTAAATAAAATTTTTAAAAAATTACACAAACAAAAGCATTGCAACTAAAATTAGAAGGAAAGCAGAATACTGGGGGAAATTTTTTATAGCAAGTGTCTCTGATAAAGGTCTCGTTTCTCAAATATATAGAGAACTGAGTCAAATTTATAAGAATAAAAGTCAATCCCCAATTGATAAATGGTCAAAGGATATGAACAGGTAGTTTTCAGACAAAGAAATAAAAGTATCTACTCATATGAAAAAATGTTCTAAATCAGTATTGATTAAAGAAATGCAAATTAAGACAACTCTGAGGTACTACCTGATGTCTATCAGATTGGCTAATATGACAAAAAAGGAAAATGATAAATGTTGGAGGGGATGTGTGAAAACTGGGACTCTAATGCACTGTTGGTGGAGTTGTGAACTGATCTGACCATCATGGAAAGAAATTTGGAACTATATTCAATGGGCTATAAAACTGTTCATACCCTTTGATCCAGAAATACCACTGATAGGTCTGTATCCCAAAGGAATTAAAAAAGAGGGAGAAGGGAGAACTTATATGTACAAAAGTATTTATAGCAGCTCTTTTTGTGGTGGCTAAGAACTGGAAATTGTGGGAATGCCCATCAATTGAAGAATAGCTGAACAAATTGTGGTATATGATTTTATTGGAATAATATTTTGCTATAAGAAAGCTTCTTGTACAAAATGACTAGCATGGAGATATTTTACATGATTGTACATGATCGTACTATATCAGATTGCTTACAGTCTCCAGCAGAGGTTGAGGAGAGGAAGGGAGGGATGGGATTTGGAATTCAAAACTTTAAAAGAAACAGTGAGTGTTAAAATTGTTTTTACATGTAAAAGGGGAAAATAAAATATTATTAAAAAAGTAAAGATACCACTTCAGACTATGGCTCTATTCTTGCCCTCAGTGGTGTGATACATTATCCAGTTGCTCCAACCCTGCAAAATATATTACTGATGGTGGAAAAATTGGAAACACCCCAGAACACCAGTACAGAAGATACACTTCTCCCTGATTCAGTGCACCTAACATTATTGCATCATAGATTTAGAGCCAGAAGGGACCCAGCTATTTAATCACTTCATTTTACAGATGAGGAAATTGAGGCCCAAGAGGTCCTCAGGACACATAAGGTTTAAATAGCAGAGCAAGGACTTAAGGCTAGGTCCTCTAGCTTCAAATCCAGGCCTCTCCCATGTACTACCCTGGCTCCTATTTTGATCAAAGGTTGCTACTGTTGACTGTAGTCTGCATCTAATCCAAGCATCATTTAATGATGCAGTCTTTTGTTTTCTATAGCTGGGTTGGCTTTTAACAAGATGACCAAGCTCAGCTTTATTAGGCACACGAATGAAATAAAACCTTCCAGATGAAGAGTAGAAATGTACTTTTCCTTCTTTTTTTCACTAATGTAGATTTTGCAGTGGAATGACCTGACAGTTTTACGTGTTTCTTCCTGTTTAGCATGGCAGTGAGGAATGGAATTTGGGCTTATTCTGTCTGAGCTAGGGTCCACCCTCCCCAGTTGAAGTCACTTTTTCTAAATAAAGTCAGATCTGAAATAAGTTTTTTTTTAAATTACCCCCAAAATGATGTTCTGTAGCTTTTTTTTCTCTTCATCTGTGATTTCTCTTTTCTTTAGAAATTATAGAAAAATTAAAACTCATTCAGTCACAGCTGGAATGTGCCTATGAAGATGTGAATGGAGGTGATACCAGTTTTTTTTTTCTGTGATTTACAGAATAGCAAAAATCTTTGAAGGACAGTAGGATTGCTAGAGACCAGTATGTAAAAGTTCCTTATTATTTCAAAAGAGAGAATGAAGAAAAGTAATAGGGTCACTGGGATCATAGATTTAATGGTCGAAGTCATGCTTTTCATTTTGCACATGTTGAAACTGTGGCTCGTAGAGTATCAGTATCACAGATAACACAAATTAGAAGTTGCAGAGCGGGGTTTTGGATCCAAGTTCCCTGGCTTGAGTTATAACACTCTTTCTATCTCACCTTGTCAGTGAATGTGGCAATTCTGTGTATCTCAGAACTCTGGTGATATATTCTCCCTAATTAGCAATAATTGAAATGAAGCTCTAATAATTCCATTTCCCATATAATTTGGGTGGTCCCTGGTATTGAAAGTGACCAGGCAATTTGAAAGAAGTAGTGGGATCCTGGCATAAGAGGCTGGCAGAGCTAGAGAAGATAACTTGAACCAGTTTCTGACCCTTCCTTTTCACTCTCAGGCTGAAGTATTTGACTGTGATGAAGGAAGCAGAAACTTGGGGAATTCTAGTGTGGTCATTATTTCAGTTAACAAGAACAAAATACATTATGACCAGAACAATATAAATGAAAAGACGACTAAAAGAAGCCTAGCTCAGCCTAACTGAAACAAACAAACAAACAATAAAGGTCTTCGACAATATAAAGACTTAGAATTCCCTCTTCTGGGCATAGAAGTGGATGTCTGTTAAGGAAGAATGTTGCCTTGGTGTGGTGTGGTCGGTGACCCTGTCATTTTTTCTTAACTGCCTCTCTTTGTTATGAAGAGCATTCCTTCAGGGAGGTAGAGGTAGGGAGGAATATATTCAGAAATGATCATATAAAAATGAAAGGAATCAATAATTAAAAAAAATACAACTAAAGTTTCTACATTGATAACTAATTCTAAATTAGAGTTCTAGGTCTGGAGTTCAACTCCATCCTCAGATACTTATTAGCTGTGTGACCTTGGGCAAGTCATTTAACCTCTGTTTGCCTTAGTTTCTTCATTTAAAAATGGGGATAATAATAGCATCCACTTCCTAGGATTTTTGTGAGGATCAAATGATATAATAATTACAAAACATTTAACATGATTTCTGGCACATAGTAAGTGCTTGTAAATGTTAGTTATTATTCGTGTTTGTTATTATTATTATTATGGAAAGACAAATCTAAAGTATCCTGAATGAATACACACTCACATATTACTAGTTTTATTTAAACATGGTAATTAATTAAGATGATAGCAAGAGGAATAACCTTTGACTATGTGTTTGTTTATGGACCATATGTCTATCATCCAAGCACAAATGTAGATAGGTTGGTAGAGGCTGATCGCCACCTTTCAGGCATCCTTCAGTTGGAACATCTGGGTTGAAGGATGCTTGTGCTCAGCATCAGAGGAAGGATCATACAACCCTTGCAAAATCACATTCCCCTATAGTATTAAATATTGCAGTGAAGACTCTTACTAGCTATACGGGACCCAAGTCACCCTATTTGCCTCAGTTTCACATCTGTAAAATGAGCTGGAGAATAAAGTGGCAAACTATTTCAATATCTTTGCCAAGAAAAACCTCAAAATGGGTCAGAAAGATTTGGACATGACTAAACAATGACTAAACAACCGTAGCAACGAAATATAGCTATGTATAGAAGGCTTTTAGTTTAGTTTTGTTTTTTCACATGAAACGGCACATCTATTATGTTCAGTTTGCTATTTCTTTCAAATACATAATGAAGTTATTACATAAATTTCTGTTTTCCCCTCTTCTTTTATGCAGAGCCTTCTTGCTATTTTTCTATGATGTCTGCAAGGAGAAGCAGTAAAAACAAAGACAAAATGGAGACAATCTTAGCCAAACAAATAGTCTGGTTGCTTTAGCTATAGTTCCTCACCTTTGGTAGATGATGCTGACTCCTCTCAGATTTATCATTGCAGAGTCTATAGAACACTAGTTTTTCCAGTAAGATCAGGGTTCAAAAAATCCCATCTCTGACATTTATTAGCTACATGACAATCAGCAAGTCATTTAACCTCTTTGAAACTTAGGCAACTGTTTAACATTATCTATTAAATTACCCTTATGAGTCTTAGAGAAATCTGAAAGGAAGGTGGTATGAGTGAATAGAATTCTGAGTTCAAACCCACCCTCTGACATTTACTAGCTATGGGATCTTGTGCAAGTCAATTAACCACTCAGTTTACCTCAGTTTCTTCATCTGTAAAAAGAGGATAATAATAATAGTCTCCTCCCAGGGTTGTTGTGAGGATGAAATGATAAAACACTTATAAAATATCTTGCAAATATTAATGCTTCCTATAAATGCTAGTTATTAAAATTACTAAATTTTAGATAATTATTAGAGGGAGTTCTCACAATGATGAAATTACAAATTCATCATTTGTTTTATTAGACTTGGCCTAACTTTTCTCTTTCCTTTTGTTGGTCTAGAGCTATGATTTCATTAAGGATAGAAACATTGTAGACAATCCCTCTGTTACTACCACTACCACTACTGCTACCACTACTACTACTACTACCACTACTACTACCTCTACTACTACTAGCTGACATTCATACACTGCTTTAAAATTTTCATAGTACTTCATTTACATTACACATCTGAGCCTCATAGCAACCCTGTTGCTATAATTATGATTCTCATTTGACAAACGACAAAATTGAAGCTCAGACAGATTAATTAAGCAACTCAGCCATGGCCATATATCAGCATGTGTCAGATGTGGGATGTGAACCCAAATCTTTCTGACTCCTCTAACCACTATACCACACTGGCTTGAATCTATGCAGGCCACGTCTCTAAGCAGCACAAAAAGCCTGTTTGTTCAAACCTCTCCACTCTGATCACAACTTGTAGTTAAGCCAGTCAACAATGGCCTGTCTATATGGCAGCTTAACTGGAAGACTGGAGGCTTCTGAGTCTCTGTGAATTGTGCTGACACATAGCTCTACTCCAGCTGATGGGTTCTGCCTAAAGTTATGGTTGGAACACTCCAGTAATGGTTCTTTCCTTGTTAGTGTAAACATGGCCTGAGGCAGAGATAGTCCTGCCAGAGCAGAAGCTAAGGCTGAAAGAATGGGCAGAGAGGAAGGAAAGTTCCCATTTCTACTCTCCTTTCCCTCCTTCCTGCAGCTTATGGTGCCATTTGGCCCATGAGACTCCATTTCATTTCCCCTATGAGGAAACAAGAACCTATTTAATTTCTTAACCAACTACTTAATAGTAACAGATTTTGTTTTGGTGATTTTAAAAAAAAAAACCTTAATTTTGGGACAACGGCATTTTTGGTTTTTATGAAAGGCAGCTTATAATTACTCACATTACTAGAAGGCAGTGGATAGAATAGTGGACCAAGAGTCAGGAAGATCTGAGTTCAAATTTTACCCCAGAAACTTCCTAGCTGTGTGGCCTTGGGCAAGTCATTAATTTCTACCCACCTCAGTTTCCTCATTTATAAAATGGGATTAATAATACCTTCCTCCTTGGGTTATTATGAAAATAAATGAGTACTATTTGAAAAATGCTTTGCAAGCCCTAAAGTGCTCAATAATTTGCAGCTATTGTTATCATTAGATAGAGAAGAGGGAAAGAAAATTACAGCTATATTTTATTGTACACAATCATGACACAGAGACAGTTTGTAGTATATGATAACTGGGAAGTGATTTTAAGATGTATTTTATCTTTTATTGTTACATCATGATCATTTCTAGATACCTTACCTTCATATTGAATCTTCCTTTTTAACAAAGGATATAGTCACATCTGATGATATTTACAATGCCCTGCTTCAATCAACTCCCACCTCTCTGAGGTATGTATGCTTCATTATTTTTTTCTCCAGGACCATCATTTTAAAAAATTGTATAGTTTGGCTCTCTTTTAGTGATCTTTTAACTTATATGATTATAGTCATTGTATGTACGTGTGTGTATACTCACATATCTGTATATACAAATATTCAAATATGTATATAGACATACATATTTGTATATGATTATGCTGCTTTTTATCCTGAAAGTTTTAGTGTAGCTTTAAGCTTTAATAGTTTTCATGGTTAGTAGCTTAAAATTACAATAAGACTTTTGTAACACCTTGTACTTCACACACACACACACACACACACGGTTCTACTTATTTTATCCTGTATCAGTTCACATGAGTCTTTTCATAAAGCAGAGAACTAATTTGACATGCATTCACTAAAAATGCAATATTTTTAAGGTCCTACAGCTCTATTGTTTCAGTAAAAATCCTATCTCTTCCTCCAACTGATTAGTTATTGCATTGGGATTAAAAGATGATTCAGGAAGTGGGATCCCTTATTCATTTTTTACTGCCTTTGAACAATTTATTCTGCAGTCTCTGTATTTTCATCCTGTCAGCCCAGATCAGCCTATTTTATTTAAAAGAGCAGTGGTCTCCACACATTTCTAGAAAGTAGAAGATTCTGATGATCAAAAGAGAGTAGCATGTGACTCTCCGTAGAATATTGGAGAATGGGCTTCATAGAAATTAGTCAATTTCTCAGGCCACTATGTTCTTTTCTGTGAAAAACTACTGGTGACTGGTTTTTTTTAGACTGTTAAGCTAATGTGTTAAGCATAAAAAAACCTGAGCTACTTTGCATTTATATGTTAATGCTTACTTTGAATGCTATTTATAGTTTTATTTGTCCAACAACATGTGCTTTCATTTTCAATATGGCTTTTAAAGTTTGCCAGTTGGTGAATGCGATTAGTATTATTTTTATTATAGCCATCCATAGGCTTGCCCCTAGAACTTTAAAAATAGTAGCAACAGCTTATCTGGGGACCGAATCTGCTAGTGCCACTATAAATTGAGGGACAGTCCAAAGGGGGACACATATACACAGATGTATATGTGCATATTCAAAGAGGTGTGTATATTTATGTATGTATGTATATGAACATACCTTTTCTATACCTTTTCTCAGAGACTTAATGGGACCTTAGAGGCCATCTACACCAGTCCCTTCAGTTTGCAGATAAGAAACCTGAGACCAAAAGTGTTAAGTGAGGTTACTTGCATATGTAAGTAACAGATCTGGTGTTAGGACCCAGATGCTCTGACTCCAAACAGAGCCATTTTCCATTGTATTACACTGTTCTTCTCTCTCTCTCTCTCTCTCTCTCTCTCTCTCTCTCTCTCTGTCTTTCTCTTTCGTCTCTGAATAGATTGATAGCTATAGATATGCATATATAGATAGAAGTATATCTCTATACACATTCATAAATATATAGATCTATGTACGTATACATGCATATATAGATATGTATCTCTATATCTCTATTTTTTCTCTTTTCATATTTTTTTCTTTTTCTTTATCCAATTGTGGAGATTCTCTTGGTCAGTCAACCACATTTATTGAGACAGTACTGTGTGTAGAGGGGCAGCAAGACAGTTCAGTGGATAGAGCACTAGACTTTGAGTCAGGAAGCCCTGAGTTCAAATGTGGCCTAGATACTTACTAGCTGTGTGACCCTGGGGAAATCACTTAACCTCTATTTGCCTTAATGTACTGGAAAAGGAAATGACAAACCACTCCAAGTATACTTGCCAAGAAAAACTCATGGACAGTATTGGTGTGCTGTGGTCCACAGGATCAGGAAGAATCAGACATGACAACCACAACAACTGTGTGTAGATTAATAATACTAGTTACATGTACAAAGGCCTGAGAAATTTTTGATTTCAGTGGTGGGGGAATTCCAGAGGTTGGAACTTTTTCCATTGTAGCAGAGTACATTAAGGTAAGTCTGCACCTTATGTTACTATCTCAGGTAGTTGCATGAGGGGCATTTAGAAATTAAACAACTTATTCAAGGTCACAGAAGTCCTGGAGGCAGTATCTGAACCCCAAATTTATTCTAATTTTTACTTTCCTTATTACCTGGGTACATCTCACCCCAGAATATCCTCCTAAAAGGCCAAGCTCCTTCCTCTTGAGGCCTCCATTTTGAGGATAGGCTGGAGCCCACCATGCTTCATTCCTTTTTCAGCTGGGATTCTGACTTTCCAGACTTAGCCACCATTATTTTCCCCTATTCCCCATGCTTTTATTCTCCCCATCCCCACCCTGCTTTTCACAGAATAAGTACATAATGTTTGCTGCCTGCCTGCCTCGAAGTCCAGAACTCTAGCTCTTATTCCAACCTGCTTAATGATTATTCATTTGGCATATATTATTTCATTAGGCAATTTGAGTTTTACTTCATGACTCTAAATATCACAAAAGCGCTATAAGTGGTCTTGACATTTGCTTTGTTTTTAATTTTTCTTCTTAATGCGGAAGAAAAAGAAAATTCAAACCATTGTAACAAATATGTATATATAGATACACTATATGCATATATATATATATGTATAGTTAAAAAAAACAAATTCCCTTATTAGCCATGTCAACAAATGCATCTCATTTTATGTATTAGTCTATCATCTCTCCTCCAGAAGTTGGGTAGCATGGTTTGTCCTTGTTGGTGGACCTATTCTTGAAGATATTTTAGCTTGGTGGACCTACCACAGGTCAAACTCCACTGCCATAGCTGTTGAAATCACAAAGTCACTTACAGGCCATGATGACACATCAGAAGAGGCCTACAAGATAAGTACTAGGGTGCTCCAAGTCAAACATTTATGAATTGCACTCAGTGTGTTCTTTGGGAATCCCAAGAGCATTTCAGACTCTCAGTACAGTATGAAATTTCACTGTTTCTCAAAACAGGTTTCCTAGTATGAAAATTCCTCATACATTTTAACATTTTATTCTCTCTGAAAATTGAATAACACATTTCTCCCTGGAGAGAGTCTCTGGCTCTTCAGGAATCTGAAGGAGTGAATTTTACATTTGAATTTTTAGCAGGAGTACCCCAATCCATTTAACTCCCACAGATAATATCTGGGAAAACTCTATTCTACCAGGTGAATGTTTTAAATCCTCTCTGAAGGAAAGAAAACCCAGAATATAGAGCAGAATTGTCATCATTCTATACAACTGAGATGTGTGTGTGTGTGTGTGTGTGTGTGTGTGCGTGTGTGCATGTGTGGGGGGAGAGAGAGAGAGAGAGAGAGAGACAGAGAGAGAGAAAGAGAAAGAGAACCTGCTGAGCTTGGAGTCAGAAAGCCCTGAGTTCAAATCTGGCCTGACACTTAACTAGTGTGATCTGGAAAGTCACTTAACCTTGTTTGCCTCAGTTTCCTCATCTGTAAAATGAACTGGAGAAGGAAATGGCAAACTACTCTAGTATCTTTTCCAAGAAAACCCCCAAAGGGGTCACAAATAGTCAGACATGACTGAAAAATGACTAAATAACACATAAATAGATAGATACAGACATAGATATATGTGTGTATTCATATATATATTTGTGGGATTCTCTCCTCCAAAGTAATATTGGAGAAAAATTGCAGTGGTGATTTATGGAACATGCACGTTTCCAATCCTGCATTTCCTTGATGATGTGCTATACTCTTGAAGACAGAGCATTCTTGGAAATATGCTATAGACTGCTTGCACCCTCTTTGTGTCTATCTCTTCATTATCTTTTGGGTCATTCATAATGATTATTTGAGGATTATGATGTTCCTAGATTAACAACCGTCCCAGATAAAAGGGAGAACATCTATATTAAAAAGATGGCATTTAGAGTCAGGTAATTAGTAAGGAAGCAAGCACTTATTAATTGTCTTCTATGTACCAGGCACTGTGCTAAGCCCTTTACAAAATATTGTCTCATTTGCTCTTCACAACAGTTTCAGGAGGTAGGTGTTACTATTATCCTAACTTTGCAATTGAGGAGACTGGAGCAGAGAGAAGCTAAGTGACTAGCCTAGGGTCATGAACTAGCAAGTGTTTGAGGCCAGATTTAAACTCCAGTCTTCTTGACCCTAGGCCCAGTGCTCCATCCACTGTGCTGCCTGGCTGGTAGGCAGCATCTGGGTATTGTTGAAAGCTCTAAATTCCCAAATGCCATACTGCCTGCTATTATCTTCCTGTTCCACTCTACATCCAACCCATTGTCCATTCGCATTACTTATCCCAAATATAAAAATTACAGAGTGTTACAAAAATCTTAGTGCAATTTTAAGCTACCAAAACTTTAAACTGCCCCAGGACTTTTAGGACACCCTGCATTTATCAGCTCAGTGAAACAGCTACTTAGTCTAGTTTGTACCATAGCAGCTAGGTGGCGTAATGGTTAGAGACTCATCTTCCTGAGTTCAAATCTAGCCTCAGACACTTACTAGCTGTGTGACACTGGAAAAGTTGCATTCCAGCGTTCCTTAGTTTCCTCATCTGTAAAATGAGCTGGAGAAGGAAATGGCAAACTGCCCCAGTATCTTTGCCAAGAAAACCCCAAAATAGGTGATGGAGAGTTGGACACAACTAAACAACAACAAGAGTGCCATAGCATTTTTCTTCCATTTTTTTTCCTGTAGGGGTTTTCAGGGTTATCTCTTTTAATTATTTGTTCATTTGCTGAGGAGACTCTGTGATATCCTGGGGTTGATATAATCAGCACATTATTACTCATAATCACACCCTTGGGACATTTCTAGTCACCTTAGTTTGCCATACATCTCCCTAGTTCATGCCTCATCTGTATCCCTAAATAAATGACCTCAGTGTTTAGAGATACAAATGAAGCCAGCCCCCATCTCAAACACATTTTCTAAAAAGAAAGAAAGAAAGAAAGGGCAGAAAGAAAATTAACAAAATAATAAGTGCCGGAATGAAAGCCCCCCCCTCCCCCCCCCCCGCCTTTTCTGAATATAGAATCAGAAGGTACAAATTAAATGACAAAGAAATTTGACTTTTCTACATTTAAGCAAACTTGACTGATTTCTAAGTTCCCTCTTTTACACATATATTTCACCTACATACATGCACATGCATGCACACACAGACACACACACACACACAAACACACCCCTTCCATGTCTGATCTACCTAAAATGGTTTAGCTATGCAATCTGAAACTAACTTCTTATCCAGCATCAGGACTATATGATTCTTTTAAGTCAATTTGAAGCTCAGACAGCAGTTTTCTTGAGATCAGAAAGCATATTTACCATTATGTAATGGAGAATCACAGTGAATCAAAATAGACAGTACTCTGGACCTCAAAATCATGCCCCTCCTACTGCCACATCATCCTGAAATTTTCCTCGGTGCCCAATACCTTTTCATCCTGGAATATCTTTCTGTTCATAGAACCATTCACCATTGAATAATGTTCCATAATGTCCCTGCTTCTCCCATTGGTGAATTCATGCTGGGGTATCTATTTTGTGAAAGGGCTGAGGCTGGCCTACCTTCATTCTCTGATTCCTGACTTCCTCTGGATTTTAAAATCATGCCTTTGTGAAGGGTACCTTCAACTCCTCACATTTTCTTACCCCATCCTCCCCCACTTTCGGCTGGCTTCTGTGTGTTGTCTTCCCTTATTAGAATGTTAGAGTGTAAGCTCCTTGAGGACAGGGACTGTCTTTGTTTTCCCCCATTTGTATCCCCAGTACTTAGCACAGTGCCTGACACAAACCATAATAAGCACTTAATAAATTCTTCCTTTGTTCCTTCATTTCTTTCTTCCTCTTTTCTGTGAAAAGGATTTGAGACGCCCCCTAGCCCAACCCATACCTGAACATTATTCTCCCCTACAGTATTGCTAACGCATTGTCATTTTTCTTTTGCTTAGTGACCTCAAGTGAGGAAACCACTACCTCCTGAAGCACTTCATTCCACTTGCGGGCAGTTTTGACTGTTAGGAAGGTCTTTCTTGCATCAAACTTTAAACTACCTGTCTTCAGCTTCTAGCCACTGGTCATAGTTTTTCACTCTGGGACCCAGTAGAACCTGCAAAAGTTTTCATCCTCATCATAGTCTTTCAAATAATTGAAGACTGCTAAAATGCATCTTTCCATCCCCTAGTTTTCTCTTAAGTAGGCTATTATCCACCTGTCTCTTCATCTGATACTCACATAGTATGTTCTCTAGACTTTCTCTCATCCTGGGAGTGTTTAAATTAATCTATGCACTTCCTAAAACATGTCATTTCAATCTGAATATATTACTCTATTTATGGCATGACTATAATTGTTTCTCATTCTGGACACTATACCTCTTTTCATCGTAGTTCAAAATAACATAAATCTTTTTAAAATTATATTTAAAGTTTTTTAACATTCATTTTTTAAAAAAATTTTGAGTTCCAAATTCTCTTTCTCCCATCACTCCCTCACCTCTTGAGAAGGCAAGCGATTGATAATGCATGTGAAGTCTCGCAAAATATGTTTGCACATTACCCATGTTGCCAAACACGCACACAGACACACAGACAACACATACGCACGCACAATAAGAAAAATAAAGTGAAAAAAATTTGCTGCAATTGGCACTCAGAGTTCATCACTTCTTTCTCTGGAGGTAGGTAGTATTTTTCATCATGGGGCCTTTGGAATTATCTTGGATCATTGTCTTGATCAGAGTAGCTAAGTCTTTCACAGTTGATTATTGTTACAATATTGTTATTATGGTATACAATGTTTTCCTTGTTCTGCTCACTTTATTTTGCATCAGTTCATATTAAGATTTCCTGGATTTTTCTGAAACCATCCTGTTTGTCATTTCTTAAAGCACAATAGTATTCTATCACAATCATATACCACAATAACAGGTTATTCTACATTTAATGAGGTTCCACCCAATTCCCAGTCTTGGCCACCACAAAAAGAACTGCTATAAATATTCTTGTATAAATAGGTCCTTCTCCTTTTTTCTTTGATCTCTTTGGGATACAGACCTAGTCATGGTATTGTTGGGTCAAAGAATATACAAAATTGTATAGCCCTTTAGGTGTTGTTCCAAATTGTTCTACAGAATGTGTGGACCACTTTACAACTCAATCAATAGGGCACAAATGTCCCAATTTTTTTTCATATCCCCTCCAGCATTTGTCATTTTGTTTTTCTGTCATGTTAGCCAATATAAGTGTGAGATAGTATCTCAGAGTTGTTTTAATTTTCATTTCTCTAATCAATAGTGGTATAGAGTATTTTTTCATGTGACTATTTATAGCTTTGATTTTTTCTTCTGAAAACTGCCTGTTCATATGCTTTGACCATTTAGCAATTGGAAAATGACTTTTATTCTTATAAATTTGGCTCATTTCCCTTTATATTTAAAAATGAAGGCTTTATCAGAGAGACTTGCTGCAAAATTTTTGTCTCCTACCTTCCTTATAATTTTGCCTGCATTAATTTTGTTTGTGCAAAAACTTTTTAATTTTATGTAATCAAAGTTATCCGTTTTACTTCTTGTTATTCTCTTTATTTCTTGTTAGGTCTTCTCCTAATATATCTAAAAGGTAAATTTTTCCATGTTCCTCTAATTTACCATATGTGTCTACACACACACACACACATTACACACACATCATCATCATCTTTTATTTCTTTTTTTCTTGGAGGGGGGAAGGCAGGGCAATTGGGGTCAAGTGACTTGCCCAAGGTCACACAGCTAGTAAGTGTGTCAAGTATCTGAGGCTGGATTTGAACTCATATCCTCCTGACTCCAGGGCCAGTGCTCTACTCCCTGCACCACCTAGCTGCCCATCATCTTTTATTTTCAAATCATTTATCTATTTTGTTTTTATTTTGGTATATGGTGTGAGATGATGTTGGCCTATGCTTTATTATTGCTCAGTCATTCAATCATGTTCAACTCTTCCTGACCCTGTGGATCATGCTGTCCATGAGGTTTTCTTGGCAAAGATATTGGAGTGGTTTGCCATTTCCTTCTCCAGTGGATTCAAGCAAACAGAGGTTAAATGACTTGCTCAGGGTCATACAGCTAAACATCTTAGGTTGGGTCTTCCTGACTCTAGGCCCAGTGTTTTCTCTCTATTCACTGAGTTACCTAGGTGTCTCCTGGTCTATACCTAGTTTCTTCCAAAGTACTCTCTAGTTTTCCCAGCAATTTTGGTCAAAGGGTAAGTTATTGTTCTCAAAGCTTGGGTCTTTGGGTTTATCAAACCCTAAATTACTGTGGTGATTTACCCCTGTGGATTGTGTACCTAATCTATTACAGAAAATCACAAAAATATATGTATATGTGTTTTATTTTTACACTGCAATGAAATACAAACTCATATTAAAACCAGACAACCTAAGTTATATTTCTGGCTCTACCATTAACCAGTTGTGTACACTTGCATAAGTCATATAAATTCTGTTTCATCATCTATTAATGGGGATATTAATACCTAAAAGGGATTCCAAAGTAACTAATATCCTCATTCAATACACCATCATGGAATGGAAGTGGTCATGAATTTTTGAAGGCTGTGTCAGTAGAGTATGGACTCTAGCAGGTTCTACTGAGTTCAAACAAACAAACAAACAAAACAAACAAACAACATTCTGTGCAGGCCCTGCAGTAATTTATGCTTGTCTGCTGAAAACTAGTCTAAGTGTGGAAAGATTCATCATTAATGGTGCCTTAAGCAGCATATAACTGCCCAATTATGTTACAACTCTATTTTCCCTCTGTGACAATAAGCATGCACAAGTTTGTTTCTATAGTAATCTGAAACCTTCATGATCATATGCACAATGATTTTGTTAGTTGTACAAGAATTACATCAGAATCTGCTTCTAAGTGTAATGTGCTTTTACAGTTTCTTAACCTGTCATCAAATTGTTTCCAAACTACAACAAGGGCTTAACATTCAAACACAAACCAGTTCCCAATGGATAGTCACATTCATATGCATGCCCTAATTTGCTCTCTGTACATTATATCAGAGTAGTTTCCTCCTTCCCTGCTGTTATTCTGCATTCACATCTCATTAGCTGTGAAATCACATGAACAACACATATAAATATTTTCATTTTTGCAGTACAAATGCCAGGCTATTTGAAAACCATGATTGCTGGACATGTATATAATAACTCATATTGAAATCACTAATTTATTTTCATTTTAAATAAAAACACAGAATTAAATTTAATGCAGAACCAGATTTAAGACTGTATTTGGTGTTGAACTAAACATTGCAAACTTCTGCTAAAATTAAATATTTTAAAAAGCTTATATATGAACATTATATTATATGATACTTCCTCCAGGTTGTAACTTAATTCATTAGATGTTATTCATATTCGATAAAATTTGTAAAACAAAGACATGCACTGTGAAAACTTGCAAAAATAGTAAGCATATGAGGTCTTGTTGGATTGCTTCTTTTAATTCTTATAGTATGTTCCAGATCTCATAATTATATTTATTTTATAATTATAGTTTTATAATTTTATATTTAGGTTTCGTAGTTATAGGTATAAAATTCTATATTTTATAATTTATAATAATATAATAATATAAATAATAACATGCACTACATAAATTCATATATAATATAAATTTTAATTTAGTTTTTTTTGGGCAAAAATTATTTGCAATTATTGTAAGTACTTAAAATTAAATCTTAAAGAACAGTATGAGTAATATAGTAAATTACCCTGGGAATCCACAAAATTTTTCTTGTTATTTATTTTTGAAAGGGGTACATGGAACACAATACATTAGGAACCACTGGGCTACCTATTTGGATATTTGGTACACCCACAGAAAGCTGGAAACCTGGGTTTCAACCTTGATCATTCCCCTAAAGTAATATGAACTTAAGCCTTTTATTTAACCTCTTTCTTGGCTTTAGTTTTCTCATCTAGATGAACTCAAAAGTCCTTTTTAGCTTTAAACATCTTATGTTTCTTTTGTGTTACAATAATGAAATATACCTTTATTCATATCATAGTTTTTACTTCTAAATGTAGTAAATTCTTCTGATTCACAGATTCATTTTAATGGAACATTTGTTAACTGTTGATCAAAATATTGAAAAGGAGGCTATTTCATTTTGAATAAATGAAACATCATCTTTTCTTATCCAAAAAATAAACCTCTTGTTTCTGATATGCAATATTTAATGAGTAAAATATGTTACATGTGAGTTCTGGTCTTTGATGTCCTAACCTACAAACATACCTAAATTCTTAGAAAAGAGTAGGTTTTTCTAATTTCTACTTTTCTATTTTAGGTGGAGAAGCTAAGACATAAAGGAAAACTAATAAATCATTCCATGCCTTAGAAGGCTCATGAACAGAGTCAGGGAAATGGTCTTTTGGATTTTAGTTGTGGTTTGACCACTCCTCTCTTTTTGTGTAGAAACATTTTTGGCAACTCACTCTCTTTCACTCCTGGACTTTTAGTTTATTTCTTTCAACAAAATCATCAAATTTCTTTTTTTCTGGCTCAAATCTCTTGTCTTCTGATTTAGAAGGTGCTTTTTCTAGAAGAAACATCTATAGTCTGTGCAGTCACTTCATTGTGGTAGAGTTCCTTTGGAAAAGTTTCTGGAATAAAAGCTTTGGAAACCTCCACTGGAATGGAATCCATTTCTCTTTAGCAAAAGAACAGAAACTTCAAGGTCTGTGATCTCCTGGTAGATTAGCAGTGTCCAAAAGAACTTGTTAATAAATGCTTATGTGTAAGAAAGAATGAGGAAACTTAGGGTAAGTGAAACTCCTTATCTCAAAAAAAGTTAGTTTTTGGTTTTATAAAAAGTGAATTTAGAGCAGAAAAACCAAAAAAAAGATTTCAAAGTTGTCTGTCTTGTTGTCTTTCATCTTGGCTCCCATTGCCCTTTTCTTTTGTCTTTGGGAAATTAAGGGAAGGCATAAATTCTGGTGAAATGCACACCCATATGTTGTTATTTACAGTATCAGCAGGATGTTTAATGACAGAACCATAAGATTGGTAGTTTATACCTTACAGGAAAAGTTTTTAGACTTTTGGGGTGTTTAAGACCCCTTTGGTAGCCTGGTAAGTCTGTGGAACTCTTCCTAATATTGTGTTTCTTTTTTTTTTTAAATTCAAAGTTCAAGGAAATGCTTAATTTAAGTTAAAGTTCAGTGAATATTTTTTTTTTCTCATCCAAGTTCATGGGACTCCTGAAATCTCTCAGAGATGCCAGGTTAAGAGCTCTTGATTTAGAATACATGCATAGAAGGAACTATGAGAATCAGAGCATGGGAAGATTTCTGTTCCCTAGGAAAGAGCCAACATTCTTGGGAATAAACAATTTTAATATAACTCGTTACACTCATTTAATCAGTCAATAAAAAAATCAATGAAATGCCTATTGCATGCCAGGTACTGTGCTAAACACTGGAAACAAAGAATGAAACAATTCCTGCTCTGAAGGAACTGATTCCTAACTTTCTGACCAGGAGGCAGAATGAGGCAGTGGGGAGAGAACTGGATTTTGGAGGGCCTGAGTTTTAATCCTAACTCTTCCATTTACTACGTCCTGTGTTGCCTACAATAAATTACTTAATTTCTCTGAGCCTGAATCTGTAAAATGATGGAGTTTAACTAAATGACTTCTAAGATTCCTTTGCAGCTTGAAATCTATGATCTTGTAAATCTGTGGGTATGTGAATGTAAGTGAAGTCAAGAGGGAGTAGATTGGTCTGTTTAATTCTAGCCTGGTACTTGGTCCCAGTATCCAGAGGCCAGGGTCCTTTTGGAGGTTTTAAGGAACCGTCTTGGGGTGATTCTATGGGAGTGATTCAGTAGGTTTTTTCTGGTAATCCTACTTTCATCCTAGCTAATAGGAAGTCATGAAAGGTGTTGGTATCCATCTTGCTTGTACATAATTTGTAAGTCTTGGACCAAACTGTCAAAGAAAGTTCAAACCAAAGTGGATCTACTGAGCATGGCCCATTCTCTTGAATATGTGACTAGATCCAATCTTTTGGTATCTTTAGAATGCAGAGTAGTGAGTCAAAGTACCACAGCACCACCATCTTACTTCTGTTTGTGCAGATATTTTGTTATTACATTATCTCACATAAAGTGTCCAATGCTAGGCTGCACTTTTAGAGAATAACTTTTTGTAAATTAAGAAAGGAACTAATATTCTTCAGCCTGACATTATTAATAAGTATAGTGAGGCTTGGAGAACAGGGCTGGGCACTTATTAAGCACCAATTATGTGCCAGACACTGCTAAATGCTTTACAAATATTATCTCATTTGATTCTCACAACTTTGTTTGGCAAGTGCAATCTTTTTTTTTAAACAAATGATGAGACTGAGGTTGAATGACTTGCCCAGGGTCACACTGCTAGTAAATGCCTGAAGCCACATTTGAATTCAGGTTTTCCCAACTCCAGAGACATCACTCTATCCAGCATGCCACATAAATGCTTCAATGAACCTTTTATTTTTCTATTATATTTTCACATGAACTTTTCAAACTTAATCCAAGATATTTACTCTCTTTCTCTCTCTTTCTCTTTTTCTTTCCCCTACTCCCTCATATAGCCATCTCTAAAACAGGCATTGATGGGTAGTGAATCAGTCAAGTAGTTTTTAATAAGTGTTTATTATATGCCAGGGACTATGCTAAGTGCCAGCAAGAACAAAGTCTCTTGCCCTTACGCAGCTCTGATTCTAATGAGTGACACAATATACAAATAACTATGTCTATAGTATATGTACATACAACTACACATACACACATATATATGTGTGTGTATATATATATATATATATAGAGGTATGCATGTACATACATATATGTGTACATATACCTACATATCTATATACATATCTCTGTGTGTGTATTTGTTGTTAGTTGTTTCAGTCATGTCTGACTTTTCATGACCCCATTTAGGGTTTTCTCAGCAAAGATATTAGTAGATTGACTTACCACCCATATTTGCCTGCTTCAGAGATGGCTATATGAGGGAGTAGGGGAAAGGAAGAGAGAAAGAAAGAGAGTGAGCATCTTGGATTAAGTTTGAAAAGTTCATGTGAAAATACAATAGAAAAATAAAAGGTCCACTGAAGCAGTTATGCAGCATGGTGAATAGAGTGCTGGCTCTGGAGTCAGAAAAAACTGAATTCAAATCTGGCTTCAGGCATGTTCTAGTAGTGTCACCCTGGGCAAGTCATTTAATCTCAATCTCATTATTTGTTTCAAAAAAAGATAATAATAGTACTTACCAGTACTTGGAAAAGTGATTTGCCATTTCCTTCTCCAGCTCATTTTACAGATGAGGAAACCAAGGCAAACCGGGTCAAGTGACTTGCCTAGGGTCACACAGGTAGTAAGTGTCTGAGGCCAGATTTGAACTCACGGAGATGAGTCCTCCTGACTTCAGGCCTGACACTATCGACTGTGCTACCTAGCTGCCCATTACACATGCATACGTATATACATAAATAATATATACACACACATATATACATGCATATATATGTGTGTGTGCGTACACACAGAAACACACACACACATATGTTTATAGTGTGTAACTGTAACATACTCTTGGGGCAGCTAGATGGCACAGTGGATAGAGTGCTGGGCCTGGAGTCAGGAAGACCCGAGTTCAAATGTGGCCTCAAACACTTGCTAGCTGTGTGACTCTGGGCAAGTCATTTAGCCCTGTTTTCCTCAGTTCCTCATCTGTAAAATGAACTGACAAGGGAAATGGCAAACTACTCTAGTATCTTTGCCACAAAACCCCCAAATGGGGTCACCAAGAGTAAGACATGACTGAAAAACAACTCAACAATGGAACATTATTTTAGGAGAAAAGGCCTAGCATTGAGAAGGAGGGTGGCAGAGCAGAAAAGATCTCTTGCAGATGTAGGCATTTGAACTGAGTCTTGGAGGAAACAAGAGAGTTAAGAGTTGCAGGGTAAGGAAGGAGAGTATTCCCAACATGGGGAACAGCCAGTGTAAATGCATTGAGTGGGGAGATGGAGTGTCATGTATGAGGATCAGTAAGGTTATTGAAGCTGGATTTTGGAGTGTGTGGAAGGGAATAAAGTATAAGACTACAAAGATGGGAAGGGACAGGGTGTGAAAGGCTTCCAATAGCAAAGATAAATTGTATATTTGACCATGATGATAATTGGGTGAGCCACCGAGTGTTGGGGTGACATGTGCTTTGGGAAAATCACTTGGTCAGCTGAATGGAGGCTGGAAATGAGGTAAGGAAAGACCTGAGGTAGGGAAACCATTTAGAATGTTATTGCAATAGTACATGTGAAAGATGATTAGGGCTTGAACTAGAGTAGTGACTGTGTGAATGGAACGAAAGCGACTTAAATCAGAGATGCTGAAAGGTCAAAATAAACATGCTGTTGCTTGATCTGAGAAAGAGCCAAGCTGGAATGGTAAGAATGTTATTACGAGATGTCAGAAGCATGAGAAGCCCTTCTTAGGGCTCTTGTTACCTTGATTCTGATCTTTGGTTCACAACCTCAGTGTTAGACTTGTCTCCTCACTATCCTCCACACATCCAAATCAGTTGCCATGTCATGTCATTTCTATCTCCATAATATTTGATCACTCTATTTGAATATAATTGGTTTCCTTTGTAATCCTTTGTGTTTTATTTTATGCAATTAAAGACATTATTTTGAGAAGACGTCTATGGGGTTTTCCAGACTGCCAGTGGCATCCACGGAACACAAAAAGGCTAAAAACCTTTGCTCTTGAGCTATTTGCATTTTACCATAAGACATGTAGATAGGTACATAAGGTCTTAACACAGAAACAATGTTGGGTGTTACTGGTGAAATTTCAGAAACAATGACAGGCCCAGCAGAAGAGATATTTTGGGCTAAAGAAATCTTGGCTGCACCTCTTGGCTTATACCATATGGCTGTCTCTTCCCCTAGGTCAGTCGCTGACTTTGGTTAGCCAGTATGATTAAACATGGGCTTCTACCTTCTGTCCATTTAATCCGTACTCTTCAGTAACAGCCTAAAATCCTAGTTCAGGCCAACATCACCTCCTATCTGAGTTAATTCAGCAGTCTTTTTGTTGGTCTCATTTTCTCGAGTCTTTTCTTTTCTTTGTAATCTCTTTGTATTTTTTTTTTTTTACATGCCCCCTTTGAAAACCTCAGGGGAATTAATCCTCCTTAACCAAAGAGCTTGGTCCTTGACTCATAGGGTTTACAGCTAGGAGATCTTTGAAGATGATTTAATTTAATAAATTTAATTTAATTTTAATTAATTAATTTTAATTAAATAATTAATTTAATTTAATTAATTTAATTTAATTAAATAATTAATTTAATAGATTCTATCACTTTAAAATGAGGCAATTGAGACTCAGAGAGATTGTTACCTTCTCAAAGTCACATAAATAACAACAGAAACAATATGTGAATCCAGCTTCTATGACTCGAATTCATTGTATTTTCTCCTAGAGCATCCTGCAATTTTCTGCATATTTAAGGTCGGGGCTGGGCTTTTCCACTCTGTGAGAGGGACTGTGGGGCAACCACACAGTTGCCAGTCAGCCAGTAAATAAACATTTACTGTGTACTATGTGCCAGGCACTGTGCTAAGTGTTGGAATACAAATACAGAAAAAAAATAACCAGTGCCTGCTCTTAAGAAGCTTACAATTTAATGGGGGAAGAAAGCATATGAAATCCAAAAAGATGAGGAGGGAAGAAGGGACTTGGCATGGGGTCATGATAGAGAAGTCTAAAGAAGTCTAAAAGAATGAACAGGAGGGAAATGAAGAGGTGCTTCCCCTTTTTAAATGGAAGTTTTGAAGTTCATGGCTCCACTTTCCAATCAGAGGGACAGAGGATATTAATAAAATAGGAATACCAAGGCTGATTCAATCTTACAGGATGATGAGATTTCCTAATAATGAGCTTCCTAGGGGCATAAGAGAAAAGTTCAAAGAAAATCCAAGACATTGCAGCTGGGTGAGAATTGAAGAGATGGTTGGCTACTTGGCTAAAGTGTAGGCTTGACCATATAATTTTCCCGCTCGATAAACTCCAAAGGCTCTCTATTGCCTCTAGGACCAAATACAAGTTCTACTTAGCTTTCAAAGCTCACAATAGTCCACAAAAGCTCACAATTGGTCCCAACATTTCTTTCAAATCTGATGATACATAATTGCACTTCCTTACTCTACAATCCAAACAACCTTTCCTCCTTGCTATTAAACATATGTGGCATTCCATCTTCCATCTTTAATCTTTGTACTGGCTGTCCTCCAAACCTGTAATGTTCTCCCACCTCACTTCTGCTTCTTAAAATTCTTTTATTCCTTTAAAACCATGATCAAAAGATCCCTTGTATATGAAACCGTTTTTCATCCTCAAAACTGCTAGTGACCTCTCCCTTTTCCATAAATTTATCTTTCATTTATTTTGTATATATGTTGTATGTGCTTATTTATATACATGCTGTCTCTCTTCAGACAACTTAAGCTCTTCAAAGGCAGGGACCATCTCACTTTGGTCTTTGGATCCTCCATACCTAGAACAGTGCCTTGTATATAGTAGATGATTAATAAGTGCTTTTTGATTGTTTCCTTGATTCTTCTGGGCCAGGATTTCTCTTTGGCGCCATTGAATGAGCTTTCATCCATTGTTCTGTCATAGTGGTTGCCTTTCACAGTTGGCTTGGGGTAATTGATCCATACCAGACTGGTATGCATTGGAGGGCAGCCATTCTTACTTCCTGCCTGTGTGTTGCCTTTAAATAAAAATGAATATTCATTTGGAACATATGCTTGTCTCAGAACATATCTTTTGAGTACATGTAGAATTTCCTTCAGCTTGGACAAGCCAAGGAAAGGCTGGGATGGTAGCAGCTTACAACTTTTTTTTTTTCATTTTTCAGCAATGAGGTAGATGATCAGTTCTGATTTTTGTCATTCCCTTAAAATCAGTTAGTTGACTTATAGCATGGCTTCCTTTGTCATATCAGTTATATTTAGTCACCAGAAAGAATGAGCTTAGGGGAAGAGTCAGATAGTTAATTAGTTCACATTCTGCCAAAGACATTGTCAATTCCATAGGATAATTAAAAAAAATAGATTCATTAAGTTTTCTGAAAATAAAATAATTTTAAAGGCATTAATCTTCTAATTTTCTAAAATGTCAGTTTATATCCATTTGTATCACAGCTATTTTACCAAAGAAAATAAATTATAAAAATATTAGGAAGGAATAATATATTTATCTCAATTGCAGAGAGCAGATAAAATTTTAACTATTAATTAAAGAGGAAGAAGTCATTGAAGTTAGACTAGATGGATTTAACAATATAAAAAAAATTAGGATGACTGTGCAACAAGAACCAATATAATCAAAATAGCATGAATGTATAAGATTGGAAAACTTATTCATTGCAAATATAACAGATAAAAACTGAAAATCTACTATTTGTAGGGAACCAATGTAAATATTCAAGGGCAATAACCAATCACTATTAGATAAACGTGAAAGGATTTGTAGGATAAGTTGTAGATACTTTATAAAAAAGAAAAAGATATACGAATTTAAACAATCATTGGGATTAAATTTCCATCTCACTAATAATCAGAAGAAATATAATCTAAAATGTATTTAATTTCCTTTTACTTCTTTCAATTCCAATCATAAAAGTAAATCCTTTTTGCCCAATAATGCTTAAATAGCAGCATTATTTATCATTGCAGCAACATTTCATTTACAACAAATACACAATGCTTGGTTTATGGCTGATCAAACTGTAATATATTAATGTAATTGTTCACAATTACAATGAAAATGATGTTACAACAATCAACTTGGGAAACAAAAAAAAATTGGAAGATTGCTATGATGTGCAAAGCAAAAAAAGTAATATATATGTGTATGTGTGTGTGTGTGTGTGTGTGTGTGTGTATATACACACACATATACTACAATATATGGAAGGAAATATAATCAGCAATGGAAAGCTTAGTAAACAACAGAAAATGGAAGGAGATACAGAGTGAGCAACTATTAAAGTACAATAAAAATTTGTGAACAAAATAATTTTAAGTGCAATTGGTGGTAAATATATATGTGCATATATGTATGTATGTATTTCAATGTGTTATCTAAAGTTGAGAGCACAGTTGTTTTTTCTTTTTTAAAGTACTGTAATTTCATTGGCATCAGGAATATCACATATTGAAATTCACTTTACCAATGTAGATAAGCAAATGATCTGTGTTTTATAGTCTTAGGAAACTGCATGAGGTACTGTGAGTTGAAATGCTTTATTTGCCCATGGTCACATAGCCAGTATTTTGTCAAAGGTTGTAGTTGAACTTCAAAGTTCAAGTCTTGAATCCAAAATGTACTCTTTATCTGCTACCCCTCTGTCTCTTTCAAGAAGACAATAGATTGTTTAAAATAAAGTGGAGTAATCAATTGACAATGCTCTTTTAGGTTTTTTTCTTTTTTACTGTCAATTCAGCAATCACAAACATTTCAAAACTTAAGGAAAGCTGATATAGATGGGGTATACTGGAACCAACTCATACCCATTCCGAAGAGCTGATTGTTAACTTTTCAGTATGAGTATTTATATTTCCAAAATCAGCAAAGGCTAACAACTAGGGCTTGATTTATTGTGTTCTTGTCTAAACAAGAAAATGATGGTGAAAATGTTAATAATGTGAATTAAACTTGAAAGTATATTGTAATTGTTTTTTCTGAAAGCTGGTTGTTACACATTTACCAGCAGACTCCTGGTATATTATATAATATACATGTGTTAGCTAAATATGAATATACACAAATATATGTAAATATGGATAATACAGATATGTAATAATAAAGCTATATACATATATGAGATACGTACTATCTTAAAGACATATACATTAAGATATAGGCATATCTTAAATTACATAGATGTAATGATAAAATATAACCCTGAGAATAATAACTAACAGCAATATAACACTTACTATGTCTTTGGCAATGTGCTAGGTGCTTTAAAATTATTATATCCCACAACGACCCCAGGAGGTAGGTGCTATTATTACCCGCTTTTTACAGAAGAATAAACTGAGGCAAACAGACATTAAGTGACTTGCCCAGGTCACATAGCTAGTTAAGTGTCTGAGGCCATATTTGAAGCCATGTCTTCCTGGCTGTAGGAATATATATGTATAAGCACACAATATACATATATGCATGTATACATAGGTGTATATCATATGTACACATATCAAAATATAAGCACACATGCATATATGCACATGTTAGTTTAACCAGGTAATACCAAGT